>NW_018742461.1:2006549-2483905 GCF_001683475.1 Chenopodium quinoa
AGCTTGTAGCTCAACCTTTCTCTAAGATTGTCTGCTTGTATGGTCCTTAAGACCTACCCACTCCGCCAATCAGTGGGGCCCAGGCCCAACTGTTTCCATCCCAGCAATTCCTCACAATAGGACGACAGGGAGCTGTGAGGCACCCAGGTACACTACCAGGTAGTATGTGCAGTATGGAGACTAGGTTTCTATGGGATTAAGTATATAGCCTGCATTCTTTTTTTTGGCTGGAAAAAATATATATTGTCTGTGTGGGGTCTTTCATTATACCAGCCTATACTCTGCAATACCTTGCAATTATAATTGCTAGATATGGATATCAACTGACTAGAAATCTGTTAGACCTTGATGATTCCTTCACATTGCTGTTGTCATTCAGAATGCATATCAGCATGAGGACCTGTTACACATGGTAAACATGTCTGGATTCCTTAAGTACTGAATAAGAAATATTTGATATTATTACTTACTTCCTAGATGCTAATCAATTAATAAAACGTAAAAGATGCTGATCAAGATAAGCTACAGGTTCTTAGTCCATGTCCGTTTTAAGTAACTGCTGGAATATGTGGAACTTCATCTAATACTTGCTAACTTACTTCTTATTGCAGTGCCCACCTTTTCGGTTAAGTTACCAAGGATTGGGTGAGCCATTGTGCTTTGCTGCATTTGGCCCCTTTGCTACTACAGCATTCTATATGATGCAGATTACATCACGGTAAATATAACTTCCTTTGTTTTTATAGTTGACACGTATTTCTTTTTGGATAATTTCTTTTTAGTTGTCATGTTTCTTTTACGGTAAAGCTTTGTTTGTTACAATTCCTGCTTTACCTTTAATACCCCACATTTTCCATTTATCCCCACCCAATATTAAATGGGTAGAAGTAATATTGTCTTTATCCTTCTTTATCACACAATTCACACCTCCTTAATATGTGTGCCAAAATCAAGTTTGTTAACTAATAATGAATGGAGGAAGTATTTTAAAACTCACTAGCTTCATGTAAAATGGCCTGTGAGATTGAGCTGAGCAGAAAAGTCTTCTAACATCCCTAAACTCTTCTGGCAGCAACTTAAGCTACCCCTGTTCCCTAACGGGCACCATACTTTCTGCATCAATACTTGTTGGTTGCACCACCACCTTAATCTTATTCTGTAGCCATTTTCACCAGGTTGAATCTTCTTTACTTACCTTCTCTCTGAATCAATAATATAAGACTTTTAAAAGTCCTTCTATGCATTTCAGGTGGAAGGTGATAGAGCAGTTGGTAAATTTTCACCATTGGTAATTCCATTGGGATTGGACTGTCATGAACTTGTATTTTGAATTCTGGGCCTTTCGTGATGTAATAGGTGGTTGTCTGTATGCAGGTCCAAATAGGCAAGAAAGCTGGATCAGAAATCGTCAAAATTGCAATAGTGGCACTATACTGTGCCTTATTTGTTCTATCAATTGGGAAAGCTCTTCCGCTGACTAGCACTGTAAGTAAACATTTTCTATTTGGGTGCCATGAGTAGAGTTCCAGTGACATGCACGTTGCTGGTGCTTACTCCTGTTTTGCTTTAATTTCCCACTCTTCTCTTTATCCTTCCTTCTACAAATAATGCCTTATAATTGCCATCAGGTTTTGTGTGCCTTAACTGTACCAATCGGAAACATGGTTGTAAGCTACGTGGAGAAGAATTACCATGTAAGTGACAAATCAGTAAAATATTTTCATCCTCTGTTTGCTTCATTGCTCAAATTTAGCAACATATCTCTCTTTGTCCAACAAGATATGTGTCTTCAGATTTCTTCTATTCTCCCTAAAGTAGATTGAATAAACTGAGCAGTTGAATATAAGCCATTGCCAGTAAGATTCCCAATTCAAACTGAGGTTGGTGCTTATCATGAATTCCCCACTATCAGTGCAAATCACCAGCGGTGATAGGTATTTTGTATCTGCTGTCAAATGAATTTCACTATTCTTTAATTTCTTCCTTCTTTACTTGAAACTATTAAATGCCTATTTCGCTTTTTTGCATGGTGTGTTGTATTTGTGTTGCTCTACTTTGTTCTGCTAAGGGCAGTATAAGTTTTGTCTAGCATTAAAGACCAGTTATTTGTCTGCCTCTCTGCCCCTCCTCTTTCAGATCTCCCTTAACTAATGGTGTGTTACTGTGTTGTGATGGAATTTTCTGTTATGCTACTAGGCACTGATATAATTTTAAGAATAAGATAGAGCACTGTTTTTCCTTTTCATATGAGGGAGTAGGGGGCTGGGCAGGGCTTCAGTATAACGGGGATGAAAATAAATCTTGCGTCTTGTAGTTGCATTTCCTATGTCTCATATTAAGTGAGACATCTACCTCTTTGGAGCATTCTCATTCATTAAAAAAAAAGTATTTTGCGAAGTGGTACCTCCGTTTCGTATTATTTGCAACAATGTGACAGAAAGTATGAGTAGAAAATGTCCAATCGTTGCAAATTATTTGAGACAGAGGTAGTAATTTTTTGTCAAAAAAATGGCTCATCAATATTTCATCAGTTGAACTATTTCATGGCTTGATTATTCACATTTTTTTACTTTTTTAACGCATTCACATACTTTTCTTTGACCGACTTTGATGATTTATTTTAATAAAATAATAGTCTTGTGGGCTTGTTTGATTCATCTCGATTCATACTTTCATGATATTGAATTTTATATAAGATTTAGTTATCTGTAATGAATAGAAATTAGTGGTTGAACTAATGCATTGGCATGCGTGAAATGAGAAGCGTTGTATGTAAGAAGAAATGAGAAACTATATTTTAAAATTTTATTTTCTCCAAAATTAATACTTCCACTAGGTTTTTTTTTTTTACCTCAGGATAGCTGAGGTTGGAATCCAGAGGATTTAAGCTAAGTCAGAATAAGACTGAATATTTAGTATGCCGCTTTGGTACTTAGAGTGGGACAAGATATGATGGGGTGAGTTTGGACGGAAAGGACTTGACCATGAGTGAAAGTTTTAAATATCTTGGGTCGATCTTCCAGAAAAATGGTGACATTAATTAAGACGTGGCCCACAGGATTAAGTCGGGGTGGCTTAAATGGAGAGTGGCCACGGGAGTGTTATGTGATCAAAGCATTCCCTTACAGTTGAAGGAAAAATTCTACAGGATTGCCATAAAACCAATGTTGCTCTATGATAGTGAATGTTGGGCTTCTAAGAAGGAGCACGTTAAAAAGATAAAGGTTATGGAAATGCGCATGTTAAGGTGGATGTGCGGGAACACTCTAAGAGATAAGAATCAGAAATGAGGTTATTCGCAAAAAAGTAGGCGTGCCAGGTATTGCAGACAAATTAAGGAAAAATCGTCTGCGTTGGTTTGGGCATGTAAGGCGGAGACCCGAGGGTGCACCAGTATGAAGAGTGGAAGAGTGGGATCATAGAGGGGTTAAACAAGGGAGAGGGAGACCGAAAATGACTTGGTTGGAAGGAGTTAGGAAGGATATGAAGTGTATGGAGTTACATGAGGATGAGGCATTGGACCGTAAGGGATGGAGGAGGAAGATTTTCGTCGATGACTACACGGAATAATCCTTTTTGGTTCATGTAGCCGACCCCACTTATGGGTTAAGGCTTTGATTGATTGATTGAAGATAGGAATTAAGATAGGAATTAAAATTATGAAAATGCCCTTGTGAATATAAATAGAAGAAAGAGAGTTAATGTGAGGTAATAAGGGTAAATATCAAATGTGAGTAAGGGTAGGTTGAGTATTTAGTGTGAACAAAAACAAATAGTGTATGAAAACATACCCAAAATAGAAATGGTGCAATTAACATGAACTTTCTAAAAAAGAAATTGGTGCAACTATAAAAACGGAGGAGGTAGTATATGTCACCTGTGATAATTGTTTGGGAGCTTCAAATAGTCACCAATATTGACATATTCTGAAACCAAACGAAAAATTAAAATAGATTATGTAAAAGAGTGAGTGTATGAAGGGGAGGTAGATTTTTTTTTTTTTTTTTTTTTTTTTTTTTTTGGTTCATGAATTGGGTGATTATGGGAAAAATTAAAATCAGTAATTTATTTTTTATAAAAACCATGAATCAATTGATGTAGAATGGTGTGAAAGAGTTAAGAGTTTTAGAGAGTAGAGCATTTCTTATTGGCAGAGCATTTCTTATTGGTAGAGCATTTCAGACAAGTGGGTGTTGTAGGCATCAGAATTTAGGTATTCGTAAGAAAGTGGGTGTTATAGGTATTGCAGATAAATTAAGGGAAAATCGTCTGTGTTGGTTCGGGCATGTAAGACGGAGACCCGAAGGTGAACCGGTGCGAAGAGTGGAAGATTGGGACCATGGAGGGGTTAAACGAGGGAGAGGGAGACCGAAAATGACTTGGTTGGAAGGAGTTAGAAAGGATATGGAGCATATGTATTTGCATGAGAATGAGGCATTTGATAGTAAGGGATGGAGGAGGAAGATTTTTGTGGATGACTATACGGAATAATCACTTTTGGTTCATGTAGCCGACCCCACTTATGGGATTAAGGCTTTGATTGATTGATTGGTAGAGCATTTCTTAGCATGACTTTTTCTCTCAATCTATTTCATTGGGTGTTTCCCACACCCATCCACACTTATTCTCTCTCAATCTTCGTTTCATTTCTTTATGTTTTAATTACTATGGGTTAGACGGAGTAGTTGCCATTTGTAGCAGAGTTTTAAGCTCCGTTGAATTGAGACAAAGTAATATCCTGTAATTGGTACGGTCAAGAGTTAAAAGTCAATAATTTTGGCCGTGTAGTTGCTTTGCTATTTACATGTTACAGGTGTGGGATTGTTTTTTTTTTTTTTCCTTTTTTTTTAAGGATAGTTGGGTCCAGGAAGATGTAGTGCTGAACGATTAGGAGGATTGTGATTTGTGTTTTTAACCATTGAACATCTTTTAGCTTAGAGTTGTCTAGGGTGGTTGGGGAGTTTATACGTTATATGCACCTTTGATAGGTCTGTGACTTCTGTCCGATGAAGCCTTGAGATAAGATAAACCTTTAACATTATTTATGCTGGAAACTTACCAGGGGGCCATGCTAGGGTAATACTTTGTCAAACTGACAAAAGGACTGTCTAGGACTCCAGGTCCTTAATGGCGTCTAGCACTATGTATGTGTCTTGGAATGAAATTTGCTATCCAAGGTGACCTGTTCTTTTTTCTACAACTTGTACCCATGATAATCATGTTCCTAAAATATATCACCAAACCTTGTTTCAAATCTAAATCCTGTGACTTGCTTGAAAGACCCTTGAAGGCTGGTAAAAAATCTCAAATAAGAGTTGAGGGTAGATTTTAAGATTTACCCTACTTTTTTAAGTGGCCAGAGGGTAGATGATACTGATATATGACTAAAGTTGCCTTGCCCCTAGTTGACCCTTATACAAGACCTCCAAAAGGAGCAATGGTTCAAACTAAGTTGGAGCAATGGAGGCAAAATCTAGAATATCGGGGGTTTAGTCTAAAGTTGGAGCAAGACTAAGTACATGAATGTAATTTTAGCAATACGAGGAAGTCAAGTGGGGATATAGTAACATTGGATGGTAAAGAGGTGCCATCGGATGACTATAAGACCAGTGTTATCTGGGCTAGTATGTTGGCATTCAGGTATTAGGAAGATGGGAGTAGCAGAGATGCATATGTTGACATGGATGTGTGGGAAACACCTTAGAAATGAAGATATTTGGAGGAAAGTTAGAGTTGCGGATGTTAAGGATAAAATAATGGAGAACAGGTTGCGTTGGTTTGGGCATGTCAGGCTGAGATTGGAAGATGCACATGTGAGGAAAGTAGAGGGTTGGGATCAAGGGGATCTCAAAAGAAGCAGTGGGTAGACCAATTATGGCTTGGATGGAAAGAATTAAGGACATAAAGTAGTTGTGTTTGCAGGAATCTCGTATTTGGGATTAAGGCTTCAACTATTGTTGTTGTTGTTGTTGAGTTGATACCATTTGCCGACAAAGTATGCCTCTGAGATAGTATTTCTATGAGGCTCTCAAGCATGTTGAATTATTGGCTATTGGGAATGTAGATGCTCTGGTGCTAAGTTGTCCCCAAAAAGGCCCTTTTGCAAAGTTACGAATTCACATTATTGAAATATTTTTGTGGAGGTCTGTAGTAGGAGGCCTCTTAGAGGCTCGGAGCCATAGTGGCGCCCCAATGTACTTATAATTGCCTAGTCATAATTGCCCCAGTTGAAGCCTATGATCTATGCCTAAAAGACTATTTAAAATTTTGAATGTATTGGACAATAGTGCCTGAATAGATCTCCACTGAATGAATTGAGGATCTATGTGACCCTGAACACCACTGCCCTGTGACATCCATTCCTGAGTTAATTATTAGTTTTCATGAAAGCAGCCTAGCAGGAGTTGGTAATAAAAATCTGGAAAGGAACTAAAGGGAAGTTTATTTGAAATCTTTTAACCTTTTTAAATTTAACAAAGCTAACCTTGGTTAAAATAAGTTAGATTTAATTGAATGTTAACCAAAAATCACAATAAAATTTGTTTGATAAATTGTAAAAGATCAGTGCTACCAATGATTATTAGAAGCAAAAAAAAAATTGCTTCTAATGGTGAAATATAAAGGTACAAGGCTACTAATGAGAATTTCCCAAAAATATTTATAGGATACGGAGGGAACCCTATCCAATCGGTCCATAAAGTTGCACAGTTTGGTACAATGGCTACTTCTGAAGCTCTAACTATAATTCCGGCATTTTAAAAATAGCTGCAACTTTTTAAAATTATGTAAAAGTAGGTATCCTAGGCCCTCAAATAACATTTTTGGGGTTGGGGAAGGGAGGGTGGGAGGGTTCACACTAGGGTTGTCATTAATCAATACAATCCTTTCTCTTTGAAAACATTCTTTGCTCGCGGCTTTTTGGATCTTGGTATGGAATTTTTCTTGGCAATAAACTCACTCATGTGGGCTCGCCTCCTTGGGAAAAGCCTAAAACATTTTAAGTCAATTAATTACTATATTGCGATTCCAAATCACTTACCATTCCACATGACTGCTTTTCATAATTTCCAGAGCAAAGGATATGGCTTGTTCACCTCTTTTGTCATTGAGACGTTTTGTAAAATTCTTATCTACCACCCCCACTGTTTCCTCTCTGAAAGTCACGAGTAACTGTCAGAATTTTTGTGTAGAAATTATCTTAAAAGTTATGTATTTTATATATTGTATGAGACATTGAGATCTCATTAAAGATGGTAGAGCATGTGTTCTTTGTGCTAGTTTCTTTAATGGTCATTTTAAACAATAGTAGAGTATGGAACCTCAGGGTAGTTAGTTTTCATTTTCTGATACATTAACATGTTCATCAGGATAATGAAAAGATCTTCATGGCAAAATACTACTGTGTTCGATTGCATGCTTTGTTTGGAACAGCATTGGCTGCTGGGCTGGTTGCAGCCAGAAGATTTGGTATTTACACTCCAAGACTTATTTTTCTGTGATACTTTGTTGGAGTTGGCATAAGCCATAATGAGTAGATATTGTCGACTCTTTTCTGCTCATCAGTAAGAACAGATCCTTAGCTATGCTATCAGAGCAGTGGAAATTCTTCCAATGGATATTTACCGAATGTATAAGCTTCCGGCAGATGTGTAAGGTGCTTCATTCATTGCTTAATGGGCACTGGCTGAGTTGCAACTAAGGTGCCACTCTATACAGGGCATATCCTTCTATATTTCTTTATTAGGGTAATTTCTTTCAGATTTGTGTATTATAAGTATATAACGTATGCCCACTCCCTGCGATAGTTCTCATTCATTTCCATCCTCTTTACTTTGTTTGGCAGTAACTAATATTTCATTCTTTTCTCGAATTCATTTGATTCTAATGCTTTTACCGCTCCATTTAACTGTTAATCTTCTTTATTTGGTTATTTTCACAGTTTTTAATGTCAGGTTCAGCAAAGTAATCTAAGTTTTTTTTAATTAAATTTTCAGGTGCTTTCCTGTCGTTGGCGTCAACAATAATACAGGTTTTCTTTTTAATTTTACAGCACTGTGTTTGTGACTGAAAATAGGTATACCATGCAAATCAACCTAAAATTTGACCTAAGTAAAAGAAATCAATGAGTAGTTTCGCCTCAGAATAACTTGAATAGAGCTCTTTCTTGGCATATTTTCTAATGCAAAAGAACTTTTGAGGACTTTGTAACTCATGCAGAAGTATTTAGAGCACCAAAACTTCATTTCTGCTCATCAATTTATTTTTCTCGTGGTAGAACAAGTTAACACCCGGCCCAAATTATTTGTGAATCAGTTTACCATGATAAGACTCCATAATTGTTCTATAATTCATAATTTACAGAGACATGGTAATTCCTGCATTTTAAAGTGCCAATATATTCCATTTTTTTTGGCATTTTAATAAGCAAATTATGAGAAGATAAATTGCTAGATTGAATCTAATTAAACAACTGGTAAAGATAATTGCATAACTTTCATTAAAACATAGAAAGAGCTACATTGCACAAGCATATAATCTGCAAACACTTCATTGCACTTGAAAACTAAAACAACCAACTAAAGACAACAAACACTACACTGCATCAAGAAACAAACAGAAATAAAATATAAAGCCCTAGCATATAATCTGCATGGGCAATACAGAGATAGATGCAACTTTAATCAGCTGCCTCCAGAACTACCCTAGCTTTTATGGAAGATATAGGAAGATTCATGAGAGTTGCAATAGTGGTGGGTGTTTGATGCTTCATCCCCAGGCATGAGCTACTGTAGAGAAAATAGGTTCCCCTCTCCCTTGCTACTCTCGAAGCCCTTCCCCCCCTCCAAAGAAGGGTAGATCTAGAAAACTAGTTAAACTTGTCATTACCAAATCCAAACCCACTCGGATAATTAACCGGGACATTTGTGCCACTTCCTACCCCAATTTGATAAGGAGTGAAAGTCTGGAAATTACTTGGCATAGGGTCCATATCCTTCATATTCGGTGGCAAAGGAGGAAGCCCACCAAATTGACCGCCTTCCAAGGGATTCATTGGTGGCAATGGAGGGTGCCCACCAAATTGACCACCTACTATGGGATTCATTGATGGCAATGGAGGATGCCCACCAAATTGACCACCTTCCATGGGATTCATTGATGGCAAAGGAGGATGACCACCAAATTGATTGCCTTCCATGGGATATGGTGGCAAAGGTGGATGCCTATCAAATTGGCCACCTTCCATGGGATTGTTTTCCCCTAGGAAAGATGGCATAAAATTTGGGGTAGAATAACCCAATCTTATGGGGTTTGGCATCAAGGGTCCTGCATTAACATTAGCATTAGCATCAACATTAGAATTTGTATTAAGGTGATTAATGTATATGTTTGGCCCAATTGTTAATGATGGATCTGCAATTCCTCCCATGGGAGATGAGATCATCATTGTCATCTGGGAAGGGTCATTATTATGGCCATCAACCAAGTTATTTGGGACCATAAACCATCCATGAGGGTGACCCCCAAAATGGGTTGCGATAGGGTTTTGCCCTTCCACCATTTCTGGTGGAGAAGTATAGGCAGGTCCTATAATAGCCCTTGCTTGTTTAGCCCTTAGAAGACATTGATGATACTTTTTGTATGCATCATCCGTAACTTTTGCTATTGACTTTTCAATCTTTTTGAGGTCTTCAAAGCAATTAGCGTTAATTGGGCTTATCCACAAGAAATCTTCCTCCCTTCCCTTTCGTTCTTTAAGAATTTCTTCACCTCGCTTCTTCTCCAAATCAGTATGATTGTTGTTGTTGGTGATTTGCAAGTTTAAGAGACTTGGATCGTGACAAGTCCCAAAACTTCGGGCATTATTGTTAACATTGTTGAGATTAGTGTTGACCATTAAATAACGGTTGATGACAGCATCAACTGAAGGGTGGCCAAAAGAGAAGACCTTTTTTCCAGGAGAAAAAACAATGACTGCAACTTGTGCATCACACAAGGTGCATAATTCACTAGCCTTCTAAAAAGGCCAGAACGACGCTTGGAAAAAGTAACTAGGCGATTGGTAGCTTTTTCCATGCGCACCATGGGCACCTTTTGCCTTCCCTTAGTTTTTCTCTCAATCTTATTCTCAGCCATGGTGAACAAAGAAATGTAAACTGTTTTGAGGAGAAAAAAATATATGTATCTTTAAGTGTATTCTGTTGGCTTAGCTTTAGAAATGTGATGGGCTTTGGGTAGGGCACTAGTATATTTATAGGTGGACTCTCCTAATGCCTTAAAGCACCCTAAATTTACTACCATGCCTTGTCATATAATAAAAAATAATAACTTATTAATCCCTCTATTTTTTATTTTATTTTATATTTTCAATTTCAAAAGCGAGTTTTGATTGCAAATTTCTCTTTATAAACATTTATAAGAATATATTAGAATTATATTTAAATTTTCAGTCTAATAATTTTAATTTTAAGGACAGAGTTGTAAAATGGAAGAACTTAAATAATAAAGAGGGAGCTCAAATTTCATAATTTTTTTTTCCTTTTTAAAAGTTGTAGTCTTGGCCATCTTAGTCTTAGGTAATACTAAATCTCAGCCAACTCAGATTCACACTGACAAATAGTTTGGATAAACTCTTGTGACTTTTGAGATATCACTAAAATTATTTCAAAAATGTGAGATTTCATATAGGTAAAAACTCAGCTGTTTATAATGTGAACATAGATCATCTGCTAATGTGAGAGGATTCTATTACACTAGTTTTAAGGAAATAAATCCTTTCAAGAGGATTGCAAAGGGATTTTACCAACCAATTTTGCTTCTCTAGTATTTTATTACTTGCTCTACTTTTTTTTTGCGGCCTATTTTATTGCTTGCTCTATTTTCTTTTTTGAAAACTTTTAATAATATTTTATTATTTCCTTTTCACTAGTTGTCTCCTCCTATCATATTTTAGTATTTTGCATATTCTCTGTCCTCTCCACTTACACTCACTTTTGTTTTTTTTAGATTTTTTTTATTTTTCAACCAATCCCAATTCCATCATATTTTATTACTTTCAACTATTCCTCCTAAAACTCCGCACATGGAGAAATGGGAAAAGTAATAAAATACGGAGGAAATCATAAAAGAATAGTGTATATTTACTTTGAGCATTTAACTGTTCGTTGACCCCAGAAAAAAAAAAGGTTTGACAAATATCTAAACTACTACTCCCTCCGTTTTTTTTAAATGCATCACTTTTCTTTTATAGCTGTTTTTTTTTTTTTTAAAATGCATCACTTCCTTATTTGGTAATTTTATACTATATTTTATCATTAATCTCTCTTACTTTAAACCCCATTTAAATTATTTTATCATTTCTCTCTCCTTCATGGTCCCCACTTATATAATAAAATATTTAGTCTCCCTCACATTCTTTCTTTTTCATGGTCCTCATCTAAATTTTATTATAATAAATTATCCATCCACTCACAATACTATATTACTCTCTTAAAACTCCGCGAATAACCAAGTGATGCAAATAAAAAAAACGGAGGGAGTATTAAAAAAGGGCAAATTGCAGTAGTTTTTCTACGATGGTCAGTAAAACCGTCGCAAATTTAAAAGTTACGATTTTTAAAATCCACGTCAGTCTATGACACTTTTTTGCCAATTAAACCGTCATAAGATGTCAAAAATAAATGAAAATAAAATTAAAGTAGCTACGACGGCTAAAAGTTGTCGTAAAAAAAATTAATTACGGCAATTTTACAAACTGTTGTATCTTTACGTACGCTTTAAACTGTCGTAATAAAAAAAAAAGGTAAAACACAATCAATAAAGATTAGATTAGATTACAGGTAGGGGGTAGTGGTGGATTAATTATAGTTCCTCTTTTTTTTTTTTAACTTGCAATCCTTGATTCATGCACTACTCGTATATCTAGTGTAGATCTAGTGTAGGGCTGAGCAAAATTATCTGAAAAATCGAAAATTTGATTTGTAATCGAATCGAAAATTAGGGTACTCGATCTGATAACCATAATGGTTTGAGTACCTAATCCAATAAATTGTTATCGGGTATTATTTTAAAATTAACGGTTACTCGATTTGATTTGATAAGCAATTTTTTTTTTCCTACTTAATTGTATTTATCAAAAATCTAAACTCTTACTTTACTTCATAATCACTTTATAATATGAATGATTAGTAATGTTATTAATAATTTGGTCAATATCATGTGGTATTGTTGTTAATAAGAGTTGAATGATATTGTAATACATTATTAAGTTCAATTATCATTATTGGATATCATAATGGGTACCCGATAATCGATATGAAAATCTGGGTACCCGAAGTCCGGGTACCCAAATTTATCTGTTTGATTTATGGATATCATTTTTAGTGATATTGGTTATCGGTACCCGAATCATTAGTGTTAACGGTTCAGGTACCCGACTCATGCTCACCCCTAATTTAGCCTAACTTGTGATAATTCATAATTTAAGAAAAATATAGTCATGTAAGATACCCTAATTTGTACTTTTTGGACAATATATATATATTTTTTTTAACAAAAAAAATTGCTTAATGAAAATGAAAGATATTAACAATTGAATTAATACATCAATAAACGTAAAATAAGAAGTGTCGTAAGGCCCCGTTCACTTCACCTTATTTTTGTTGAACTGAAAATATTTTTACTGAACTGAAAATATTTTTGCTAAACTTAAATTATTTTTACTGAACTGAAATTAATTTTACTGAACTCAAATTATTTTTGCTGAAATGAAATTAATTTTACTGATTTTCTGTTATATTTCTTTTTTACAGTTACTGATTTTTTCCTAAACTAAAATTATTTTTACTAAGGTTTCGTTCACTTCATCTTATTTTTGTGGAACTGAAATTATTTTTGTTGAACTGAAATTACTTTTACTGAACTGAAATTATTTTTGTTGAACTGAAATTATTTTTACTAATTTGAAATTAATTTTGCTGAATTGAAATTATTTTTGCTGAACTGAAATTATTTTTACTGAATTTCGATTATATTCCTTCTTTAAAGTTACTAATTTTTATTGAACTGAAATTATTTTTACTGAACTGAAATTAATTTTCTGAATTGAAATTATTTTCACTAAACTGAACTGAAATTATTTTTACTGAATTGAACTTATTTTTACTGAATTGAAATTATTTTTACTGAATATTATTTTTTTAAGGTGAAGTGAACAAGGCCTAAACTGAATTTATTTTTACTAAACTGAACTTATTTTTTCTGAACCGAACATATGTTTGCTGAACTGAAATTATTTTTGCTAAATATTTTTTTTTTAAGGTGAAGTGAAAGGGTCTAAGTATATATAAAGAGAAGGAAAATAGTAAATTAATTATAGAATTGACAAAGAAAAAGAAGTCAAAGTCAAAGCAATAATTGAGTCTTTCCGGGTCTATAGAGATACACAACCACTAAGTGCCTCTAATAATTAAGGAAATAAATCCTTTCATTAAGATTGCAAAAAGATTTTACCAACCAAATAATGCCATGTACAGTTCACCTTAAAAAAAGAATATATAGTATAAATAATTTCAGTTCAGTAAATCAGTAACTCTTAAGAAGAAATATAATAGAGAATTAGTGAAAATAATTTTATTTCAGCAAAATTAATTTCAGTTTAGTAATAATAATTTAAGTTCAGCAAAAATAATTTAAGTTTAGCAATAATAATTTTTGTTCAGCAAAAATAAGGTGAAGTAAATGGGGCCTAACTGTAAGATAAATCAACAAAATATGGTATCAATAATAATTGAGTCATTTTTTTTTATGCAAATAATAATTGTGTCATATAATTGCTCTCAAGATCAAATTTTATATGGAGTATTTGTTTAAAAAGTTTCTATTATAGTAATTATGTATTGATCATCTATTTTTGTGTGATTAATTATGAGAGCTATGCAACACGGCAATATAATAGGATTACGTGCATAATTCCTAGTCTTGGCAGTAACACTCATAGTTTAGTACCTGAACTCAATCCATTTAAAATACTTCTTAATATTGAACAGTCAGCATATTTTTTTTATGCAAATGAGCCATTAGGGCATTAAATTACAACGGGGGGAAAGGATTTAAATATGTGACTTATCATACAATATAGTTTAATTGTTGAATAATCATATTAGGGTTGCATATCATGTGTCCGTGAGAAATATATCAACAAAATAAACTGGGTATTAATTATGATTGAGTCATATATTTTATTTTTTATGTTTTTGGAAGAAAATAATAATTGAGTCATATAATTGCTCTCAAGATCAAATTTGCATTTTGTTGGAAAAGAGAATGTGATTATGGCCTGGGTTAAGTAATTAAGGTAGCGAGTTATTTTTATTAGGTTCGTTATTTTTCAGGTCTTTTACCTTCTCTAATACAATTTTTACCAAATTACATGCCAAACAAAAGTGTGTGATCCCTTATAGAGAGTGCAGATTAACGAGAATAATGGAAGGAATAATGTTTTGGAAATGTCGATTTTCAACAACAATTTTATATTTTTATCATGATCGATAAGCTCAATATATATTTAAACACTTGACAAATTAATAGAGCAATTAAAAATGGAATACTCGTATTTTTTTACTTTACTATCCCTATGTAGCCCATATATTTTGAATTAACCACTCCTTTTATGTTTTAATCTATTTTACCACCCAAAAGAAAAGACAAAAAAAATAGATTTCATCATAGTTAACACTTTTTCGTCAATAAAGCCGTTGAACATAACTATTTTTACAAAAATCATAGATTATTTCCGTGTCAAAAACATGTTATTTAGAGGTTTTGGGGGTCAGTTTGAATCTAAGGGACTGATTAGAGGTCAAAATTGATAAAAAAAATAATATTAAAAATGTCTCTATTTGCGCACTAAAAAATACATCGATTGCGTGTATTTAAAATATTTTTTTTGTTAATTTGACTCTAACCAGATCCTATAGAACCGAAATAACCCCAAAACCTTAGCAACATAAGTATCGCGATGGAAACTAATGTGTCTTTTACAAAATAAATGGAGAGATTAATATTTACAGAATAAAGGAAAACATAGAGTATTTTGAGACTTGCACATAATTTTTTAAATAACATAAAATTTTATTTATTTTAACTGTGATACCATAACACTTTCTGAAAATAACTGCGGCTCCATAACAATAATAAAAACACATGATAATCTACTTAACGTAATAAAGACAAATGATTTTTTTATTTTTTTTTTTGGTGCAATAACTTCAAATTAAATGTGAAACAAGCGATAGATTAACTGCATCATACGTTAAATATGAAATTTAATGTATGTTTTTCCTTGAATTCCTCGGCAAATACTCCCATGCAATGCAAAGCTAGTAATAATCCTGTCGATATCCAACGAAGGCACCATCCTTTGTATCAAACACAGGATAATTAACCCCCATAAAAGGCATTGGATAAGGAGTAGGAGTAGGAGTAGGAGTTTGATTTGGAGCTTTTGCGGCGGCCTCCAACATCATGAAGCTATTACCTTGTTGGATAACATGCTTCTTAAGCTCTTCTAAGGATGCTTTGAAACGCTCCAAATGCTCCAATGAAAGCTCCTCGATGGGAAGATCCAGCATGGTCTCGGTCATCTCTTCGTTTCTCTTCTTTTCCATCTCCATTTGACGATTGATTAAGGTGAGTTCAAGGTTGAGGTCGCAGACACCAGCACTACGATGGATCCCAACCCCAAGGGGCGGTTTGATGTCCTGATTAGAGGATGATGAGGATGGAGAAAATTTTGAAAAGTAATAGTGATTGGCTACTGTCTCCACCGAAGGGTGGCCAAAAGAAAAGGCCTTTTTCCCTGGTGAGAAGACGATAATTGCAGCATCTACACCACATAAGGTGCACAGCTCACTAGCCTTTTTAAAAAGGCCACAGCGGCGTTTGGAGAAGGTAACTTGTCGATTGCTATCCTTCTCCATTCGCTCCATTTTGATCTTTTGGCGGCCTCTAGTTTTTTTCGGAGGAGTAGGCTGAGAAGCCATAGCAAAAAGAAGGAAATCGCCAGAAGAAAGAAAAAAAAAAAAAAAAAAAAAGTTGATAACGAGTGAAGAGGTTGATGGATGAAGAAATGAGAGCTCAAGGTGGGGGTATAAAAAGAATGGAAGATTGTGTACACAAGGGCATATCAATATGATTTGTTTCCATATTTGTTTTATACGGAGTATATCGATAATTACTAAAATTAGTACTTTCTTCATTCTTTTAATATTGCAACGTTTGTTCTTTAAACACTATTCCGTATTTACACTTTTTACCGTTACATAATCAAAGAAATTAAAGTTTTAAATTTTACTTTGGAAATTCTCTTAAGCAGTATTATTAAAAGAGTAGTAAAACTATATTTTCATATCTAATTTTATAAAGGATGGTCTAACAAATATTAAATTTTAATTAAGGTCAGGTCTTAGTTAACAATTTAAAGGACGGTCTAACAAATAATACAATGGAACTTATATTTATGTTTTTAAAATTTTGATTAATTAGATTAAATCCATTAAAATTAATGTTTTGTTCTCTTTCCCTTGTTTTTATTACTTATTCTAATTAAATTCGGATTAATTAGATTAGCTCAAATAAAAAAATAAAATAAATAAAAAAAAAAGCCTAAACTAGGTCATATTTTCTTTATTTCATTTGCTTCTTGCCATGTATCTTGAATTTTGCATTTCTAAATGTTATGAAAATTGAATATTTGAAAAATAAACGTTGTGAAAACATGATTTCATTTGATAATGTTTTCTTTTTCTTATACTTTGATATACAATTAAGGTCAAAGTTTAGTCAAATTAGATACTCGTACGTAATTAGACTATATTAGATCAGACTTTAGAAAATTCAAACCAGATACCTTGTTCGAGCAAAGAGAACAAAACCTAAATCACATTGTATTTAAGTTTATATCAGCTTAATATATTATCTTCGTTCCATATAACAGTCTCATTTGCTTTTTGCATGATTTTATTTTTAGAAAGGTAAATATATAATAATAAAATAGTGAGCTAGGTAAAGGTAAGCATAAAAACAAGATAGAGCGGGTTATTTAGTTTAAGAAAAGTGAATGACAAAAAAAAAAAAAAAAAAAAAAAAAAAAAAACGAAATTGGTTATTTAAAAGAAAATAAATAGAAAGGGGTGAAGTTATCAAGGGCGATTAAATAAAATAGGTTAAGACCACAACCCTTGAAATTAATTTTTACATCATTTTCCTTGCTTATATAACAACGTACAATAAAAGAAATTAAAAAAAAAAAAAAAAAAAAAAGGTGCAAATGCAACAAAAAAAAAATATAGAAATTATTTCTTCTAATTTTTAATGATGGTTAAAATAATGTCATTTTATTTTGGCCTTGTTTTCATTATTTTTAAAATTGATATGCTATTTAATAAAAAAAAAATTAGCCAATTAAATTATTTTGAATCAATTCAATTTTATTTAAAAAGTATTTCAAATATATAAAAATAAGTTACCTCATCTAACAAATACAACAATTAGTACAACCGTATTAAGAACTATACCGTGATAAACAAAACTTAGTTTTAGTTCAACAGATAAATCAATTAATTAGTTTTATGAAAAAAAATCAATAAAGCCTTATTCTCTTCGCCTTAAAAGATAATATTCAATAAAATTATTTTGGTTTAGTAAAAATTATTTCTTTGGTAAAAATAAGTTTAATTTAATAAAAATAATTTCAGTTTAATAATAATAATTTTTAATCAGTAAAATTAAAGAAAAATAAAATAGAAAATTAGTGATAATATGTTTAATCACTAAAAATAATTTCAATTCAAGAAAAAAATAAGGTGAAAAGAACGAGACCTAGTAAAATTCATTTTCAATCCTAGGTCTTGCCAAATGTGAAATTTTATCCAACTAAGCTATCTCTAGCTGGCATCCTTATGTGTTGTCTGGGATTCAAAGTCACAATTGATTCGATTATTTTATGATTTGATACATAATAAGGAAAGATATTATTGTCATTTTGATGAATAAAGTAAAACATATGGATTTGAACCATGTGTTCATTGTAAAAAAACAATTATGATCTTCATATAAGGAAGAAAATAATGTTATAATGATAATTAAAATTTTAGAAATTAAATTTGAAACATGAATTATTGTTCAATATGATTTCTGGCAAATTATTATAGCACAAATTATTAGAACAACACATCAACACCTTTATTATGCATAATTTAGGTCATATTCTCTTCACCGTACGTATTTTTGCTGACTTGAAATTATTCTTATTGATTAAAACTTATTCTTACTAATTTACTATTATATTTTTGTTTAAAGTTACTAATTTATTAAAGAAAAATAAAATAGAAAATTAGTGAAAAATATGTTTTAATCACTAAAAATAATTTCAATTCAAGAAAAATAAGGTGAAAAGAACAAGACCTAGTAAAATTCATTTTCAATCCTAGGTCTTGCCGAATGTGAAATTTTATCCAACTAAGCTATCTCTAGCTGGCATCCTTATGTGCTGTCTGATCATGATTCACAGTCACAATTGATTCGAATATTTTATGATTTGATACATAATAAGGAAAGATATTATTATTGTCATTTTGATGAATAAAGTAAAACATATGGATTTGAACCATGTGTTCATTCTAAAAAAAAATTATGATCTTCATATGAGGAAGAAAATAATGTTATAATGATAATTAAAATTTTAGAAATTAAATTTGAAACATGCATTATTGTTCAATATGATTTCTGGCAAATTATTATAGCACAAATTATATATTAGAACAACACATTAGCACCTTTATTGTGCATAATTTAGGTCATATTCTCTTCACCGTATTTTTGCTGACTTGAAATTATTCTTATTGATTAAAACTTATTCTTACTGATTTACTGTTATATTTTTGTTTAAAATTACTAATTTTTACTGATTAAAAATTATATTAACTAAACTGAAATTATTTTTGCTAAAGTGAACTTAATTTTATGAAATGAAGTTGAATTTACAAAATATTATTAATTTATGGTGAAACATTGACGGACTTAATATTTCATTATTTCATTACACCATTGACGGACTTAACATTTAATTATACCCTTAAAAGTTACAATTAATCTGGAATATTATTAATTCAAAGTTACAATTGATCTGAATTTGATTTTACAAAATATTATTAATTTTTTTGTCACAATTTGTAGACTAAATTAAGAGTTACGGGGCAGGGACGGCGACCAACAACAGGAGAGCACTCCCGCCTGGGGAAGAAGGTCCCCATGAGCACTCAAAAAGGTTGTTGGGCGGCCGGAAGGTTGCCTGATCTGGATTATTATTATTCATACTCAATGATTTCATATCACAACTTACAGACTAAATTCAAAGTTACAATTAATCTGAAATATCATGATCGTTCATACAAGGAGAAAACCCTCTTATATTATTGACTATTGTTTAATAGAATAAGAATTAGCGCCTAGACTAAATTCAAAGTTACAATTGATCTGTAATATTATGATCTTCCTTATACTCAATTTTTTACAATTTGTAGCCTGATTCATAAATACAGTCAACTTGAAATATGGTGATTATTCATATAAGGAAAAATTCCTCTTATATTATAATTGACTAAGATAAGCGCCCAATTGATTATTTAAACAATATATTGAGCATATTTGTTCATAAAAGCAATATATATATATATATATATATATATATATATATATATATATATATATATATATATTTATATTTATATTATTTAAACTACTGACGGACTTAATATTTCATTATATTTGTAAAAGTAAAACATACATAGTATTAATAACAATATGAATTCTCACTACCTCATCCAATTCTTTATTAATTTATGCATAGAAAGTTTAGACCATTTTGAATTCTTATAAATTTCACATATAAATTCCTCTATGAAATGAACATAGCAAGTCAATGAAGTAAGTATGACACTCCCCTCCCTTCCCCTACCCACGAAACCACCCATATTTTGGGGGTGGGGGGAGGGGAGTGCATTTTCAGGGGTGGAGGAAGGGAAATGAGTCGTTTTTGGGGATGGGGAGAAGGGGGGGGGGGGGTTTCAATGGTTTGGGGTTGGGGAGGGGGTGGGGCGGATGAGGGGAGGCTACCAATGTGGTGGTTGGTGATTTTTTATTTTTTTTTCCATCAATCACATGTTGATACGTGGCAAATATATACTTCATATTTTAAAAAAATTTAAACCTTTTATCATGTTATCGATTTTTGGGACTGAAAAAAGAACATACATCTAAAAGAAAATTGACAAAAATTGGGATTAATTAAATGAATTTTTCCAATTACATACAATTAAGGCCAATTTCACTTTTGCTACCACCAAAAGGCATGCATCTCAGTTTTGCTACCCCTCCAAATTTTTTTTTTATTTTGCTACCACACAAAAACACATTGTTAAAATTTGCTACCACTTAACGGAATGGGTTAGGATTCTGTTAAGTTTATTAAAAAAAAAAAAACAAAACCACCACCCTCAACTGCCACCCTCCCCCCTCCCTTTCCTCCACCTTTGCAGCCCACCACCCTCAACAGCCCAGCCAGCCCCCTCCCGTTAGCCCCCCTGCCGGCGGCCGGCAACCCCACCCTAATCCTTTCCCCCACCAACGCAATCCACCCCCCCTCCCTTATTCCTTTCTCGCTGCCTTAACCCCCACTCTGAAACCAGAAAACAACCCTCCCTCCCCATCCCCCCCACCGGAATCGGCCCCTCTTCCCTTCCCTTATGGTGGTTTAGGGGTGGTGTTTATGGGTTAGGGGTGCCGGTTTTTAGGTGGGGGAACGGGAGGTGGGGTCGATTCAGGGTGGGGGAAGAGGAGGGGGGCCGATTCCGGTGGGGGGGATGGGGAGGGAGGGTTGTTTCCCGGTTTCAGGGTGGGGGTTGGGGCAGCAAGAAAAGGATAAGGGAGGGGGGTGGGTTGCGTTGGTGGGGGAAAGGGATTGGGGTGGGGTCGCCGGCACCGGCCAAAGCATTGAGCGCCGGTCGCCGGCAGGGGGGAGGGGGAAGGGGGCAGTTGAGGGTGGCTGGTTTTTTTTTTTTTAAAACATTTTAATTTTTTTTTTTTTTGAATAAACTTTGATTTAACAACTGTGATTTAGGTGGTAGTAAAATAAAAAAATTAAGGGGTAGCAAAACTGAGATGCATGCCTTTTAGTGGTAGCAAAAGTGAAATTGTCCTACAATTAACAAAAATTATAAAAATCTGATATTGTAAAACTACACATCGAGATAAATATAACAATATCCCATATGACTATATAATAATGTTAGTTTTTCATCAAAGTTTTAAAAATTTGACTATAAAAAAAATCAAAATAAGATTATTATCAATATGAAATGAACATAGTACAAAGAAGTCAAAAGCTAATGTTAAGCCCCGTTCACTTCAACTTATTTATGTTGAACTGAAATTATTTTTACTGAACTGAAATTATTTTTACTGAACTTAAATTATTTTTGCTAAACTTAAATTATTTTTACTGAACTGAAATTATTTTTTGCTGAACTGAAATTATTTTTTACTGATTTTTTTTTATATTTCTTCTTTAAAGTTATTGATTTTTACTAAATTGAAATTATTTTTACTGAACTGAATTATTTTTAATAAATATTATCATTTTAAGGTGAAGTGAATAGGGTCCGTCAAATAAACTAATTTTGGCCGATATACTATTTCTCCAACACGGGCGATATGTTTCCCGCTTAATTTCCCAAAAACCCCCAAAAATACGAGAATTCCAGAAAATGTACTTGCCGGAGTTAACAGCCGACGATGAAATATACAGAGACATGGTGACCTTTCTTGTTGATAAGTATATTAGGTGACTCGTACTTCGTAGCTTTGTCCGCCCGATCGGGCGGACATTGCCCGGTCTGACCGGGCGGAAGAAGAAGAGGTGCCTGGCAAATTCGTTGAAGAAACTGCTCTCGCGCCCGACCGGGCGAGCCTTCGCCCGATCGGGCGGACATTGCCCGGTCTGACCGGGCGGAAGGGGTTTCTTGAGTACTTCGGTTGTTGGAAAAGATGTGCTCTCGCGCCCGATCGGGCGGGCCTTCGCCCGATCGGGCGATCTGGGTTTTCAGCGGTTACGAATTTAATATTTATCCTTTTTTGTGATATTGTAACCTAAGTATATTCTAATTAGGAGTCAATACTATATAAACTTCCTATTATTATTATTAGGGTGATGGTGAGAGCAACACAAGAGAGAGAATACTTTGAGTGATTAAGTTCTTCATTGTAATCTTTGTGATCTTTGCCAGTTTATAGTGAAATCATTCGATCTCGGTGCCCGTGGATGTAGCTATCACATCGATAGTGAACCACGTAAATTCTTGGTGTTGTTCTTATTGTTTGCATTGAATTTCTTTATTGTTTTCTTGTTTGTTTTCGACCTTTGCTTCCGCTGTCGCACAACAATTGGTATCAAGAGCTCAGGTTCAATCCTTGGAGAGTTTCTTGAAGATAACAATGGCAGGAGATTCAACAATAAGAATTGAGAAGTTTACCGGGAAAAATAGTTTCGGGCTATGGCAAATTAAGATGAAGGCTCTGTTAAAACAACAGCAGATATGGCGTCCGTTGGCTCCAAAGAGTACTACTTCGGAGTCAGGAGACGGACCGACTGACTCGCAGTTAGAAGTTATGGAAGAGAAGGCACACTCTACCATATTACTTAGTCTTGATGATCAAATCATCACGGAGGTTGCTGATCAGGAAACGGCGGCTGGATTGTGGCTGAAGCTGGAGTCATTGTATATGACTAAGTCGTTGACCAACAAATTATTACTGAAACAGCGGTTGTTTAGCCTCCGGATGCAGTCAGGTACTTCCTTACGGGAACATCTAGAAAAACTTAACTCTATTTTGCTTGATTTACGTAATTTAGATGTTAAAATTGATGATGAGGATGCTGCGTTGATTTTACTTGTATCTCTACCGTCTAGCTTTGAGAATTTTGTAGAGTCTTTTGTTGTTGGTAAGGATTCTATAACCTTAGAAGAAGTGAAGGCAGCACTTCATACTAGGGAACTCAGAATGAAAGCTACGAGTGATAATGGGGATAATGGTAGTGGGTTGTTTGTTAAGTCCGGAAAGTCTAAAAAGAATAAGGGGTTTAACAAGGGGAACAATGCTGGGTCGGGTGCTGGAAACGGCAAGGATGGATCTAGTAAAACTACTACTAAAACATGTTATTACTGTAAAGAACCGGGTCACTTTAGGAATAATTGTCCGGTGAGGAAAAACAAGTCCCAGGCTGCTGTAGTTGAAGAGAAACCGAATGAGAGCTATAATTCAGAGGAAGATTTAGCATTAGTCAGTTCTGCTAGGTCTGATGATTTATCTGATAACTGGGTTCTAGATTCGGGGTGTTCGTTCCATATGTGTCCACGTCGAGATTGGTTTGATACATATGAACCTCGCAATGGGGGTATGGTTATAGTCGGTAACAATGCTCCATGTAAGGTCACAGGTATTGGTTCCATGAGGTTGAGGACTGTTGATGGGCGGAGGTTAACTTTGACTAATGTACGGCATGTTCCTGCTTTAGGAAAGAATCTGATTTCATTGGGTACCCTGGATGACTTGGGGTACAATGGTGTGTTTTCAGATGGGGAGTTGTGTATTTTCAGAGGTTCTGAGTTGGTACTTAAGGGTATCAAAAGGAACACCCTCTATGTTTTTGAGGGTGTTACACTGCCTAGTTCTGCGGTTTGCGCATCTGTATCTCACCAGGAGATGACTAAGATTTGGCACATGAGGCTTGGTCATATGGGGGAGAAGGGGATGCAGCTATTGTCCAAGAGGGGTCTTCTATCCGGGGTCAAGGTTGCCAACCTTGAATTTTGTGAGCATTGTGTGTTTGGTAAGAAACACAGGTCAAAGTTCAGCAAGGGTGCTCACATTACTGATGCAGTGCTCGATTACATCCATTCAGATTGCTGGGGTCCATCTAGAGTTGAAGGTATGGGAGGTTACCACTATTTTGTGTCATTTGTTGATGACAAGTCCCGATACACATGGCTTAGGTTGCTTAAGTCAAAGGATGAGGCCTTCAAAGTTTTCAAGCAATGGAAAGCTTTGGTGGAAAATCGACAAGGAAGGAAGATCAAGAAGCTACGAACGGACAATGGGCTAGAGTTTTGCAAAGACGAGTTTAATCAGTTCTGTGCAGATGAGGGTATAGGTCGGCATCATACTGTCAGGAAGACACCACAGCAGAACGGTGTAGCAGAACGGGTTAATCAGACACTGCTAGAGAGAGTTCGATGCATGCTCTCTAATGCAGGGCTTGGGAGGAGGTACTGGAGTGAAGCTGTGTTAACAGCTTGTTATGTCATTAATAGGGGTCCTCATTCTGGAATTGATTCCAAAATTCCGTTTGAGATCTGGAGTGGTAAGTTGCCTAATTTTTCGAATTTGAAGATTTTTGGTTGTGTTGCTTATTATCATGTTATTGAGGGTAAGCTGGATCCACGAGCCAAGAAGGGGTGTTTTGTTGGGTACGGGGATGGTGTGAAGGGGTTTAGAATTTTTTCACCTTCGGAGGGTCGGGTCATTCTTAGTAGGGATGTTACTTTCGATGAAAACACCATGTATTCAATTAAAAATGCAGAGATTTCAGATTTGAGAAGGGAAGGAGACAATTTATTACAGACAGATGGGGTACTTGAGGTACATCAGTCTACCATTGCTGATTTACCTCGGGTACAATATATTGATGATGATGCTGATGTTCCAGTGCCGGGTACTCCTGAACCTGAGATTACTCATACTCATTCTAACTCTGGGGATGAGGTGGAGCAATCTAATCAGGGGTCATCTAGTCAACCTGACACCATTCTTGAGATGCCTAAACGAGTTATCAAGAAGCCTGTTAGATTGATTGAAGAGATGGAGGGAAGAAATTGCTGTGTTGATGCGATGACAGGTTATGCATTGAGTGTAGCTGATGATGTAGAGTCATTTGAACCTGCCACATATAAACAAGCAATTAGTTGTAGTGAGTCTGCGCAATGGCTTGCCGCAATGGGTGAAGAGATGCAGTCTCTTTACAAGAACAGAGTGTGGGAACTGGTAAAGGTACCGGAAGGGAGGAAGCTTGTGGGTTGTAAATGGATTTACAAGAAGAAAGAAGGGTTGTCGGAAACTGAGCAAATACGTTTTAAGGCTAGGCTAGTTGCTAAGGGGTTCAGTCAGGTAGAAGGGGTTGATTTTGTTGAGATATTCTCACCTGTGGTTCGACATACTTCCATCCGTGTGTTATTGTCAATTGTAGCACATTTTGATCTTGAGCTGGAGCAGTTGGATGTTAAAACGGCTTTCCTTCATGGCGATTTGGAGGAGGAGATTCTGATGAAGCAGCCCGAAGGATTCGAAGTTCCTGGAAAGGAACACTATGCCTGCAGATTGCTAAAGTCATTGTATGGACTTAAGCAATCCCCCGACAGTGGTACAAAAGGTTTGATTCTTTTATGGTTTCACAAGGTTTTGACAGGAATTCATATGATTGCTGTGTGTATCATAGTAAGCTGGATAATGGTTCCATGATTTATCTTTTGTTATATGTTGATGACATGTTGGTTGCCACAAAGAATAAATCTGATATTGCTAGATTAAAGGAGATGCTTAACTCGGAGTTTGACATGAAAGACTTGGGTGCAGCTAGGAAGATTTTGGGTATGGAGATCTACAGGGATCGGGCTAGAGGTAAGCTTTTCTTGACTCAGAAAAGCTACATTGAAAAGATTTTGTCTCGTTTTGGGATGGAAAAATCGAAGCCTATAAGTACGCCAACTACTGTTAGTTGTAAGTTGTCTTTGTCTATGTCACCTCAATCAGAGGAGGAGTTGTCTTATATGTCTAGAGTTCCATATGCAAACGCGGTTGGTTGTTTGATGTATGCTATGGTCTGTACTAGGCCGGATATTGCGCATGCTGTTAGTGTTGTAAGCAGGTTTATGGCTCGACCTGGGAGGGAACACTGGCAAGGGGTGAAAAGGATTTTTCGCTACCTGAGAGGGACAACTGATATTGGTCTTGTGTACGGGAATGGTAGGGAATGCTTGGTCACTGGGTACAGTGATTCTGATTATGCAGCTGATGTGGATACCAGGAGGTCTGTGACTGGTTATGTGTTCACTTTGGGTGGTTCTGTGGTTAGTTGGAAGTCTACATTGCAGTCATCAGTTACGTTGTCAACTACTGAAGCTGAGTATATGGCTTTAACTTCTGCAGCTAAGGAGTCTATTTGGCTCAAAGGCCTAGTAGGTGAACTGGGTATTGCACAGGATTTTGCTACAGTGTATTGTGATAGTCTAAGTGCGATTTGCTTAGCTAAAGATCAAGTACACCATGATCGGACGAAGCACATTGATGTCAGGTATCATTTCTTGCGTACTGACAAGAGGATTAAGGTGAAGAAGATTGGGACTGCTGACAACCCGGCTGATTTCTTCACTAAGCCTGTTCCGTTTAGCAAGTTTAAACATTGCTTAGACTTGCTAAATATTGATTACTACGTGATGTAGTAGGCCCTGAGGGGCGAAGTTGGGGAGCTCCTGGTGTAGGTGTGTTGGCCTTAAGGTGGAGCTTGCCCGGGGCTTGTGATGCAGGTGGAGCATTATGAGTTGTTATACTTGGAGACGAGTATGTGATGGGTCTTGGTTGAAGACTTATCGGGATGTATGGCTTATGCATGAGTCCTGCATCGGGTTTGGCTTGAGATGTTTTTTCACTATGTCTTGATGGGGTTGTTTGCTGACTACGAGTTCTCGTCAAGGTGGAGATTGTTGATAAGTATATTAGGTGACTCGTACTTCGTAGCTTTGTCCGCCCGATCGGGCGGACATTGCCCGGTCTGACCGGGCGGAAGAAGAAGAGGTGCCTGGCAAATTCGTTGAAGAAACTGCTCTCGCGCCCGACCGGGCGAGCCTTCGCCCGACCGGGCGAGCCTTCGCCCGATCGGGCGGACATTGCCCGGTCTGACCGGGCGGAAGGGGTTTCTTGAGTACTTCGGTTGTTGGAAAAGATGTGCTCTCGCGCCCGATCGGGCGGGCCTTCGCCCGATCGGGCGATCTGGGTTTTCAGCGGTTACGAATTTAATATTTATCTTTTTTTGTGATATTGTAACCTAAGTATATTCTAATTAGGAGTCAATACTATATAAACTTCCTATTATTATTATTAGGGTGATGGTGAGAGAAACACAAGAGAGAGAATACTTTGAGTGATTAAGTTCTTCATTGTAATCTTTGTGATCTTTGCCAGTTTATAGTGAAATCATTCGATCTCGGTGCCCGTGGATGTAGCTATCACATCGATAGTGAACCACGTAAATTCTTGGTGTTGTTCTTATTGTTTGCATTGAATTTCTTTATTGTTTTCTTGTTTGTTTTCGACCTTTGCTTCCGCTGTCGCACAACATTTCTCACTACCAACCACTCCGACCAACTTCGCTCTCTTATTCTCTCTCCTGATTCTCGCCTTCATTACCCTCTTTTCATCGAGTATACCCTCTCTCTCTCCTCGCTTATCCCCTTTTCTCTCTCCTCTTTCATTCTACTAATTTCTTCCAGTTCAGTTTTGCAGAGCTTATGAACGATCATCTACAAGTTGCTCAGCTCATCTTCGCCAAACCCACCGATTATTTGCCCAAATTTAATTATGCTGCTGTTTCTGCTCAGGTAAGGATTCATTCTAATGATCTTTGAATTTCCCAGAAAAATTCATCGAATTTAAGGCGTGAATTTGGCTGATTTCTGTAATTTGGGAAGTTAATTTATATGGGTGTGCAATTGGAAGGGAGAATTTTATCTGGGTTTGTAATTTGAAGGTATATTTCTAATTTGGGATTCTGGGTTTTTTTGTGCAGAGGTTGATTGTGAAGGATTCTGAAGGTGGCTCAACTTCCACTATTAAAGAAAATGTTCATGTTCGTGTAAATATACTGGGCTCTCCCCTTGAATCACCTGGTATGTTTTTCTCTCTCTCTTTTGTTTTTCGATTTCTTATTTTGGCTTATGTTCAATCTGTTGCATTTGGATATGTTTTCTGGCAAATTACTGACTTTAAATGGTGAGGTGAGGTGACAATATAATGTTTGGTGGATTGCAACACATTGCAAATTTGCAATGGGGAGCATGATTGATAGCGATATAGATGTATTTTATGCAGTCATAAGTTCAATTTGATTGTTTTGTGTTGCAGTGAATTTCTGATTTTAGACGGTAGAGTATATATCAAATTGCATTGTATAGTCATACTTGAAACACAAAATAGGTTTTTGAATATGCTTATATTTTATGGGGAAGTTTTGTTGATATTGATTGTTTGGGTGGTTGATTGTTGTGTTTGTGTGTAGAAACTTTTCCAAGCATAGGGAAGGTGAGGGTGCGGCATAGTAACATACTGCTGACCCTCAAAGGGACGGTTATACGATCAGGTGGAATCAAGACGATTGAAGGGGAAAGGAGATATGAATGTAGAAAATGCAAGAATGTTTTTCCGGTTTATCCTGAATTAGAAACCGGAAACATTATAAGGCCGCCATTGACTTGCCTCTCAGACAAGTCCCAGGAATGTGAAGGTAACAAGTTTGTGCTTGTAGAAAACAGCACTAAATTCCATGATTACCAAGAAATCAAGATCCAAGAAAGCGCCCAGCTGTTGGGTGTTGGATCCATCCCTCGTTCCATTCGTGTAATCTTGCAAAATGACCTTGTTGACATTGTTAAGGCTGGAGATAATGTGATTATAGCTGGTGTTTTGACTGCAAAATGGTCTTCAGATTTGAAAGATGTCAGATGTGATCTTGAGCCTATTCTGGTTGCCAATCATGTGAGACAAACCAATAAGCTAAAATCCGAGATAGACATCCCTGCTGATACTATTGATAAATTCAAGGTATTTTGGGAAAAATTCAGCGGTACCCCACTGAAAGGGAGAAATGCAATTCTCAAGGCTATCTGTCCCCAGGTTTTTGGTCTCTTCACTGTGAAGTTGGCAGTTGCATTAACCCTTATTGGCGGTGTGCAGCATGTTGATGCTTCTGGGACAAAGGTTAGAGGAGAATCTCATTTGCTTCTTGTGGGTGATCCTGGTACTGGAAAATCCCAATTCTTGAAATTTGCTGCTAAATTGAGCAACAGAGCTGTTATTACTACTGGACTAGGAAGCACAAGTGCTGGTTTGACTGTCACTGCCGTGAAGGATTCTGGTGAATGGATGCTAGAAGCCGGGGCACTTGTATTAGCCGATGGAGGGCTTTGCTGCATTGATGAATTTGACAGCATGAGGGAACACGACAGAGCTACCATACATGAAGCCATGGAACAACAAACAATAAGTATTGCAAAAGCTGGTCTTGTGACAACACTTAGTACCAGAATCATTGTTTTTGGGGCGACAAATCCAAAGGGACAGTATGATCCCAGCCAACCTTTATCTGTCAATACTACACTTTCTGGTCCCTTACTGAGCAGATTTGATATAGTTTTGGTTCTATTGGACACCAAAAATCCCGAATGGGATAAAGTCGTTTCATCCCATATTCTTGCTGAGGAGGAACCAGGGAGTGTAAAAGATGCCGAAGATTTAACAAATTATTGGTCACTTTCTATGTTAAGGAGGTATATTAGTTATGTTAAAGGGAAATTTAGGCCAACACTTACAAAGGAAGCTGAGAGAGTAATTTCTGGTTACTACCAACTGCAAAGGAGATCAGGGACAGAAAATGCGGCGAGGATCACTGTGCGAATGTTGGAAAGTCTGATTCGACTAGCACAGGCACATGCAAGGCTAATGTTCAGGAACGAGGTGACTCAGTTGGATGCCATTGCTGCTATCTTATGTATAGAATCGTCCATGACTACTTCAGCAATAGTTGATAGCGTTGGGAATGCTTTACATTCAAATTTCACAGAAAACCCAGATATTGAATATGCCAACCAGGAAAAGTTTATCCTTGAAAAACTGAAATTGGTAAGATGAATTTCCTGCAGTGAGGAGCTTAAATGGATGAATATTCTTATCACATGTATCAAGCAGGTTTATTTGCTGCTGTCTTGACTGTGATGAGGTTGCTATCTACTATCTCAGTTTGTCTTAATCACATAGCACAATTTTTTTAATGTATGCGCAAGCAAGTAGTTTCAATCGTAGGCATCAGGTGACATTTGCACGCCAGAAAATGTGGATTTTAAGAGGGGGGCTGGAGATTCATGTTTCAGAGCTAGAACTGCTAATATTCTGGAAGCTATTTCTTCAGTTAATTACACTTCTAATAAATTATCCTAATATAAGGTATAGGCTGGGAAGAATTGAGCTATAAGTAAATAGGGTTTAAGCCTAGTTAATACACGGATGCAAATTTAGTAGGGGAAGAAAAGGCAACTCTCCTCTCATTACAATCTACGCGCTAATAACATTTGAAATTCTACATCAGGAGAGCTTCATCTTTGTCAAATCTCCACTACCATTCAAGAAACTATATTCCAACTCCGACTAGACTCAAAAAGAATGTGGCTGGTATTTCCAGCAAATGTAACCATCCGTATCCTGTGAAATGGGGCATTATACATGGGGAAAAAAAAACCTCTTAACAAAACAGCAATGTTAGTAGAGACCTATTATCTTCCACCAAAATCCCCCAACAACGGTCCAGATGACAGCATTTACGAGCGCCATAAGGAAACCCATTTTAAATACATCAGGAAGGTCCACGTAGCCAGCTGTTAGTAGCAAATGCATTATTAGCCAAAGCCATTGTAACTTAAACATAATATACAAAGATTTAATGGAGGACTCTCACCTCCATAATATACTGCTGCTTGGCCACTGCTATAATGTGTAAGTGCTCCAAATAAGTTAGTATTGTATGCTAAGCCCAAAGCCGCCAGCACACCGGGAACTCCAGATGCTATATTCATGGCCAAGAAGGCAGAGTACAGAGCTCCAACATGGCCAGTTTGACTAGCAAATAGGTAATGGACGAAAAAGTATGCTGCCTGAAGGATACCAAATGCAGCAGGCCAGCTCAAATTCATTGTCTTCAAGCTCTTGGCAACACAACCAGACATCCAGGATACAATACCAAGGTTGGTCAACTGGCTAGCCATTCCCACCAGCACAGCAAACCAGGCAAGAGTGTCCCATGCCGACTTTTCATTTAAACAATCATCCCAATTTAGTACTCCCAACAACAGGAGCACTGACAGTCCGAGCATAGCAGCAACAACACTTGAAACACCAATTCGCTCCCTGCAAGAGAGAAAAAGGCAAAATAATCATCACTTGAAGGTTTATTTTTACAGCAAGCAGACAAAAAAACACCACCAAAAAAAATTTGTCCAAATGGTCCAACATAAACCAGTAACATATGGAGTCCATGAGCTTATTTATAGACAATAGACCATTGTAAGTGCTGCTGTGATATAAACAAAGAAAAATGCTGGTAGATAAAAACAAGAATTTCATCAGGAAAAAAATTAATGAGAATCCACCACCAATTTGTCTCCCACAGTTTTACTTCAAATCATTTTAACAGTTATCAGAAACAGAACAATGGCCACACAATGAAACTTTCTCCATCAAGCACAGATATATCTGCGTGCAAAGTAGCATTTTTAATCATACAGAATCAGAGTGCGACAACCAGGACAATGATACCACACACGCAATCCCACACAATATAGTGGTATAAGAAAAGGAAAAAATTAGAGAACAAAACGATCCTATTACTCACCCAAAGACCCAGAGGGAAACTGCAAGAAGCATTGTACCAACCATCACCCATTCATTTCTTGTGACAGGCCCCATACTCTTGAGCTTTTCAGCCGCTAAAGCAGGGGCTTCTGGGGTGTCTTTGAGTTCAGGAGGATAGAGCTTGTACAGAATAAGTGGAGTAAGCAAGAGTGCGACAAATGCTGGTACACTGGCAGTCTTCAGCCAAAAAACCCATGGAGATGCAATCTTCACACCAAGTTCCTCAGCTAATTTGAGACACAGCAGATTTTGAGCTGCAGCAGTTAGGAAAAGAGCACTAGAGTTACCGGCAGACTGTCATGCACACACAAGGATCAATAGTTATAATCATGTCCATCTCTTGATTCCCATCTATCATGTATATTTTAATTTACAGTAGATGGTTAAGAAAAACTGATTGACAAAACATTTATACAATACTAAATACATTTATGTTAATGGGGACATGCTTCACCTTGACAGTAATAAGACATTATTTTGAAAATTCAATTATGTTTATCAAAATAATTCTTCAAACCGACAACAGGAACTTAAATGTGTATACTGTACACTTGAATGCTTTGAAGATTTTCACAGCATAATTCTTTTTTGTTTCTTATAGATAACCGGCAAGAAATGATCCAGTTGCAAAAGATAAGATTTATCTAGAAATACTGAAAAGTGAAAACTACTAAAAACCTTTGGAATGTTGTTTCTCCATTAGATACTTTCCTTTGAGAGACGAAAATTCTAACGAGATGATATTAAGCTACACATCTTACACTATTTGCTAAGTTAAAGACAGACAACATCAACATTTTTCAGAAGAAAATATGCTGTCATGATTCATGAAGTCCAGATAAGTAACATGAATATGTTCTTGTCACCTAGAATTCTCCACATCCAACCATTGTTATAATAAGCAATTGCTGCTATGAATGACCAGAATTCTCTCTATAAGCTAACGTATTTTATCCTTGAGACAAAATTATGTGTACCCAGACAAAAAGCTGGATCCAAACTATGTTGCTGTAGTTGTAGACTTGTAGCAATTTCAAAATTAAGAAGTTTCCTAGAACATTTATCAAATAGTATAATATGACTTGCACCAAAGACAAATGATGAGATCTCTGACTCATTGCAATAAGAATGTGAACCCAAGCATAGATTTGGAGAGCTTTAAACTCAATCAACTTCCTGGATCAAGAAAGGGTCACTCATCAAATATACACCAGCACATTGGGCTTTGGATAAAGACCTCGTCATTGGGTTCACTCATCAAAGTGTGCAATTTTACATAATACATCTCCTATAGCGCTTTGTTCATCTTCTAGCTGCTGGAACATCAAAGCTCCAACTCCTAAGGAAATCAAAGTAGACCACCTATGTAATTACCATCAACAATGAAAAGGTATGAATATGTAGATGTTTGGGGTCCTAACCCCTAAGGAAACCAGTATATCAACTATGTAATGACCATCAATGAAAGGCACTAACTACTACTCCCTCCGTCTATATAGTTCTTGTTTGTGTTTTTTTACGGTATTTAAGAAATGGGAGGAGAAACTGGATAAAGTACATTAAAAGTGGAAAAAGCTAGACAAAAGAACAAGGCAAGTGGATAATTTAAGGGGTAAAAAGTGAAAAGTACAATTGTAGACAAAAGTTAGAGAAAGAAAGTGGAAAAAAGTACAAGGCAAGTGGATAATTTTTATTTAAGGGTAAATTAGGAAGTTCAATAAATAAAGTTTAAAAAAAATGAGGGTACAATGGTCTATACATACTATCCAAAAATAGAAACAGGAACAATATTTTGGATCTCCAAAATAGGAAAGCAGGAACTATAATATGGGACGGAGGGAGTAATAATGAAAAGGCATGAAGATGTAGATGTTTGGGTTCCTAATTCCTAAGGAAACCAAAGCCGATCAACTATGTAATGACAATCAACAAATAAATAACATACTCTTACAATCCTTGAAGCATTTCACATTTCTTCTGATTGGAGGTTCAGAAAACATTCTGCAGAATACGAGAGGTGAAACAACATTGGGGACATATTAATTGTCATTGAGGGCATTGACATTTGACACTGAGAAACCAAAAGATTCACTCACATTAATTAAAAATCTAAAGTAAGCATGCCAGTAACAGAAAAGAAAACAAAGAAAGAAGAAAATATATAACAGTTAAAATGTTTTGATATAGCAAATTAACAACCACCAATCTTTACATAGGACTAAAAACAAGATAAAAACAGCCTAGAACACCACAGTTCACAAATAGTCCAATTGAACCAAGAACATACAAACGGAAGAAACATAGTTACAACTTAAGCAAAACCTCTCAAGAACAAAACTCGTATTTCCATTCATCATCTGCCATTCAGATAAAAATTATTAAACTGCATATGTTATTTGATCGGAGGAGAGCTGAGATACAAACACCTCATATTAAAGTTCTCATTGAATAATTGCATATGTAGAATCTAATGAGCGCTAGAACCTCAACATTGATGGGTCTAACACAAAAAAGAATAGCTGACCAAGAGTTATACTCGTAATTATCTAGTTTCAGGATCAATGTTGCCTAAATCATGGTACGGGCAGATATTTTGTTTTAAAAGTGCATCAACGGGGATGAGCCACATACCAATTCGCATATTTGGGGGGGTTGGGGGGGGGGAGTTGTGATTCACATAAAGTCGTAAACTTGTAGCTTCTCCAAAATATATTAGCAATCCCTCATTAAGAAGGAAACTCATTGTCAACATTTATAGACATTGTATAAAGATTGAGTCAGTTTTCCAGGATCACATCCAACTTGTCCAACAAATCTTAATTCTTCACCCAAACAACTTAACAGCAAGCTAAAAGCGTTTCTTGCGATCAAATATGCCAGATAATAAAGTTTACCACAAAAACACAAAAACTCCAAAGCCCACCTTCTACAACAACCATTAATCAAGACCAAAACATCATTATACTTCATCAACCCAATTACTTCCCCATACTTAAATCTCATAAACCTTTCTGTTCTCAACATGTTCCTCAATCAAACCAAACCACAAAAAAGCTGAATGTAGCTGCAATCTCCAATTAATACATATAAATTCTACAATAGCTGATATTCAATCTCCCAAACTACATTGTTTAACATGACATCAAAATCAAACCAATCAATCCACAATAATCAACCTATACACTATTATAAACAACGATCCATTGAACAAGACTTAAGCATCACTTAACTTAACACCAATGATCAAGATCCACAAACAATCACAAAATACAAATTTGAACCAAATAAAATTGAGTTCACTAAAGCAATCAAACCTGAAATTGAGTCATAATAAGGTAAGACCCAAGCTTCTTCCTAGACTCCCCACCAGGCAAACTCCCGGAAGAAAGCGAAAGCGATTTAATAATCGGCAAGAAAATCCCCCCAGCTCTAGCCGTAGTAGACGGCATAGCAGGAGCAACAAGCGCCTCAGAAATAGTAAGTCCATAAGACAAACCCAAAGTACTCTTCCCCAACCACTTAACAAAGTAAGTAGCAATGCGATCACCAAGCCCGGTTTTGACAAATCCTCGAGCGAAAAAGAAGGAGATGACAATAAGCCAGATCACTTCGTTGGTAAATGCGCAGAACGCGGTGGGAAAAGGGAGTGTTTTCGTGACGACGGAGGCGGTAACTCCGAGGAAAGCCCAAGCTCCGACGGGAAGAGGACTGAGGACGAGTCCGGCGACAGTGGAGAGGAAAATGGCGAGGAGTTGCCATGCTTGGAGGGTTAGTTCTGCTGGTTTAGGGATTGCGAAACGGAGGATGAGTCCGATTGAGATTGAGATTATGAATGGGATGAGCTTTGCGCCGGTGGGAGGTGGTGGTGCGGTGGTGGTGGTGGTGGAAGGTGGTGGTGCGGGCGAGGATGAGGAGGAGGATGCGGCGGCGTTGAGGGGTTTGATGGCGAGGAGGGGTTTGGAGGAGAGAGAAAGTGAGAGAGGGCGGCGGTGGTGGAGGGAGGTGGTGGTGGTGGAGCGGAGGAATGCGGTGGTTTTGGTGGTGGTGGTGGTGGAGGAGAGAGAGAGAGTAGGGTGGAGGAATAAACTCTCCATTTTTTGTGATGGGAGAGGAGAGAGAAAGTTGCGGAAGGAGGGAAATCAGAAATGGAAGGCCGTAAATGTTACTGAAAACAAAAAAAAAAAAATTGGGAAAGATTTGAGTGGGATTAATGTGAAAATGGCAGGTGTCGTGATTCGTGAATGTGGAGTTGGGTAGGGTATGTGACGATTTAGGACATGTTTGGGATGTTTTTATTGAAGTGTATTTTTGTTGGTGGTGTACTTGTGTGAAATACGGAGTAGTGACTACTGACTAGTGACGCTTGAGTAAGTTGAGTTGTTCCAAAGGGGGTTTTAGTATGATTAAAACCAAAACTCCAAAAGGTGCTCACAACAACATAGGAAGTGCTATTTTTTCAAAGTAAGCTTATTTCAAAAACAAATTTGTAAAGTGGACGTGTGGCAAAACTATTTATCAAATTAAGCTTCCAGGATAAAATGTTATCTCGAACAGCGTTTTATACCCTGGTTTTTTAAAAAAAAAAAATCAATTTGTAAAGCGCTGTCTGGGACAGCGTTTTACCTGTTGACTTGTTTTTTATTTAAATTTCGTAATTTCTTATATTTAAAATGTTTTTAAAAAAAAATCAAATATAGTAAAACGCTAACTGAGGCAGCATTTTAGGTGTTTAATGAAACGCTGCCTCAGTCAGCGTTTCTATAGCTACAATACAGAGCAAAGACAACTTCTCTCTCTAACTCCCCCATTTCAATCCTCTCACCCAATCTCTCCTCACTCAATCTCTCTCTCACGCAACCCAAATCTCCCTCCCATCGGCGTCTCCCTCCGACCACCGGCCGCCAACAGCTCCGACGCCCCCTCTCTTCACTTCCTTGTCGAATTAGGTACTTGCCCCCTTTCTCTTAGGTTTTTAAAATCTAGGTTTTTTTTATAATTGTTGATATTTTTTGTGAATGTTAGTGTTGATATTGTTGAATTATTAGTGTTGATAAAGTTGAATTGTTAGCGTTGATGATTGTTCGTAATGTTGAATTGTTAGTGTTGATGATTGTTGGCAATGTTGAATTGTTAGTGTAGATAATTGTTGAAAATGTTGAATTGTTAGTTTAGATAATTGTTGATAATGTTGAAAATTGTTGATAATGGTTGATAATTGCTAGTTTTTGAGTAATTGTGATAACCTACATTATTGTTGTTTAATAATGGTGTTTTAGGGCTTCTCAGTTGTTGTACTTTGAAAAGTATGTCTACATTGTTGTTTGATTATGGTGATTTAGGGATGATTTAGTGCCTAAGTAAAATGTGTTTTGGTTGTTATGTATAATATGGCTGCACAAATGTAGTTTTGTTATGCCGGTGGGGAGGTGAAATTCTGTTTGTTAGACCAAATGTCGTGTATAATGGAGGAAGTATGGAACCACTAACACTTGAACTGAACATGACTTTCAATGATTTGTTGAACGAAGTTCATATTAGTGTTGGTTCAAACCCAATGAATGTTCAACTAAACATTAAAATGAGGTTTGAGACTGTCAATGGGGTTCAAGTGTTACCTGTTTCTACGGATAAACATTTGAAAGCTTTGAGGAGCGTCGTTGCAATGAAGGGTGTTCGCACTGAGATATATGTCGAAATGATGCCTATATGTACCCAACAAAGCACTCAGCCAGAACAACAAGCTAAATATATTTTCGGTTACAACACAGAGTCTTTGCAAAGGCTCTCACACGACATTCCATCAAATGAATATGGGATGGGATCTTTCAGTTGAATGTTGCACGACGATCAATTTCACATGCCGTTTAGTTCTCATATACCTTCACCTGTACATGGGGGGGCATATGTGGCAATGACCGGCCAACCTGGTCCTTCGACATCAAACACCATCACACCTTCACCGATGCAATTGCATAGTTATTCGCCTATGCAAGATGATGTTCAAGCATCACCGTCTCAACCTGTGCCAAATCGTCTTGAAACTATTGTGAATAACGAATTGTCTGTGTATGATGTGTATGCGGAAACAAATGATGAGGCCGAGAGTGGAGAGGAGGAAGATGGACTTCAGAACATGGATGTTGAACCTGCACACATGGAAGTTGGTGAGCCCATGGTTAGAATTCCCGTACCTTGATCTAGTCAGATAAACGAGAACTATGAAGTTGATCAGTATTGGGCCGAATCGGGTAGCCATACATCGTTTGTTCCCAGGGGAGAATTTGAGAAGGGCATGTATTTTGACCTATGGCAGCGACGGTTGGAGTTCGTCGTTGGAGGTGATCAGATGCAGGGCGTTATGGATCCTCACGATCTATACATGGTCTGGTAAAGGCGGATTACACGGCATTTCATCAACCCCAGCTACACACCACCATCCACACATTACCATCCAGCATATGACGTCATTAGCGGATATTTGAGTTTATTTAATCTACTTATTTTCATCAATTTTTAAATTTCTATATCATACAACTAACTGATCAATGATTACTGCAGGTGGCGGATATGGTGGCGATGGTTGATGCACTATCAATCGCCCTTGCAGACGAACCCACCAGAGCCCAGGTCGAGCGGGTGCGAGATATGGGCGTGGCTACCTTACAGAGATATGGTCACGACTATCTCGTCCACACGCGGGACGGTCATTATGGCCACTCCGTCCATTCACAGTCCGAGCTCGGCCAGAGTCGCAGAGGATTACATCATCCACAATTCTGCTCCCACCCCTACCCAGGAGGACCCATCGTCCAGCTAGCAGACTCCGCCACCGCACCGAGACCCATTCACCACCATTACTCATTACAAGCGGCGTAATGTCAGACGGAGGGCCGACAGACAGGATAGAGAACAGTTACCCCGAATAAATGAGTCGGAATAGTATTAGCTGATTTATTTGTTGTAGCTGGATTTTCTAAAATGCTGCATATAACACTTACATTATTAATATAATAAATATTTTTTGAATGAATCTGTGTGTGGTTTGAATTTTAATTTCCTTATTTGTCCAAATCAGACTTATGTCAGTCAAAATAGATCCTTCTAGGCCGATATATATCAAACACAAGACATTTGAGCTCCATAATGAGAAACTGGGTAGAAGCGATGGCCCGTGGTGGTTAATGTGGTGGTTCATGGTGGTTGAGTGCTGTTGGGGGTGTTTGGAGTGTTCTGAAGTGCTTAAGGGTGGGCAAAAGTCCCAGGAGGTGGTGGTTGGTGGTGGTGGTAAGGTTGGGGTTGGTGGTGGGGGTGATTGTAGTGCTATTGGGGGTGGTTGGAGTGTTTTGAAGTGCATAAGGGTGGTCGAAAGTGGCGGAAGGTTGTGGTTGGTGGTGGTCAACGGTGGTGGGACGGTAGGGGTTGGTGGTGGGGGTGGTGTTGGAGGGTTGTGGCTGATTGAAGGCTGAGGGTGGTGTGTTGGGGGCTGAATTTGAAGTGGGGAGGCTGCTGGCTACTGCAGTCCAGCAGAAAAACGCTGTCTGGACAGTGTTTTATGTACAAAAAAATTGTACATAAAACGTTGTCCCAGACAGCGTTTTTAATGTACTTGAATTTTATTTTTTTTTATTTTTTAAAATCAGAAATTAAGAAAATCACAAAAAAAGTCAACAAGTAAAAACGCTGTCCGAGACAGTGTTTTATATTTTATAATTTTTTTTTAAAAAAAAAATTCAGGGTATAAAACGTTGTTCGAGACAGTATTTTACCTCAAAAGCTTAGTTTGGTAAATAGTTTGGCCACGAGTCCACTTTGCAAAATACTTTGGTAACAAAGCTTAGTTTGGAAAAATAAATATTTGGATACCATGAATAATTTATGGTACATAAGGAGATTTTCCTTGGTGGCAGTGGCGGATCTTCATACCTTTTCTTTTAGGGGCCGATAAATTCTAAGATAAAATGTAAATCTTATAAATACAAGTCTAAATTATATAAAGTTAGTTAAGATAAACATAAAAATATATTTCTCTCGTACTAGTACTTTAAATATCGTACCAGTTGGACTTTCTCATTATTTATGAATTATACATGATAAATACAAAATAGTGTAATAATATATTAGATTAATCTATGTTCAAACCATTAGCAATATATATCTTTAAATTATCGATTTAAATTTTTTTCTTACTTATATAAAATTAAATATATCAATGATTTATATTAATGGTTTGTAAGGTTACTTTTGTCAACTTAAGTTTGAATACTCAAACTAATAAAATCAAATTTCATTTATGCCAAAAAAAACATGTAAATAAATAAATTTTTGAACCTATTTCCGTCATTTGGTATGCAATTGTCATGCATTAGATTCTATGACTCATAAAATTTCCCAATTGCTTTAGGGGCCAAGCCCACACAGCCCCTTAAATGATCCGCCATTGCTTGGTGGAGATGGTTACGACTCCTAAGTTGCGGGTTTCGTCTATAAGTATATGATCAAGAAAGTAGTGCATGCAACTGTACAAAATATGAATACGTGAGAAATTGAGAATATGAAGTTGTGGACAATGGTCATTGGAAGTTTGTGTTTCTGAAGTTGTTTATTTTGGTCAAATTTGTGACCAATAATTTGCATTATTAAGGTGTCTTCTTAGAAAATCATTGAGAAAAGGGAAATAATGGAAATGAAAGAGAGGATGGACAAGCACAGGGCAATAGAAAATATGAGGTGGTGCTAAGAAAAAGAAGAAAAACACTACTAGTGAAAGTAGTGATGTAACCCTCTTATTTAGTGAAAAGGAAAACCTCTATGTGTTTTTTTTTTTTTTTTTTTTTTTTTTTTTTTTTTTTTTTTTTTGTTTTTTTGGAAAGATAATTAAAAATAAATAAATAAATAAAAGCACTACTAGTGATGAAATAGCAATTGATATGTGGGTCTAATTTTATAGCCCATTGATAGAAGGGATGGGCCAACTTCTGATGGTGAAGCTTATGTACTACCCTGTTATATATTTTTTACAACTTTAAAAGGTGCACAGACTCTTATGTAAAATTTGTTTGTGAGTGTAAGAGAGAGAAAAATAGGAATGTATATGATGAAGAGAAATATAGATAAATGACAACCTAAAAAGGAAAGAAAACATTAGATGCAAATAATGTGTAGCATCTATTTTTGGCAAAAGTTGCAAAATATATGAAACGGATGTAGTAGTTTCTAATACATCTGTCCATGACAAGTAGTCAAGAGAGCCACATAAGATGAAAATTGATCTCAAGATTCTTTGAAATCGAGAAAAAAAACTCTAACCAATTGAGCTATCCTTTACTCTCTATATTTATATAATTTGAGTATATCTTAACTTCTTTTGTTTGAAAATATAATAGAAATTGAAACACACCATACATTTACACAAGTGATGAAAATTAAGAAATGAAATACAAGTAAGGAGAATAGTATAGATATAGTCTAAACTTAAACAGAATAGCTCTATTAAGTTGAAACTTTACACAAATCAAACCAACTAAAGTTAGTGAGTATTTCACACTATGGAGTGAGGGAGAAATAATAAGAGATACTCCCTCCGTCCCATAATATAGTTTCTGTTTGTGTTTTTTCACGGTATTTAAGAATAAGAAGATAAAGTAGATGAAGTACGTTAATAAAAGTGAAAAGTACAATTATAGACAAAAGTTAGAGAGAAAGTGGAAAAAAATACATGACATGTGCAAAATTCTAGCATAATTTAGGAAATACAATGAATAAAGTTAAAAAAGTAAGGGTATAATAATTTTTACATACTATTCAAAAATATAAACAGAAACGACATTTTAGATCTCCAAAACAGGAAAATATAAAATATATTATGGGACGGAGGGAGTACACACTAACTCAAAGTGTCAACACAAATTGACTTAAATACTCTATCACTCCTCAAAATGACAGGATTGTGTAAAACTTTTTTTTTAAAAAAACAACAGAAAAATCGAACAAGAGTAGATGATTTGATTGTTGGAAATATAGTTAGTTAATACCTCCGTCACATGAAATTAGATACAAATAAATAGTGTGAGACTAAAAAGTTAGTAGAAAATAGACAACCCACATATCTTACATAATTTGTACAAGTATGAGTTAGGTACAATACGAAGTACTCCGCATGAAATTTTCATTTAACATATCAGGACAATTACTACGTGAAATCTGACTACAATAGTACAGTAATCAATTAGTTATTTAAAGGCATAAAAAGCATTTTATTGTATATATCTCCCTTTTCAGAGTCCAAATTCATCACATGCGAAATCTATACTATAAAGGCATAAAGCATTAAAGCTTATAATATAAAGTGAAGATCATATTTTTATTTTCCATTTGTTGTATTTCCCTCGTTAAAATATTCGTTGTCAATGTACCTGTTAACAAACCATCTCAACCAAAAGCTTAAGTTTATGATTGAGGCCCATAAATATGTTTTATACTATATCACACCCCCTCACACGAGAGCCCGTAGGGCACTTTGAAAAAAGGGTTGAGATTCGAACCCGTAACCTTTGTGTCACGCTGGCTCTTGATACCGTTAAAGGACAATCTCAACCAAAAGATTAATCTTATGATTAAGGCCCAAAAATATATTTTATACTCTATCAATACGACAATACCTCATACTACAAACTATATATCACTACGAGGTCTATGACACTTGTTCACTAGATGACATATAAAAGGAGGCAGCAAAGCAATGCAATATGCAACACTACATGTTCTACGTACATACCTGCAATTGTGACATACTTAGATAAGACCCGATCTTCTTAGCCGATTTCTTATCAAATGGCATACTTCCATTATTCACCGAAACCGATTTTATCACCGGGCTAAACACACCCCCGGCTCGAGCCGTAGAGCTCGGTATAGCCGGGCTAACTAAAGCCTCACTCAGCACCAAACCGTAAGCCAAACCGATAGTCTTCCGTCCCATCCACTTTATAAAATACGTCGCAACTCGATCTCCTAGACCGGTTTTTACAAACCCACGTGAGAAGAAAAACGCTACTACTATCAACCATATTACTTCATTTGTCATAGCACTGAAAGCCTCTTCAAACGACAACGTTTTCGTGATCAATGCCACTGTTAGACATACAAATGCCCATGCTCCGACCGGTAATGGAGCGTAAACTAGACCGGTGATTGTGGTTAGGAAAATGGAGAGAAGGGTCCATGCACGAGTTGTGACTTTGGCCGGTTTTGGGACGGCGAACCGGAGGATTAGACCGGTTGCGAGAGCGAATATGAGAGGGATGGTTTGACTCCATGCCAATGGAACCGGGAAGTTAGTCGGGTTGGGAGAATAGGGGTATTTATGGAATTTGGTTCGTTATTGTTGTTATCGAAGGATGAATGTTGTTGGGATATTTCCACGTTTCGAGCCATTGATGGAGAATGATTCTAGGAGAGAGAAAAAAAAATATTGGGATAATAGGAAGTGTTAGTCTTCTTTTTCGCCTAAGGAAAATGCCAATAATAAGTAACTTTTTTTTTTCGAGAAATGTCTTATAGTTTTGGCTTAGATCATATTGTGTGACACTTAAATGATGAGAATTTTGAGCCATCATGGGAATGACGACTGATGAGTGAGTTACTAAATTTCCTATTCTCTTGGAGGTTTATACTTTTACTTGTTTTTGTCAACAAATCATTTTGTTATCTCTATAGTTCTATTCGTATTGATGGAAAACATATTTCATTTATTGAAAATCATTTTTCCTACAAAAATAATTTAACGGAAGTATGATTGCAAAAGAGAATTTTTATTGGTTTCATTATACGAAATAAGAAATCATAGAGTGAAAAAAAAGTGAAAGTAAAAGGAAGGGGATGGATAGAAGACAGGAACCAAAGAAGCGAGTAAAAGAGAAAAATAAGATATATCTTCCTTACGAAAGAAATTAGTTTTTCATATCATAAAAGTAACTTTCCATTTATGGAGAAATGAAGGGAAAATCATTTTTCTCAATAATATTTTCTATCAAAATAAACCAAAGCCTAAAACAAAATATAGTTCATTAGTTCTCAATTTCTTTTTTCCCAATCAAACTAACACTTTATGTTGCGAAAAGGGTTATATTTTCAGTCTTGGGCCGAACTAGAGTGATATACTTGGTCCAATCATTTGTACCTGGTGCAGCTTGGCCTATATTTACATGAATAATTGTGTTTGGCCCATTTCTAATTGGTCTAATCATTACAGCGATTGTAGGCCCAAGGCTGATGCCTATAAAATTAAGCACGTTTTATGCATTCACAATTTCACAAAATGAAACAGTGACACACTATATTAAAGGGGAGTTTGGTTAGTGTATTTTTTGAATTGGAAACGGATTCGATTAAACTGATACCGTTATCGTGTGTTTGTTTTGAAAGCATGGTAACAAATACTATTACCTAAGGGTAATGATTACCACTCATTTGTTTACCTCTCAAAAACTTGGGGTAACAAATACCCTTACCCTCCTCTTAACAAATACCCTTTTCATGGTTAAACCAAACAAATGAAAAGGTAATAGCTAAATGATTCATTTCCCCCTCTTATTTGTTTCCTTTCCACTCTGTTTTCATTTTCCGAACCAAACGCCCTCTTAATTTCTATGGTAAAAGCTAACGAGCGCCCCCCTGGGCGTTAGACAAGAGAGCTAAATGTGGAAATAATATAGTGAAATTAACATTAATTACAGCGATCGACGGGTGAATTTATCATGCATTCCAAACTTAATACTATTTTAAGTAATATATTAATCTCTTATCTAACGCTCCGGAACGCTTATTAGCAATATCCAATCTCTATATATGCATAACTGCATAAGTTAGTTAGTAACTTAATACTCGTGAGATATGACAGTATTATCAGAGAAGTTTTTTTTTTTTTTTTTTCTTCTTCTTTTTCTCTCTAGTCCTTTTAGCAAATTAGCAATCCTTCAACTTGCTCCAGAGAGGCTGGCTGAGAGGGCCGGGTAAGGATGAGAGGGAATGCGGATCTAGGTCGAAAATATTAAAGAAGCCGGGATAAGAATATTTTACTTCTCGCTCAAACTAATCACTATGTCCCAATATTTTATCAGTAAAATAACGTTATTAAGTTTATTAGCTAATTAATTACAATAATTTACTAGGGGCCGGGCCCCAAATAGCCCCGGTGGAAGGTCCCCTCTTCAGAGATAATACACGGTTGTTCCTTTAATTCATAAAAGAAAAACAAGTATGTAGGATGAAGGATAATACACGACTATTCCTTTAATTAATCAAAGAAAAACAAATATATAGGATTGAGCAATATAAATTCCAATAACCACGATGCGTGGTTCAGATAGGTAGTGTACAACTATATCAATCAAATCAAGATTATTCAAGCTAAACCTAAACAACAAATACTTCCACTATAAAATTTGCTCCAAGTTGGTGAATCAGTCCATACAAACATTACAACTTTACAAATTACAAAATGATATAGTGGCATTTCATGCAACATTGCAATTGGATTCAATCACGCATGCAATGGGGTTATATGACTAATGAGTGATGATTCAGGTTGTTGACTTGCATTATTTAGGAAACCATATGAATCAAGCTTATATATTTCTAGCTACATACCTAAATTATCATTTAATACTCAAATAGAACGCAGTTAATTTTCAACCTTATCCATGTCATTTTCCTCTTTAAGTCGAAATAGTACATGGACATTGTTAACGTACTCGTAGTTAACTTACTGCTGGCACTAAATGACAGCTTGGCAATTAAATTTTGCACCCAAAAAAAAAAAAAAAAAAAAAAAAAGATTGTGGAGGTTGGGGTCAAAGGGTCATGGCTACCTGTGCGGCTGTGCCTCGTGGCTCATGCCTTTTGTTGTTCATATCCAATTGTCAGTGATATCGTATCAAATATCTGTATCAATATATACATGAATATTTATTGCTACCTGCTATCAATTCTTTGCATGATTTATAAAATTGAAATTAAATAAACATATAATATTGAACAAATTCAAGCTAGTAGTAACAATATTTGCAATAAACTAAACTTTTCACGAGAAACAAAATCACTCAATGGTTAAGCTAGAATCTTTTTCTCAAAAAAAAAAAAAAAAAAAAAAACCTAGAATCTCAATCTACTATAATATTTCCGTTTCAATTTATTTGCAATAATTATCATATATAAATACTACATATTATTTACAACAAATATTTTCTTTGCTTTTTACTTGTCATTTCTATTTATCTCTATGTTCATCACATGCAATTTTATATTTTCCTCTTCATTTACCACTCACAAACAAATTTTACCTATATGTTAGTGAATGTCACATCATTATAAATAAATTGAAACCAAGGTAGTATATTATAAATAGGTCTTAGTATTATAGTGATTGTCATGTTGGCCTAAATGAATCCTTAAATACATTGATCCCGAGAACAACAGTATTTAGATATCATCAATAAGGCTATCTCTAAACCAATCCACTTAAGTATCATAACTTATTTATTAAAAGCCCTTGTTCCGGCCAAATAAATACCAATATTTAGAAACGAAGAAGTATTCTACTCCCTTCTTTTGTTATAGAGGGGGGTTGGTGGGCATTTGTTTCAAATCTTGCCGCATTCGGCTATATGCTATACCCAAAGGATTGACTAGAATCTGGACTAGTCATGATGTAACTAAAACACACACAACCTTTTAATCCATTTTGACGCATGAGATCACATCACAATCAGCAGCAGCAGCAGGTAAAACTTAAAAGCCGCTTGTTCTGACCCATGCCTTTTTCGCTGTTGTTTCTTTCATTCTTTTTTATTAAAAAATCTCTTGTTTTTTCTCCACTTCTCTTCTGTAATCTTCTCCACCAAATCCTCTTCAAACACGATTCACCTATTTATATATATACCCGCAAGATTGAATCACCAAATCACTCATCTTTTTCAACTTTAATTATTCAATTTTGTTTGGGATTGGATATTCCTACAATTTTTCGGTTTCTTCTTCCAACAATCATGGCTTCTGTCTATCTCTCTCCTCCTTCTGCTGCTCTCTGCAATTCACAGTATGTTCTCTTTCTCTTCTCTTCCTTTGATGGCTACTTGAAAATTCAGCACTTTTAATCTGGATTTGTGATTGGTTTCTTATTTTCAACTGTTTTTTGCATTGGAATTATGTGGGATTTTGATTTTTGCCTGTATATTTTCTGGGGTTGTCTTTTAATCTTTCGTCTTTTTGTTTATGGGTTAATTTTATGATTGAATTACCGGGAATTTTTTAACTTCTGGTTGCTGTTGTTTAGTGATTTGTGAGTGTGTTGAAATTTGTACAAGGAGCTGATATAGTGATATATGACTGAATTTGGTTGATGATATAGAAATTTTTGGTGGGTGAAAGATTCTGGGTTTAGATTTCGATTCGTTTGCCGAATTAATTTGATTTGGTAGTGAACTAGTGAGGATGAAGGTGAAATTAGCTTATATTTAATGATCTAGTTAAACTTGTGCAATCATGTCAGTTTTTTTATTGTTTGTTATAAATTTGATTTGAAGATATATGGGTACATACTCTTGTAGGACCATGGTACATACTCTTGTTGGACCAATGCAGCATAGGTTCTTGATTTGTTTTCGTGTTAAATTATTGCGTATAATGAAATGATGAGGATGAATTTCTCTTGATGTAGAGCTAGTAAAAACTATGAATCGTGGAATGGGTTGTATAGCACAAAGGTTAGCTTGGCTGGAGGATTGAAATCGAATTTAGCCATGGTTTGTTTAGGGAATAAAACATTGCACAAAGTCAAGGGAAATTTTAGAACCAGGGCTGCTATTGTTTCTGGAGAAGGTGATTTATTGTCTTACTCCAACAACAATGGTATGTTGAACCAAAATGCACTTGACAATGATCAATCCCTTGGAATTGAGAGGCAAGCCGATACTGTATCTTTGGGGGCACTTTCTGCGGATACTGCACCTACTTCTGCAGGGTTTGCAGCAGAGAATGATGAGTGTGATTTAGATCGCCCAACTGAAGGTTTTTCTTCCATTGCCGAGGCTATTGAAGATGTTCGTCAAGGAAAGGTTTGGCCCTGATGGGTTTGTAGATATCATATATGTGTAGAATTTGTGCTTGTTTAGGTAGTTGATTAGGTATGACGTGCTGATTGAATGGTGTGTCTGTTGCCTTGGTGACGTTGCAGATGGTGATTGTTGTTGATGATGAAGACAGGGAGAATGAAGGAGATCTGATAATGGCTGCAGAGTTAGCAACACCTGAGGCTATGGCCTTTTTTGTGAAGCATGGAACTGGGATTGTTTGTGTCAGCATGAAAGAAGATGATCTGGCAAGACTGCAGCTTCCTCTCATGGTCAAAGATAATGAGGACAAACTTTGCACAGCATTTACAGTTACAGTGGTATGTACTCCTATGCAGTATGGTTTTGCATGTTTAAACAACCTTTGGCGAACTTGTTCCTAGAACTTCCATTCGAGTTTTGGCTAGATATTTCTGGCTTTACTGAAGGGAAAATACTGTTTCGGAAAACACATATTTTCTGATTTCTTTGGATTCTTATGAAAATCTGTAGGATGCAAAACATGGTACGACCACTGGTGTGTCAGCTCGTGATCGGGCAACTACTGTAAAGGCCCTGGCATCAAGGGACTCCAAGCCTGAGGACTTTAACCGCCCTGGCCATATCTTTCCATTGAAGTATAAAGAGGGCGGTGTTCTGAAGAGAGCTGGACACACTGAAGCTTCTGTTGATTTTGCTATGTTAGCTGGATTAAATCCCGTTGCAGTTATCTGTGAGATTGTGGATGATGATGGCTCAATGGCTAGATTGCCTAGGCTTCGTGAATTTGCACAGAAGGAAAACCTCAAAATAGTCTCTATTGCAGATCTAATAAGGTATTGTATCACTAATTTTTATCTGGATCATTGCACTTAAGTGTCTTACCATTTTCACATTTTATTTGTGGAATCACACTGATATCACATATGTAGAAGAGACTAAGGTCAATGAGTGAAATTCATACCAATCTATGTAGTTTATTACAGAGTTTATTTTTCTGCATTTCAGCTTCTCTCTCATGCGGGGGAAAAGAAAAACCAAAAGAACCAATTAGACTTGTATGTTAGAGATTAGGAACAACCTTGTGGTGGTGAGCACTGAACAGAGTATTCTTTTGCCTTTACTAGAATATTCTGGAGAAGAGATCAATAATTAGTAAATATGTGCAAGGTTAAGCATAAATCTACTGTCAAGAATAATTGCAGAACAGGAATTATTGATGTATCTAGACTTCATCTATATAAAACTGTTGTGAAGAAATGAGAAATTCTGACATATTAGGGCATGCTGTTTGTGTTAGTTAGAGGAATTCAGATGTTATTTATTTTCTTCTTCTAATATTATTGGTAGCTAGATACTAGTACACTCTGGAACTGGTAGAAGTTCCGCTAAGCAGGGGGATGGAATTGGAGTTGTAAAATTTGTTTCGCATGGTGAATTTTGACAGTGTTTGGAAACAGCCCCCATAGCTGTTAGATTATTAGTATGACTGAGGAGTGTTCATTCAATTGGAATTTGGAAAAAACAAATGGAGAAGAAGAAGTTAAGGGGCTCATTCATTCAGTATACTTGTGTATTATTTGTGGGCACCAGGCTAGATCTAAATTACTCTTATCTCAACAGTGATGAATATACTAAAAATAACTTAGGTGGTGAAGCTCAACATTCTGGTGACTTGGTGAGAATTCCATTTGTATTCCCAACACAAGCTTGATTTTCTTACTTTTTCCAGATCTTCATTATTTAAAGTCTATAACTTGTGTATACATTTTTTCCCCTATGCTTTTAACCCTAATTTTCAGGTTTTCACCCCATAAGCTATTTGTCACTTTGCTACGGCATTCTTTCTCAAACCTCTTCTTCAACTTTTGAGCCCATAAACTTTAATTATTTTGCTATTACATTCTAAAAGGTTTTTCTGCGACTATGAATCTATGATAAAAGGGTCAAAGACAGGTTTTTCTCCTTAAGTAAGCTGCCTTTGCTTCTTGTTATTTAGCTACTAATGTTTGATGGTGTGGTTGATATAACTCTTCCAAAATTTTAGTATGAAGTCTTCCATTTCTGGTAAAAAAAGGATGCTTGTTTGGAAATAAAAGCTAACCTTAGCAGATTGTTGCTGAAAACTATGTTGTTTTCCCTCGTTTCTTTGTCAATGACAAAATCAGAAAACAGCTCATTCCCTTGTTTAGGGGACTTGAATGAAACCTGCATCTCCTTTTCGTCTTTCTTATATTGAGGCAAAGTGGTGGCTCTAAAATTGGTTAAATGATTTAGTTGATGTTATGATTTGCAGGTATCGGAGAAAAAGAGCCCAATTAGTTGAACGTTCTTCTGCTGCTAGGATCCCTACAATGTGGGGGCCTTTCACAGCTTATTGTTACAAGTCATACCTGGATGGCATTGAGCATATTGCAATGGTTAAGGTGGGTTAATTTATACAAGTATTTGGATTTGGTCAATTGTAACTAATCTCTTTCATCCTATTCCCATTTTAGTTTTACTCAAGGATGTAAATGTTAAAAAGGAAACCTAGATGCTCAGCCCTTTTGCTAGCCTTGTTGTTTTCACCTTAAGGTCTTTCGGTATGTATCCTTGGGTTTGAAAATAATTATGTCGCTAAAAATGTTACAGAATTCAGGTAATATAAGCACAAGTAGCACTTGGGGAACAATCGTTGGATTTTTGCTTGACTAACTTATCTGCTCCGCAACTGATTATCTTTTTTTTATTTTTCTTTTCTCAATAATTAGGGAGAAATAGGAGATGGACAAGATATCCTAGTGAGAGTTCATTCAGAATGCCTTACAGGAGATATATTTGGCTCAGCTAGATGTGACTGTGGAAACCAGCTTGCACTTGCAATGAAGCAAATAGAGGCTGCTGGAAGGGGAGCGTTGGTCTACCTTCGCGGGCATGAAGGCAGGGGAATTGGTTTGGGCCATAAGCTTCGTGCATATAATCTGCAGGATGCTGGTCGTGATACTGTTGAAGCCAATGAGGAGCTAGGATTACCGGTTGACTCAAGAGAATATGGAATTGGTGCACAGGTAACTTCTGCTCTTTCCTTCTCAATTCTATTTCAGTACCTTGATTTAAATTTAATTTTTTTTTTGTCGTACTAATTCCTTAGATTTTTGGCCTATGAATGTGTTACTGCTTGTGAGATTCTTTAAAAAGAGCTAATCATGTTTCAGGCTGCGCCGATGCCAAAAGAAATAGTTCATTTTTCGTCTCTTAAAAATCTGCTCAAACCTGGTAATCTTATGGATAAAGGCCAAACGGTATACAAAAGCCAGGCTGCACCCCTAAAATTGCCTGGTCTATCGAGCAGGAAAATTTTGTGCAGCCTGTCTAAATTTAGCTGGATCGGCCATCTTATATCATCTCTAATAGATGTATTTTTTAAGCACGTTGTTATGGTGTCTGAGTAACTTGACTTGGTTTGAATGTTGATTTGACCTAATTAAACTTGGGGATGATGCAGATATTAAGGGATTTGGGGATTAGAACTATGAAGCTGATGACAAACAATCCTGCAAAATATATAGGGCTGAAGGGTTATGGTCTTGCTGTATCTGGGAGAGTGCCACTTATTACTCCAATAACCAGTGAGAATAAGAGATATCTGGAAACAAAGCGTAAGAAGATGGGTCATGTCTATGGCCTAGACCTAATTAGCAATGGAAGCAGTCCGAAGACTGAAAATGGCAAACCCAGCACAACTAGTTCACCAGATACTGCAGTTAACCTATAGAATTGACTTGATATTCTGCCCACTAATTTAGCATCCAGGCAAAATGATTTTGGATCCCTTCAAGCCCCTTCATATTCACACTCTGGAGTAAGGTTGCACCTCATCAAATGATCTGTGATGGCTATTTATACGTTTTTGTATAAATTGAGAAAGATCTATGATGTTTTTGTAATATCATGTCATTTTTTTTTTGTTCCCTTTCAAGATGTGTAAAGTAGCTTTGAGCAAGTCTCAGGTTTGTAATTTGTCTACCTCATTTAATGGAATAATAATTTCTTGCCTTTATACATTTGGGTTTCTAACTCCATTCTAATAATGATGCCTGTCATATCGTCTGAAGTCTGGACAAAAATATTGTTTCTCTTTGGAACCTAGAGCAGTTAAAGAGAACATATGTATAACATAGGCTACTCATTTGCAAAGTAAAACAGGTGAAGAGAAATATTTTTACAACTCTAGAGCTCAAGGGAAAAAGAGCCACCTACTAGGTAGGGTTCTCCTCAAATACCCTTAAGCCAATTACGCCGCCTCTATAAATACTACAACTCTGTAGGGTTTATTCCCTAAAACATTGTTTAGTCGACTTTTATTCTTATACTTCTATAGAGTACAATAAAAGATATTTTTGACAGGAAATCATGTAATTTGTAGCCTTCCAAATATAGTAAGAGCAACAAAGCCTGTAGCTGCTGCAATATATATCACATGTTCTGATAGAGCACCTTCTCTTGTTAAACCATTTCCCAGGTGTATGTAGCATTGTAGCCACATGTGATTTCTGGAACCAGAGCATCCAACGAATGTATTCTTTCCCCAAGGAACCTTTCACAACTTGCTAAGTAAAAGAAAAGATGTTGATATTCTGACATTGGAAATCTGCCTAACTTCAGAGTGGTTGTACGGGGAGTTTCCGATAATCAGTTCATCAAAGCAGCATTGAAGTCCTCTTCACGTTAAAACCTTTCTCTGGTACCAACTGGTATCAGGAAATATCACGCGAAACACCAAGATGAGAACCACGGAACTTTTAATGTTAAGTTCACAGCCCTTCTAATTGACAACTGTAAGAAAAAACAAACAAAAAACATTCATCCAATTTACAACTCCATATTTTGACACCACAGAGAACATTTAGTCCACAATAACATTGATTTAACTTTAAATATAGTGTACTATCTGGAAGATGAAGCAAAAGCTAAAAATTGTTGTAACACGACGAAAAAGAGAATTGGTATAGCATTCAGAAATGATTCCTTGCTACCTGATAATACTTGAACGAGGCGATCTTCTGGAATCTGGAGTATTATATTGAGTCTCCTTCAAGTCAAACACTTCAAGAGATAATCTTTCTGCATGACAAGTATTTGACCAAAAAAAGAAAAGAAAAAAGATATAGTACAACATTTAGAACCATATCATAAACAAGCACTTTGACAAGGTTGTAAAGGCAGTTGGTTTCTCTAGTCTTTTTAATTGCATAATCTGATAGAACGATAAATTGCATAATCTGATAGAACGATTAATTGTAAATCTTGATAGATTTCCTCTTACTCCTAAGTATAGAACTCTCAAGTGGACGTCATAGAAAATTTGCATCATTAGTTATTTCCAAATACAGTGATTCAACTCATTTAAGCTTACCAGGATGACTACAGTAATATAAAAACTTTGCTGCAGCCATGTTTGGTCTGAGACACTATTAGAAGACTAGCAATTGCAATAGACCAAATCAATACAACAGTTACAACTTGCAACAACATAAGTTGAACTAGAGTGTAATAGATTGTCCATATTGTCAGTCTTGTAATCATGAAATTTTCTGCATAATTGAATTACTAGAAATTATAAGCATTTTTGGAATTACAATTGACTCCACCAACCTTAAGGATCCTTGATTAATGATGGTTGAAAGGAAATTATCTTAGCTCATGCTGTGCCCTCTAGTGTTACAAGCAACTCTTCCCCTTTTAAAAGCCGACTCCCCTGTTTTAAGACAGAGATTAAATCAAAACTGGGAATTATAGTGTTTATGAAGGTAACTGTGTACAAGAATGACCCAGATAAAAGCATCTTATAGAACAATGAGAACCTGAAGCTTGATTATTAAGTGGCCGTTTCTTCAGGAAATCTTAATCAGCTAACCTAAATTCTCAGATTCACCTATATTAGAGCAAGCTGTATGCAATCGCATAGTGCTTACACAATAGGAAGAAACAATAAACATGTTACGTAATTTACCAGTACATATAGCTTGACAAAATTTAAAATGGTTCAATTTTGAAATGTTTAATTTGAATACCTAACAGATTGCAACTTCAGAACTAAAAAGGACAGTACAAATGAAACAGGAACAAACTACAAACTACTCTAGACTCATTTGTTTTCCTAACACTTCAATAAATGGGCTCTAAAAGAATGACATTTATAGCTAAATGACAAGGCCTAAGATGTTTTATATAGCACTGATGGAAGAACAATAGATGCAAGAAACTTTGTCAAGGTTTACTACTGAGTAACAAGAAATTTACTAGCCAGATATAAATTGGCAATCATAAAGGCCATTACCTTTTACTATGAATTAATGTGGGAATACAAAATTCACACGCTGCATAATGCAGAAACAGTAAAATATAGCTTCAACTCAATTACTTCATAGTGCAGATAGTTACCTTCTCCTTCCCTGCTCTGAAACCTTTCAGCCCATGTGAAATAAATACTAGATAAGTGGATCAATGGTAGAGCTGTAGTGCTAAATCTAGCAGCATCGAATTTCACAAACTGGAGATCCCAGTGACTGGAATCCAAGAATCATCCTTCCCTTGTTATGCTCTCATCTCATTTAAGCTACTCTTTGATTGCAATTTAAGCAACAATCCTGTTTTAGTAGAAATTCGGTAAAACTCCTGTTCTACAGTACATGAATCCTATCAGCTAGAAAAATCATGACAGTAAGAAATATGAAGCAAGCAGTATCAGAACCTACTTTTGAGGTTGAACAAAATAATTATGTATTAAAGTTCCATGGATTGAGCCATAGGACTGGACCAGAACATTTAATTTCAATGCACACTAATGAACTAAATCAAACTAGAAAATATGGCAGATATCATCAGTAGGAATATGCATCATCTAGCAAAATCAGTAGTGATATACATATTAATTATCAACCTTGTTGAATTACAATAGGATGTGCTCATCTCATAGAAAAAGATGGATTGACCATCATAAAAAACAAAGCATGCCAATTTTCCAAAGGTATAGTTTAAAAAATTAAATAGCAATACTATTGATTCTACTTACGAGTTAAATCAGAGTATACTTACAGCAGCAATTAGCAACTTGTACTTTTCATCAAGGAGTTAATATTAAGGGTTGTGTGTTGTCAAGATAGATAATGGCAATAACAATCTAAAGCCAAGATTAGCAAGCATGAGGGAATATCCATCCCCCCTTGCTTCATAAATATTCCATTTTGCACAATATCATAAATAAACACGTATATACACAAACACCTATATATGGTGAAATTAAACTAGACAGCCAAAACCCACACATATAATATAACCCGTATTCTGGTAACCAACCAACATAAGCTTCATTATATTAAAATCCATAAGTGACTGCTAAATGTCTTAAAAGGGTGTTATCCAAATATCTGATTCTCATAATTTTTAATCAATATATCTGAAACTTCAAATATTTGACCATAAGAAATCTGGTCTAATATAGTCTGAATTTTCAGATATATTCTAATTCGATCTAATCATGTACTTAGTTTTGTGTACAAGGGTATACATCATATTCTAATTGAATTAGAATATGATGTATACCCTTGTATCATATTCTAATTTTCAGATATATTCTAATTCAATCTGAAACTTTTCGTGTATGCGCGACCAAAACTACTAAAATGGTAATACTAACATGATAATTGACACGGCATCATATGCTATGAACCCAAAAATTGAAATCCAAGTTTGAATAATATGGGTAGACATTATTACCTTTGACCAGTTGAGTTATATATAAAAGAACATTGAGTAAACGAATTCTTTCGGGCGCTGATTTTAGAATAAATCTGGAGCAAATATGAAAAAGGTGTTAGAGAGTTGATAAGCAAGCCAGCAAGCAATCCATTCTTTAAAAAAGTTGGAAAAATAAAAGTGAAAAGACGACAATAATAATAGTAATAATCCCTATTTTATCTTTCATACCTATGTTGGGGATATGTTGGATATTGGACCAGTTAGCACCATTCTTGTTCTCGCAGTCCTTCATTAACACTGGACTACATCTCCTTATACGAAGCTTGGTTAACGAGGTGAGGTGGCGCATCTCTTCTGGCATTCTTTTCAAATTTGAACAACAATCAATAGTCAGGGATTGGAGAGATGATAAGCCGCCAATTAATGGTGTTAGGCTTTCCAAATTGTCGCAATCCTTAATCTCCAGGGAATGGAGAGATGATAAGCATCCAATCCCCCTTGGCAGCTTCACCACCTTTGGTAGACTCTCTAAAAACAAGGAACGGAGAGTGGGAGCAAGGTATCTCCATGGCATCTCTGCGTCACTTCCTTCATTATTATTATTAATGCATCCTTCTTCTGTGCTTTTGTTGTTGCTGACATCATCTTCATCCTCCAATTCCAACTCAGGAAGATAAATCAGTAATAGACTCTCCAAGGCAGTGAATTGGTCCCACACTCCTCGTCCTGATATACTCTTCAAATTATGGCAATTATGAATAACAAGGGAGCGAAGAGAGGACAGGCGGCCGCTTCGGAACACCTCACCCACCTCTCCTGTTTTCAATTCCTCCACTTTCCAGTCAAATCTAATACGGAGATCCGAAAGATCGTGGAAAGAGTGGATGGGAAGAGAAGTTAAATATCCCACGTTATCTGTCGTCACTTCCCTCAATCTTCCCTGCCGCCCTTGATCCTCTTTATGATTATTATTAGAAACTGAGGAAGACGACAAACCATGAGTAGTCTCCCTCATTATTGGGCCCAGCGCTTCATTAAAATCTTCTAAGTACAATTCTTGTAGTCCCGGAAACAAAGGAACTGTTGTCAATTCTGGACATCCATATATATCAAGACGAGAAAGTTTTGGTGCATGCGGTGTCTCACTCTCCTCTGATTCCGATGATGACTTCCACCATCCCTTCAACTTTGGCATGTTTTTAAGCTTCAGGTTTTCAAGGGATGGAAAGAATACCAACTCATCATCATCTCCACTATTAATACTACTACTCTCCATATACTCCACTTCACTCAAACCTTTCAATGCAAGGACTTTCAAATGACGCAGTTGACTCATCAACGGAAGATGCTCTAATCTTGTACAAAACTTGATTTTGATTCGAACAAGATTTGGGAGACAACAACTGAGAGTCATCATCCAGGTTGGGAGCCCCGCTCCTGGATAACTCCACAACTTTAACTCTCTAAGATTAGAGTGGGGTTGTAGGCCTTGCAGCAATACTTCTGCATTAGTATTCTCCTCTGTTTCCCACTTGTACAAAATTTCCCACAATTTTGGACTTTTTATTAGCATTCCCCCTCCTACTGCATCGTATCTCATGTTTTTTTTTAACTACAATTAGCATAGTGCGAGTATAATTGGTGAAATCATCCCAATTTTCAAGCTGACCAACACAACCCCCACCTGCATTGCCTGTTGCACTCTCACTAACTACAAACCCTGTCAAGTTTCGCAGAGATGCCATGCTGTTCATCCCAGGAGGCATACAAGTTAAACTCGAGCAACCAGAAATATCAAGGTGCCTAAGATTAACTAATTTCCTCAACTCCCTTGGCAATATTTTTAGAACCCTACACCCACGCAACTTTAATGTTTGCAAGTTATAAAGCTTGGTAATGGATGAGGGCAATACACATAGCATATTATTTGAAAGGTCAAGATACCTTAGATGCACCAATTCACCTATCCCGCTCGGCAACTCTTTCAATCCATCACAAAGATTCAAACGTAATACCCTTAAATATTTTGCTTTTGATACACCCCCCACAAACGGTTTTAATGAGAAATTATAATCTTGGCATAATGAAGCCTTGAGCCATCCAAAGACATATCAAGTCCTCCTTGATAATCTTGTAATCCTTGGGAAATACAGCACAGTAACTAAAGCAACTCTTCAAATGAAATGGAAGATAATTGTAACTGATCTTCAACACCGGTATTATGCCATTGGCCTCATCTTGTATAATGTTTGCCAAGGCGTTATTTTTCAAATTCTGCCACTTACTTTCATCCTGACCTCGAAGAAGGCTTCCAACCACCCTAATGGCAAGTGGAACATTTGCACACTTTCGAACAATCTCTTTTCCTATATCAACCAGGTTTGCCTCTATTTGATGTTGCCCCGGTTCAAGTGTCATTCTCTGAAACAAATTCCAAGAGTCTTCGTCTGAAAGACCCTTCAATTCATGAGTCCAACAACTTCCCACGACAACAGCTACCTTTTTAGAGCGCGTAGTCACCAAAATTCTGTTACCCTTCCCACCTCCAGCCAACAAAGTTTTCAAATTCCTCCATTCTTCAGAATTCTCATTCCAAACATCATCCAGAACAAGTAGATACTTGTTCCTATCAATTTTTTCTCTAAGCTTTATCTGAAGCTGGTCCATACTTAGGCCATCACTTTGATTAGCCTGGTTGGTTGCAGCTGCAAGGATTTGACCAGCAAGTGCTTTGACATTGAAATTATCAGAGACACAAACCCACATCTTCAGCGGAAATTCTGTCTGAATCTTGTAATCATTATAGACAAGTTGAGCAAGAGTAGTTTTTCCCAAACCTCCAATCCCAACAATGCTGATAACAGAAACATTCTCCTCAACAGTAGTGTCTAGTAACGCATCTATCAAAAACCTCTTATCATCATTTCTCCCAATAATCACATCATTCTCCAGATTCACATAGGAGTGAGTTTCCCTCGGGTTATTTCTCACCCGGCTGTCCTCGATCACAACCGAGTGTCTAAACCAACCGACAAGGTGATGATCTTTGACAACATCATCCAACTCATTCCTGATGCTTTTGATCTCTCGAGACCAATTAACAGCAGAACGAAGCTGATTAAACTGAGAGAAGCAAAGGGAGAGTGGTAACCTCAATTTACTCAATTTGTCGCCAGGCATGAGCATCTTGAGATGAGCAAGAGTGGTAACCTCGTCAAACAAGTCATCAGCTTGATAAAGAGCTTCCTTAAGCCTCTCAAGTCTGTTACGTTCAGTGTAGTTGGAACGACTGTGGTGCAGCCGCTCTTGTTCTTCAGCATCACGGAGGATGGCGTCAATGGTGGACATAGTCTTCTTGAGTTTATGAAGCTGGGACTTCACACCCAATACAGATTGAGTTTCCTTCAAAACAGCAGAGTCCAGCAATTGAAGGATGGTTTGCACCAGTGAAAGCCCTCCTGCTACATCCATCTTTTCTCTCTTCTGGGTTTATTGTGTTTTTGAGGAATGCAAGGAAATGCAAACGAATCAATAAGGGAGTAAGTTTTTTAGGTGTGAATGTTTAGGATTTTTCAAAAGACAAGCTTTATCCTCATCAAATTTTCAGGCTTGTTCCCCCCACAGGCCCACAATAATTGAAAGACAGGTTGTCTTGTACCTTCATTTTATAGCTATTTACTTTTCCGTACTCGATCTACACAGCTAATCGTTTTATTTGTCAGTTTTTACTCATTTGAAGTTAGTCCCATTATATTCAAATTTTTTTTTACAGTGGTTTATTATAGAGTAATTAGGAAAAATTCACTTAAATAATAACTTTAGGCGATTTACTTTGAATAATCACAACTTTTCATAATTCCACCTTTGATATGCGCTTTCCTCCGGCTATTTCAGGTGACCGATGACGTGATTTTAATAAAACATATTCTCACCATTGAGAAATTTAGAAAATATGTTTTAGTCAGTGAACAACAAATTGGACCGTAGGAAACGGGAGACAATAAGGATGTGGCAAGAATCAAGTATAGCAGCATAGCCAATTAGCAAGCACTGTATATCTAGGCAAATCTTTAATATCTACATTCAACCTATTACTTATTGAAAGGATAATTTTATGCAGGACTAGCACTTCTGCACTGCTAGTTCCAGATTAATCAATTTAAATTCTAGATCAGGATGTCTATCCCAACATTATACGCAATGCAAACCTCACCAAATCATAACTCAATCACAAGCACCCAAACGAATGGAGTGAAGAGAGAATAACACTGATGAATTTTACAGAATAGTTTGCATTATAAGGTTTAACATGTTTGCTGATATGTATATGTTACACGTACAAATATGTATGTATAGACAGATAGTAAGATTTATGAATGCTGATTCTCTTTTGATTCCATATGTTTGGTTGAATTGCTTATAAGAAGTTACAAGCAATTACTCAATTTCGAAAAATTCCTCAGTTTCTACAGTCTAAGAAAAATATATACCCGGTTAATTGGGACATAGACTATATTAAATTATTAAAGATATAATCAGTATTATACTAGGTTAGGTCCTAGTTTCATCACTATTATTAAAATAATTTTTTTATATAAAAATAACATGGACAAATTACAACTATAATATACTTCATATTTATTTTCTTCTTATTTTGCACATCATAATAAAAATAATCATGAAATATAACGAAAGATCGATAAATTAGATCATGAGTATATTAAAACTACATCCTTAGACCATTATGAGTGTTTAAAAAATTCAGTGATAAATGTAAAGAATAATATATGGTGTATCAATCAAATAAGTATTTTACAATTACATCTACACCTAACAGAAGAGTATCATATCCCCGTTATAATGATATTTGGTCAATTTTTTTCCCTAACAAATATAATCTATAATAAATACTAAAGTAATTACCGCTGACATCACCATTATCCATGCGTCGTCTTCTTATAAAAAAAATTCCCTCCTAAACTATTTGTGACATCATTTTTTTTCAAGGTAACGCTAATCATACATTTTTCTAAAAGCTTTTACGACTAAATTGACTAATTACACAATTTTCTATAGAGTAAAAATGATTAGCGGATAGTCTCTCTCACATTCTTTTTTTCCTCCTACATAGATTATTTTTAAAAACTATCTCATGCATTTTGTTATTGATAGTAGAGTTTGGATTAGTTTCCTCTCTTTATTAATTCTTCAAATTTTCTATAATGAATAAAAAACGAATGCTAACATTTTAAAAATTTAGTTTAATTAATCTAACGAGACAGATCGATCACGATTTATTTTGTTTTGTTTAAAATATGTATATTTTACATATATATACAAGTATAGTTTTTATTGTTATCATTGTGCATCGCACAGGATTAACCTAACTAGTACTAGTAATATGAAAAGCACCCACTTCTTAGAAAAACCAGCAAAGGGAATTCACAAAAATTAATTCTTAAAAAATGTTCATCAACAAAACGAACTGACCATAATTTAATGAATGAAAAATAATAATATTCTCTTTGATCCTATTCGTTCTTCTCATTTTTCAATTAAAAAGGTTAAGATAATGTTTTACATATGAAATATTTTCATACACGGTTAAGAAAATTCTGATTAGTTTACTCTTTCAATTTGCAATGAATGTGAATGTGATATGAATAATTGCGGAATGCAACCACATTGTCTTATTTGTACAAGTTGTATTCACTAGACAACAGAACCACAAGTAAGTACTAACCCTTATTTACCTTCGTTTACTTGACTTGAGAGTTGAGGCCCAGCAGACAGTGACGCTGATATTCTTCATTATTCCTGTGGAGGGTAAGCGACACTCCAAGTAACAGGTCCAAGATTAGCATCAAACTCGTTGCATATACCGATAACTGGATGCAGCCCTACCTGAGTCACATTGAAAACACCAAGTCATTGAACAAGAAATTGGACCGTAGAAAACGAGAGACAAAAAGGATGTGGCAAGAATCAATTATAGCAGTGTAGCCAACTAGCAAGTAATATGCATCTAGGAAAATCTATTACTTGATGAAAGGATAATGTTTTACAGGACTAGCACTGCTAGTTCCAGATTATTCAATTTAATTTCTAGATCAGGAAGATCCCAACATTATATGCAATGCAAACCTCACCAAATCACAACTCAATCACACAAGCCCAAACGTATGGAATGAAAGAGAGTAACACTAATGAATTTTATAGAATAGTTTGCATAATAATGAGATTTAACATTTTTGCTGTTAATACTACGTATATCAGGTATATGTTACACGAACAAATATGTGTAGACATATCATAAGATTTATGAGCGATGATTCTCTTTTATATATGTTTGGTTGAATTGCTTATAAGAAGTTACAAGCAATTACTTCAAAAGATGAGATTCCATGTTTTTACACAATCTAGGAAAAATATATACCAGGTCATAAGGTAATTTTGTAACAGGAGGTATCACTTCATTTCCTAGCAAACATCAATACAATTAGAGATATGGCTTCAATTTTTTCAGTCGAGGCCGGTTTTCAGTTCAGAATGTTACAGCTTATGTAGGAGGTCAGACTGTCAGAGACAGTTTATTCCCAGTTTTAATACATGGTCACCAGAGACTAACTCTCATTTTTATCCAACCTTGACCACTATCACCTCATTTGAAGGTAGTCATCCTGGCGACACTCACATCTGCATGATAATGCGTAAGTCTGCTTAAAGAAGTGGTTATCATCCCAGTTGCTGCAGAATCCTACGCTCACCTATTAAAAATGATCAATACTTAAATCTTTTTTTCTAACGGACCAAATTAAATAAACCACAAGCGAGAATGATAATTACCTTTTTAATTTTTCCTTTACACATCAATGCGAGGGATGTGTTGGATTTTGGGCCAATCAGCACCAGTTGATTCCTGGCATCTTTCTTTTAACACTGGCGAACACCCCCGCACATCAAGTTGTTGTAAGGAACTGAGGTGACAAATCTCTTCTGGCAGTAATTTCAGTCGTTTGCAATTCCGAATTACAAGATACTGGAGACATGAGAAGTAGGCTATCCACGATGGTAGGGCTTCAAAATTGTCACAGTTTGTAATTTGTAGGAATTGAAGGGAAGTCAAGCGGTTCATTCCCTTTGGTAGCTTCACCAACCTTGGGAGGTACCATAATACTAAGGAATGCAGAGTTGGATGAAGGTATTTCCAGGGACTGTCAGTATCAGAGCCATGATTATCCTCGGTTGTGCATTCTCGAGTGTTGAGATCTCCATAATCATCATCCAACTCCAACTCAGAAAGCATTTTCAGATGTAGGCTCTCAAGGGCGGTGAGATGCTCCCACACTCCCTCTCCTGATAGCCTCTTCAATTTGGAGCAGTCAGAAATTACAAGGGAGTGTAGAGAGGACAGACGGCCACTTCGGAACACCTCCCCTGCCTCTTCTGTTAAACTTTCCATATCATGGTCTCCTCTTACCACCAGATGAGAAAGGCTCTGAAAAGACTCGTGGGGCAAGGATTTCAGATACCCTACTTCATCTATCTTAACTTCCTTCAATCCTCCTGGTATTTGCTGCTGCTGTTGCTCCTGCTGCGTCTGTCGAGTGCTTGGTGCTGATGGAGAATCATCACCAGGGTACAGCCTATTTGATTCTGTAGAGGAAGACCTTGCATCAACAACGCATCTCCTCGCACTTCTTGGTCTAGTTATTGGACCCAATGCTTTATTGAATCTGCTCAACTCCAATTTTTCCAGTTTTGGACAGAGAGGGATATCTGTCAGGTTCCAGCACAACCTTATATGCAGGTAAGATAACCGGGGGAATGATTTTTTACATGGTCCAGCCTCACTGTCACCTGAGTCTGCATCGAGATGCAATGATGATCTCCACCATCCCTTCAACTCTTGAAGATTTCCTAGAACAAGCTTTTCAAGGGATGGAAAGAAGACTAACTCATCTGCTACTGATACTGCTTTTCTTGACACTGCTGATGCTTTGGGTGCCTTGTCTCCATAAATACTCTCCACGTATTCCAATTTGATTAATCCAACAAGTTCAAGGGATTTCAAATAACGAAGTTGGCTCAATAATGGCAGATGCTCCAAGCTTTTACATTCATAAAGTTCAATTTCAACAATATTCGGGAGACAAGTTTCAAGATTCATCAATGAGCTCCCCCAGCTCGGAAACCTCACACCTGGATAATCCCACAATCCAAACAATTTTAGATTGGGGTGGGGTTGCAGGCCGTGAAGTAATGCTTCTGCATTAGTACCCTCACTGTCATCTTCAATAAACCTGGGGTTTTCCATTCCACAAAGCTTTTGCGTCCAGCATATGTTTATGCCCCGTAAATTTTGCTTGTTGATCAGATGCCCCCCTTTCTTGGCTTCTGCTGCATCATATGTTAAACCTCTATGGACCTTGATTTCCATACTTCCAGTGAGATTGTTGAGATACTTTAAGTCGCTAAGTCCACCAGCACCTACTGGCCTCAAACAGCAAGCACTGCTTGTACCGCCAACTAAAAACATAGTTAGCTTATTCAGACAGGTCATACTATTCATCCCTGGAGGCATATGTGTCATACTATTACAATCAAATATATCTAGACACCTAAGATTAACTAATTTTCTGAAGTCCCTCGGCAACTCTTTTAGTGACTCACAACCACGCAATAAGAATGTCTGCAAGTTATAAAGCTCGGTAATGCACAAGGGCAACACAGATAAACTACGATTACAAGACAGGTCAAGATATCTTAAATGCAACAATTCACCTATCTTGTTTGGTAGCTTTTCAAATGAAGCCCCATGTAAATCTAATACCCTTAAATATCTCACTTTTGGTAGCAGCACATCAGGGCTTTCTAAAGGGTTGGGGTACCCTATGTTCAAAATTGTACGCATTCTTTTCATTGTGGTCAAATATCTTCTAAAATCTTTTCGACCAACAGTACTATTGACAAATAGATGCCGAGTTTTCTTATCAAAATAGCTTGTATTATAGCTGAATGACAAGATTTCTGCTCCAGCTACTTCTATAGCGAGATCATGAATCAGATCATGCATTTTGCATGTCAGAATTTCACCATTGTCAGCTCGCTCTACATCTTGAAAGAAGCATCTTTGCAGTAAATTCATGAAGTACTCCTCACCGGCATCTTCAAGACTCTCTCCGCCTAATGGAACAATAAACCCTTGTGCCATCCAGAGACTGATCAAATCCTCCTTCTTGATCTTGTAATGCTTGGGGAATACAGCACAATAACTGAAGCAGCTCTTCAAATGGTACGGAAGATAATAATAGCTAATCTTCAATGCACGAATTATGTCATTCTCATCAGGTTCTATGTTTGCCAAGGCAGTGTTTTTCAAAAATCGCCACCTACTTTCTGCCTGGCCTCGAAGAAGACTTCCTACAACCCTTATGGCAAGTGGAACATTAGCACACTTTTGGACAATTTCTTTTCCAGTATTGACCAAGTATGGCTCAATTTCATCTTGCCCAGTTTCTAGTGTCATTCTCTCAAATAAATTCCAGGAGTCTCTCTCTGAGAGACCATGTAATTCAAACATATAGCGGTTTCCCACCATGTCTGCTACCCTCTTAGAGCGTGTGGTCACAATAACTCGGCTACCTCTTCCACCTCCGATTAACAAAATTTTCAACTTGTGCCACTTATTAAAATCCTCATTCCAAACATCATCCAAAACAAGCAGATACTTCTTCCCTTCAAGTTCTTGTCGCAATCTTCTCTGGAGCTGCTCCATTTCTAAGCCATCATGATCTGTTTGGTTTGTTACAGATGTTAGAATTTTGTGAAGCAATTTGGTATGAAAATCATTAAAGACACAAACCCACATCTTCAATGGAAACTCCCTTTCGATTGTCTCATCATTATACACAAGTTGGGCAAGAGTTGTCTTCCCCAACCCTCCCATCCCAACTATGGTCACAAAAGAAACATCCTCAGCAACAGAACTGTCTAGTAACATATCTATCACTATCCTCTTGTCTTCATCTCTCCCAACAATAACATCTTCCTCATGTACAAAAGAGTGAGAGTCCCTTTCGTTTTTCACCTCGCATACCTCATGACCATGCTGTGGTCTCGAACCAAAGCCATGATGATCTCTAGCAACATCATTCAATATCTCCTTGATCTTTTTAACTTCACGAGACATATTGAAAGCAGAACGGAGCTGATTAAAGCGAGAGAAGAAAAGGCGTACCTCTTTCCTCACACTGCTACCAGACATAAGCTTCTTGCGCTGGGCAAGAGTAGCAACCTCATCAAACAAGTCATCAGCTTTGTAAACGGCTTCCTTGAGCCTCCCGAGCTTGTCTTGTAATGTGTGGCTGAGCTCAAGTTGCTGTCTCTCTTGCTTCTCAGCATCAAGGAGCACCGCTCTGATGGTAGACATAGTGGCCTTGAGTTTCTCAAGCTGGGATTTGTAACCCCATAATGATTCAATTTCCTCTCCAATGGGAGTGTCCAGCAGTTGGAGAAGAGTTTGTACCAGCGTGAGAACTACTGACACATCCATTCCTGCTGCACTTTTTCACTTCCTTATGAGTAATCAGTCAGTACTTTTACAAGAAAAAGTGATGAAGGAAATGCAAATGATATTAGAAAATTGTATGTTTTGAATTTATGTGCACGTATACGGATTATTTAGACAGCACTACAAAACGCTATGAATATGAGTCATAAGGAGGAATTACTTGGAAAATGCTCTGTAACCATATTTCAGGAAAATAACTCTGCTCTTTTTCTTTGAGCAGTTGCCTCGCTGTGAAATTTCCAAATTATTTCTTACAGATATTATACGTGAAACTCTGGTGGAAAACTGTTATAATTTTTATTATTATCTTTTTGAAGAGGAGTGTTAGAGAAAAACAACAAAGATGCAGATAAAGACTAAGACTTAAGAATAAAAGTGGTGAATAATTAATAAGAATTGAAAAAAGCTATTACCTTTGTGGACTGGGGAGGCTAATTCATGGTTAGCAAGCGTAGAGTAGACAAAATCAAAAATTAATAAAATGCTTAGAAATGAGCCCTTTCACATTAGATTTTCCTCCGTTTACTTGACTTGGGCTATTTGCAGGATCCAGTAGATATACATCATGGAGAGGAATTTGACAAGTCTTCAGAGTGAAAACACGGGAATGGCGCTAAAAGTCCACCCGTGGAGAGGATGAAATTGATGGAGAGAGCTGAAAATGAAGCCATTTCACCAAAAAAGTTGTCAAAGTTTCGGATGAAACATCAAGTAAAGATTAACCAGAGTTCTCAACTTCAAAACAATATCAATGCTGCAAGCCTGCAGCAGTTTCTACTCTAGACAATTGCTTCACAGTTAATTTAATTCCTTAAAAAACTGCACTTAATTAAATCTGCCACAATTCAAATATTTGGTTTTTATAATTTTGTGATGATGAATTGCTATCAGGTCATTTTATCCGGATATGTGTAAGTCTAAGACAGCTTTAAGCAAATATCAGGATTCAGGAATGGAAATGTTTTGCTGTCTGCATTTTATCTCCTGTATAGCTTAAGATTCACCCGTAATGGCGCTAAAAGTGCACCCGTTATGTACTTCAAGAGTTTTTTTTCATACAAGTAGTAAATTAGCTGAGAACATAATTTGCCTACAGGAAGGAGGAGCTTCCAATTATGATTCTATGAATCGTGAAACGCCTCTGACGGAACAGCCTGTGGATTTTATTTAACTGAATCATAATTTCCCTACAGCAGTTTATTTCTGTCTTAATCTGTGTTATTGTTATTATTTGCTTAGTAAAGTGATAAAACAATAACCCAATTCATTTATTAACGGGATGGAATCATGGAAAGTTACCAAATTAGTATACACTACAATTTTTTTTTTTTTTTTTTTTTTTGAATAGTAGTATACACTACATTTCCACAAGATCACAAACAAAATTCTCATTTTTTTTTTTGGCAGTATCAAGAAAGATATTGTTGTGGGGCACCTCCGTACTTAATAGGTTAGTTGATTTAAGACTTTAGTATAGTATGTGAGTGCTACGTAAATTTTGATTTGTTTATTATTTGAACCTTTAAACGACATTAGAATTTCATAATGGGACAACTATTGTGTGAGAAACTATTACTGTATTTACAAACAGATTTCCATGACTTTCTGATTCCTCCATTTGATTTATGCTCAACCAAAGAATTAATTAATAGCCAATAGACCAAACTAAAAAGAAAAAAAAAAAAAAAAAAAAAGAGCACAATCGCCCCATCGTGATCATGCCAAATTTTGAAAATGATGCTCACACATCGGCATGCTTCTCATGCTAGGTCAACCCATTTTCTTGCTGTGTCTAATCGACCCTTATGCCAAACTGCCAACCAAGCCCATGCCCAACTCTAGTTGGGAGTTGGGACACAAGTGAAGAATGTATGCGAAGTAGAATATATGATCCTCACCCCTTTTAATAGTCAGGTTTTATTTTTATTTCTTCATGTTGTAGTATTCCGTATATAGGTAACTTGGAAGGTATCATTATCCATATACGAAAAATTAAAGAAAAATTAATGAAAAAAATTTAAAAAAAATAATTGGTGAAAAAAAAAAACCGTTTGAAGGAGAAAAAAGTTCAAAGAGAATACCATGGCTGAGTTGAAACATCGAAGGCGAATAGCCGAATACAGATCATTTCAGGTGTCCAAAATGAGCCCCGTTTCCTGGGTTCAGGACACCTTAAGAAATAAGGAGTGGTTGGAAGACACATATTCAAGACTTAACAAACTCAACTATGTTATTATCAATTTGAGCAACAATTTTTATGTATAACATTTATATGATCTTGCACATAAATAAATTCTAGTCTACAACACAGCTTCCAATTAATGTTACATGAGGCCTCATCACTTGCTAACCTAAGAATTTCCATACGCAAATCTGTACACGAACTACTCGATCTAAGAATACAGTTAGATACGGCTTCAACTCAATCGCCCCATAAAGAGGAGAGACACTCGCTCTCTCTACTCTACTCATTGGGTGCAAGAATCTGAAACCCGTTCACCGCCGTTAAAAGTAATGAAAGGGGAAAAATTACCTGAAGACTAGAGCTGCAATGCCAAATCTGGCTGCACTGAATCAGCCTTCCCAGAAACTGGAGATCCTGGCGACTGAAATCCAACATTTAAGTCAGGCGGTGTGGAACCAACCTTTGGATTGGACCCCACTTTTGGTAAACCTTCAATAGGTTTTATTGTACTAGAGTTTTCCAACAACTTAGCTTCTCCAAAACCATTATTATCAATGGTCTGAGGCCGAGGACTCTGTGTCTCAGTTCTGGACAGAGTCACAATTGATGGATTGGACTGAAGATTGAACATTGCAGGCCTGGCTGCCCCAATCATTTTCCCCATCTGGGCCGCAAAATTAAGCCCATAACTACCATTAAGCCCGTTAATACGGGATTGCAACGTTGAAGTTTGATTAATGGGATGTGGATTTCCGGGTCTCATGGAACCAGTGCCATTATTTAATATGCTGACCAGTGTAGTCGATGGTGAACTTGCACTAGCTTCAGGTGCAATCAAGTTGGGCCCAGCACCAGTGCTGGACACTTTGGAAGAAGTAACTGGAGTAGCATCATTACTAACAGCTGGAGGAGAAAGGGCTTTGCTCGACTCCTCGTTTAAGTTTGATTTATTACACATTTTATGCGTCTCAGACAATTGCTCCCCTTGTGGCTTTTGCGCTGACCCATCACCACTTGAATCTGCTACACCTTGTGTAGGAGTAGAAGGTGTATCAGTAGCTGCAGGCAACGAGGATGGTGGGTTTTGTTGACCAACAGAAGCAGGTGACTGTTGCTGCATCGGCCTTTCTGCAGGAGCTTCATTTTCTCCTACCCACCCTGGGCCAAACTTGACAGCAGCAGGTAAGCATTTCTCAATCTTCTTTGAAGCAACTTTCCACGCAACAGGTCCAACTTTAGCAGCAAACCGTGCCAAACTCCTCGCATAACCGTACTCTGTATGAAGTCCCACCTGGATAACATAGAAAAACCAAGTCAGAGAGCAGAAGAAAGAAACGTCCGAACTTTCAATTTGGGACTAACAGCAATTCAAGGATAGCACATTTCTTTTATGCATATACAATTAATCGGACCACAGAAGATGAAAGACAGAAAAATCAAATATCCTAGTGCACGTCATCTAGATATATTGGGTGATATCAACACTCACAGGATGTTTGAATTTCAAAAAGAAGCCTAAAAAACTCACATCCATACCAACCCAAAAAACTCACACCCATACTCACATTTCTAAATCTTCTAGATTACGATGCTTTGCCAAGTAAAAAGTAAAACCACACTCAAGCTTATTATAAGGATCATGCCAATCAGCCGGTATTCAATTCTAACTAAGTATTACGATGTTTTGGCCGACAGCCTGATATCATTCTGAAGCTTGGCGAATAAAAACTTAAACCACATTCAAAGCTTATTATAATGACCATGCCAATAAGTCAGTGTCCAATTCTAAACCTACTGGATTACGATGTTTTCCCTCCCACCCTGATACTGTGCTACCGTGTCAAGTAACAATTCAAACCACACTCATGCATATTATATTAAATACAAAGAAAATGGCTTCATGTCTAACAAGACATTCAACACTCACAATCCTTATCGGTTCAAGTGATAAATACTTACAGCAATTAGCTGCTTTCTCTCTTTATCGAAGGTCGTCAATACTGATGGTTCCTGTCCGCAAGTTAGGGAGTAGGAATTGTAAGTATTGCGTCTAGTTTCATCAAGCACAATATGTTTTTTTCCATGCTTCATTAAAATCCCCTTTGAAGCAGACCCTGACAAAATTACAGGTAGAACATCAAAATTCCTGAGTAACAAGAAAAGCACAAGAAATAGAAATACTGAATGGTTCAGGGGAGCCCATAAGCATGATGAATGCTTACCTAACATGTCATCAGCTCTATCATATCTCTCAGCAGACCAGCCAATATAAGCCTCACCAACACGAGAGCCATACAAGGATCGTGCAAATGTATCAGTTGATCCATACTTATCTGAATGAGATGCCTTCCTCACCTCATTATTGGATCGATTAGAATTTCCCCCAGCAGTAGCAAGAGTTGCCTCGGAAAAGTCAGAGCTAGCCCTCTCTAATGGAGGTCTACCTGGAGGTCTCTTCAAATTCTTTGTTGGCGGTCTTCCCCTTCTTACAACCTTGGGTTCTGGTTCTGGTTCATTATCATCACTATCTGCCCTTAGATTATCAAAATTTTTCACAGCCAACTCTTGTATAGACCGTGCCTGGTAAGAAAAGCAATATTAAAAAGAAAGGCATACATAGCATACAAATTTTTTTTATAAAAGCAAGTCTTTTTACCTGTCGAAAGTAGATAGTATCTGGAGCATTATACTGCATTGCATTGGAACAGATCAAGAAAACATCTTTCTGCATAACAAGAAGGGAAGGTCAAAAAGATGTTAATTGGAGGCATGAGATACAGTAATAATTGGTTACATAAATTATTCAAACACATGGCTATAACGTTACACAGAGACCTAGACTACCAAACCAGCCAACACCCACCCACCCACCCAAAATTAGGAAATCAGTGTATACAACAGGCACCTATAGTAGTCATGTGAGATATTAATACCTAGCCATAAAATAAATTTAAGTGCATAGAGTTGAACATTTGTCGTATAGTTCCGCAGATCTTGGATTGCATCTTTGTCCCTTAATTTTAAATTTTAAATAACAATATTTACTTTTAATTACTCAACTCTATTATAGTCTTCCAGGCTTTTATGCACAGACACAGTCATGATTAAGAAGATACGAAGAATATCAAATAGGTCAGACGACTCAGAACTTGATGTTCATGTCTCTATTAAGCATCAAGGAAAACTGGGTGAGAAATTTACAAAATACATGCAGCATAACTATAGATGAAACTATGATGGACAGCAATGGACAAATTCATAGTAAGCAAAATTCCCAGCAAAAATCTGGACATCAAACTCCTGAGTTTCAAAGAGATACAAAACAATTGAAATTTTGAAACTAAGAATCTAAAAAGATTCCAAGGAGGACCTCCACTCACAAAAAGCAAATCATGGGTAAATGACACTTAATGCAAAAGAGAGCTTATCACAGCCTCTAAAGACAGAAAGGAACTACTGACAAATATGCTCCATTTCATTCCAACACTGCATTCCCAAGGCAAGCAGAAAGCTGGTGATGAAAATTCTATAGCTACCAGGGGACTTCAATCTCATATATAGACTGCTATACCAAACTTCTAGGGCTCCAAACTCTATATATGATATAGTAGACCCTTATCTACCTGTAACAAGTGGAACCAAGATCTCAAACTAAAGCAAGTATTACAAGACCTGTTGAGAAGGAAGAGAGAGATCCCTTCTCTCCATTGGCCTCCTTACAAGGACAGAGCAAATAACCAAGTTAATATTATCACCATGATCATGGTCATAGAGTCTCAATTACTAATTGCAACTCACCATAGATAATCAGTGAAAGCATCAACCAAGAAGATGAAATCGGCTTTTTAAAAAAACCCCTACCATGTAGAATCGTACATGATAGTTGGCATTATTCACACACATGAAGATCAAAAGCTGAGCAGAGTAAGCCCTTCAACCACCAACCATAACTCTACCCCAATATGATGCAGTCAGAAATAATTAAGATAAAAGCTGAGACCAAAACAAACCTCAAATTGTTCCAGGTTAGCATAAGCACCACTGGCAAGTTTCTTCCTTACAGTACTAAAATCCATTGGGTTCTCAATAACTTCATGGTAGTCTGGAAGCTGCACCCCACAAAAACAGAGAACAGATTCAAACAAGAATCAAACTGGCAACAACTTCCATAAAGATTTTAATATCATCACTACTTTCAATTCACCTCTTCCGGGTCCACGGGATCCGCAAAAACTCCATAAGTATCCTTCCTGATCATAGAAAAATACCCATCCTCTAAGTATATACTCAGCACACAATTCAAAAAGCCAAATCACTAAAAAGCAAGATCAAAACCCCATTTAGCTAAAAAGGTCATACTTTTGAAGTCTATCAAGAATAAAAAGCAACAGACTTTTATCGGGCAACGGCGTCATCGGTCCATCATCCACCTTAGATTCTGCAAACATCATCAAAATTGACATTCAACACGAGATGATCAAAACAATCACAATCCTAACAATTCACTTAAGATGATACATAAAACAGCTAGAAACCTTGTTGAGTGCTCTCCTGCTTTGTTGTTACAACAGCACTGCTGTGCTTTTCACTCTGCAAAAACAAACCCAATATCAGTCAGCATTATATATTATCCACAATAATAAAGCAAAAATAATCTCAAGCAAAGCGACAGTTATAAAACTTGCATAGTAACATAGTACTCCAACCATTATTTTTATTTTTTTTAAAAAAGGAAATATTTTTAAAGTAAAGACAAATTTGAACTTTTTGTTGAGATGACAGTCTTATCATTTAATGCCCACAAATCCACAATCAACAACAAATAATTTTTCCCTTAAATTTAGCAAAAATTAATTAATTAAAAAAAATACCCAATTTACAGAAACCCAAAAAAAAAATCAGCAGCCAAAAAGATACTAACGAATTCCACAATTCTTACACCAAGAAAGGAGAGAGACTGAGTCAAAGTGCGTCACCCTCACTTGAAATTAAAATGCGCGAAATTCAAGGAAGAAGTAGTAGTAACGATTTTTCAAAAACTAACACAAATTAACCAAAAATCAATGCTTACTAAAAAAAACCCGCGCTTTTATCAACTACAAAAAAAATTGTCAGTATTTCAATTTCTCCAACAATAAACCCAAATCAATATAAAAATTTTAAAAATTAAAATATAAACCTTAATCTCCTTAACTCCAGATCCATGAGAAATTGAATCAATTTTGCGCTTCTTAAGATTCGAACCCGAGGAAGCACCATCATCCGGGCAAGATTCCGAACCCGAATTATCTCTCTCCTCATCAGAGTTACCCTTACCCAGAACCTCCTCCTCATCTTCTTCCTCATCATCATCTTCATTCTTGGGCAATTTCAAATTAGCAAGCTTTAATCGCTTCTTAGTAGCAGAAGGAGTATCCTCGTCGGGGTCGGAATTAGGGTTAGGGTTCCGGCGAGTGGATCGGCGAATTCCGGCGGAGGAATTGGAATTAAGGCTAGGGTTTGTAATTTTGGAATTGGGGATTTTATTAATTTTATGATTCCGAATTTTTTGTTGAGATTGTTGTTGTTGCTCTTGTTGTTGTTTTAAGGAACGTTTTTGAAGATCTAACAGAGATGGTCGACCTTTCTTCTTCTTCTCCACTATCTTACCCATTTTTTTTTCTTTTTCTTTTTTTTTTTTATATTTTTGGGGAAAGAAAAGAAGAGTTGGGTTTTCTTCTGCTGCTGTGTTGGGTGTTGGTTGTGTGTGTGAGACCCCCTTTCTAATTTTCAATCTCTTTTTTTTTTAGGAGGAGGAGGGGAGCAGGCTGGTCACGTGAGAACACCTAATGTAGTTCGTGTGGTTCAACTGACACGTGATATATACTGTTTGAGAGTTCAGATATTTATGCGGTTTTTTTTTTTTTTTTTTTGTGGGTTTGTTAGAATCAAATCCAAAACATTTTGATCCTAATGAAGATGAGTTTATGATCTTTAGTTAGTAGAGTTTTAAAATATTGGAGTACTAAAAAAAAATTAAAAAATTGTACCTTGGCTTTTACTTCTATTTTTCCTAGAGTGATTGTGATTTGTGAAAATGTAGCTATGATTTGATTTTTATCAAACAATATTAAATATTAATCATATTATTGCTAATTTTTTAATATAATAAAAACAAAGTCAACCATGTAACAATAAGCTTTTTTTTTCCTTTTAATGTATAAGCAATTTCAATTCATCAATGCTCTATGTACATCTTTAATTTGATCTCGACTTGGTCTAAAAACGGTGCAAATTTAAACAACCTTAAAAACACAATTTTAATTCAAAATCCAAACTCGTCCAAAAAAATAAAACACGGTTATAGGCCGGCCTGATGTTATTTTGCGGGTTTGTGAATGGAAAGGGGGTCCAATGAAGGGAAAATAGATATTTATGCGTTGGGGCTTTTTCCTATACAATAAATTCAATTTTTAAATTTTTTTTATGAAGGTGATAAAAGCCAATAAGTGATTATTAAAGTCAAATTTTCCTAACATTAATACCAATATAATAGTATATGTATGTTATGAGGTGATGTGAAAGACGAATTAAGCAACAAGGTTGTGAACTTAAATACTTCAAAAAAAAATATTCAAAAAAAGGCCAATCTGTAAGCTCTACAGATCACCGAGATTAATTAGACAATTCTGTTGTCACATTAATTAATAAGGCAATAAAATTTAAACGTGTCGACGCACACACTCAATGAGTCAATTCATCATCTTTAATTAAAAACAGCAAATAAAACATCAATCGAAGAAATTCACGAAACAATAAGTCGCAACTCCCTTCACCGATTGACTTGAAGCAACAACATCGAATTACAGATTTAAATCAGGTTGATAATAAAGCAAATAAAAACAAGGTGATGTGCATCACTGTATTTCTATGGCAAGCTCATCCACTCTACCCTTTTCTTCTACTCCTCAATCGTGACGAATACCATTCTCGGTAAACTCTCTATTCACCCTCTTTTCAAAATTTGATATCTTTCTAAAGCTTTGATTTTTTAAATACTTTTTTCTCTTACTTTGATATTTTGATGTGCTGATCAAAAATATGATCTGGGTTTGCACAAAGTTTGATTTTCTTTCTTAATTAATTGCTCTCGTAAAATTTGCTGATTCTGATTGTAATCATATAAAAATTGATTTTTTTTTTTTACCCTTTATCCCCTAAATTTGATGTTTTCAAGCAAAATTATAGAAGTATATGAACTTATGAAGCGGATATTCCGAAAACTTGATGTTTTTGAACTTTTTTCTCCTAAATTTGATGTTCTAATCAATATTATAAGCTGGTTATGTCTAAAAGTTTGATTTTTTTTTTTCTTACTTGCTTTTCTTATATTGAAGATTTATGCAAAATTATGAAGTGTGTATACTGAAAGTTTTGATTTTTAAAAACTTTATACTCCTAATCTGATGTTTTTGAGCCAAATTATGATGTGGGCATATCTGAATTAATTAAAATTTATGTGGAAGGCCAACAAAACCAGCAGGATGGTGGGAAGGAGAAGACATAATTGGCGGAAAAGACGAGGTTGGAGGTGGGACATGGTTGGCTTGTTCCAAAAATGGAAGGGTAGCTTTTCTTACTAATTTCAGAGAAACCGAATCTCTTCCTTCTGCTAGGACTAGAGGTGACTTGCCTGTTCGTTTTCTTAAGGTAATCTTCTTTTTATTTGGTGGGTCACTTTTTGCTTCTGCTACTTCAATCAATCACTTTTTGCTTCTGCTACTTACTTGAACAAATTACTTATCATTTGATTCCTAGATTATATTTTCATGCTTTTTGGTGGAATTTGGTTCTTTAGACTTGAATTTAATTTGAGTGATATTTGATAAAGTTTAGGAAAATGTCCTCAACTAACTTGATTGATCTTTCGGAAACGTGTTACATTATATACAAATGTATAGGCTTGGGAAATAAGTCAAATAAGTGAACCTAACAATACAAGACTAGGAAATAGCATATACACAGAAATATAGGATAAAGTAAGGGAAATACAAACTGATTATATCACAAATGATCTAGGATGGTAAATTTGTATTTTGTGGTTGTCTTTTGTAGTTTATTGGTGACATTTATGGATTACCCCAACTGTGTGGGAGTGCAAGAACTATGTAAATAAGCTAAAGTATCTTATTTTGCTGATTTGAGGTACATTGGCCTTTCGAATTACTAATATCTTGTTGATGATGCAATTGTAAAAGTGCATAAATCAAGAATGTGTTATTTGTGTAGAATGTAGATGATAACAGATACCCTACACCATTCCATCTTCCCTGACCATAAAATCCTTGGCTCTTTCATGCAGTTCAGACCCATATCTATGTCTCATGAAGAAGTATTGTTCTGAAGTAGTGGCTTCTTTCATTGGATCCTATGTCATTCTTAGTAATTTCTCAATCTGAGATGATGGTTTTAGCAGGAATCTCGCCGGTTCACCATCTGTTAATTAGCAACATATCAGCTAGTAAGTAACTTATCTGTAGAGTTGTTTGACCCTCTCAATGATTTATGATTAGATGAATTCCAGTCTCTTGCAACTGAAATGGACCAGTATTAACGATTGAAAGTCTTATATTTGGCATTTTTTTACGAATTGTCATCAGCTTCTGTGAGTAATTTTACACTTTGTTCTCAGCTTAAGTTGACGCTTTTCAGTTTATTTCTTAACAGTGTAAGAAAGATCCTGCTGAATTTGCTGATGAGATAATACAAGAGTCTGACCAGTATAATGGATTTAACTTGATACTGGCAGATCTTCACTCCAAAACCATGGTGTACGTGACCAACAGACCAAAAGAAAATAAACCAGCTGCCTTGCAAGTTTCACCTGGCATTCATGTTTTAACCAATAGCAGTTTAGATACACCTTGGCCTAAGGTCAGTTTATCTGCCTCTTGTAGCTTAATTACCGCTCAAAACCTTTTCAATTCTCCCTTGATTCTTTTCGTTTCTCTCTGTTTCCTTCCTTTTTCTGTTGTAAATCTAGCAAAACAAGTTGTTTCCTGATCAGTTGATTCTATTACTTTGGTTCTTACTTTCTACTTTGGCGGAATGTGGTAAGGCTCAACGACTTCGCCATAACTTTAAGGAGCTCATGGACACATACAATGAAGGTGAAGTACATGTGCATGAAATGGTCGAAAATCTGATGATGGATACAACAAAAGCAGACAAAAGCTTACTTCCAGGGATTTACCCTCCCCAATTTGAGCATCAACTAAGTTCCATTTTCATTGACTTCAATCCTCCACAGGTGATTCCCATTCTTCACTCCTCTTCATTTATCAATTTATGCTTAAATCCTTGACAAAATGATGTAAACATTTATATTAATTTTTAGGGAAGGTATGGCACCAGAAGCATTTCTGCTGTGGTTGTGAAGGACAGTGGAGAAGTTTGCTTCCATGAGCGGTACCTTGAGGACGACTCCTGGAAGGAGCATGCAATAACATACCAAATAGAGTAAGAAGTTATCAAGTTATATTCTCTTGGATATACGAGAAAAGTTGGTTGAGTTACGATAGATGAACTGTATGATCATTAGTTATGCTTTGTAGTTCAGTTAAAATCATCAGCAAAAGAAAAATTAAGCTCTGTAGTTAGCTCATAAGTCTATGTACCATACCTCAGCTTGTAATTAGCCTAATGGATATTGCAATTTACAAAAAATTTCATACCCTGATACAATTTTTTATATTTCCCTGTAACAGAAGTAATAAGTCTAATAACATATGACAATGTTGTATCAGTTCTGCTTTATATAGTTTCTGCTCTATTTTATCATACTTCTATCTTTACTTGTCTTAATTGTACAATCTGAATAAAACCAATCTAATGAAGCTTTACATATCTGTTTTACCAGAAAACCTGCGACATAAGCAGTTGCATCCCGAATTAAGGATGCTAGTATTGTTTTGGGATCAAGTCATTTTATATATTCAGAATCAAAGATTTCTTAAATGATCTTATTATGCAATTCTATTCAGAATTAAGTGATGCTACTGGTAATTCTCATGAACATCACAGCCAGTGAAATAACCTGCCAAATTGAAGTTTTATTATTCAGATACCCAAACAAACTGTCATACTCAATACAGGACACATATACAAGGTACAGTACAAGACTCTCATAAAAGTTGACTCTTGATGTTGAAGTGTTCCATCCTCTCCTCAAGCAGAGCATGTTGAACAAGTGCAGCCGCTCCCACACTTGCAGGAAGCCTTGCCTGTGCCCGTTGCCTCCGTCTTGCTACAAGCGCACGGGTTGCACCCACAATGCTCCCCGCATGAACATATCTTGTGATCCATATCTCCTCCTGATGTTGTGCACCTATCCCACCATAAAACCATATTTAGTCACTGCCTCAAAAGACAAAGAAAGATATTTAAACACAATATACTTTTTATATCAACTAAACAAGCACTAAAGGATGACAAGGGAAGGCGGGTAAGATAACCTGCAAGTATCATCACCAGGGCAAGGAGAAGGACAACCACACTTGTCATTGCAACCAGCAGTTGATGATCCTTTTATATCTGCCATTCCTCTCTTTTTTTGTACTTGTTCAATTGTTTTCGTCTCTATTTTCAATCACAAAATCTACCTTCACTGCCCCCATTTTATACAAGCAGCTACTACACCGCCATAACGACCACGTGGCATAAAGTTACTGTCGAAGTAATACGTGGCATAATCTAAACTAGAACAGTACAAGTATCTTCTGCAATCTTCTTGAAAGATAGTAATGTCAGCTAAACTAAAATATTTGTTTTATTTGGTTGAGATCTAGACTTCTCTGGCTCTATCTTTTGTACTGTGGATGCTCGTGCAGCCGCCCACCCCAGCCAAGTGGCCTGTTTTTCCTTACGTCTTTGTTAAGGTTGACAGAAACGGCCCAACTTCTTTATTATGGGTTACAAAAGGAGAAATGGCCCAATGTCTTGTTCAATATCTCGACAGTTGCCTTGGTTTATTTTTATACTTTTTTCTTCGCCCTTTTTTAGTACTCCCTTTGTTTTTATTTGTGTCTCATCGCCTCAGGTTGTTCAGTACACATGTCAATGCATAATTTTGACTAATAAAATCCTATCAATAAGTATAAATTATAAAATTTTGATAGTTAGAAACAATGTATAGAAGCAATTCTTACAATGTGATCATGTTTGATCTTATATATAAAACACAAACACTAGCTAAAGTGGTGCATGTAAATATAGGCTAAAGTCAAACCGAGTCACTTAAATAAAAACATCGAGTCGGCAGGGCCTTCAAGCATTCGAAATACGCTGCGGTTGAAGAGAGTATTGTCTCCAACATATTGCTTCAAATTCATTTCGGCTATCATGATCCCCACATATCATCTCTGCTTTTTAACCTTACATATACAACTCTTAATAAAATGTAAATGAAAATGGGATGAATTTGACACTTTAACATTGTGGAAACTTGGCACTTCTTTTTAGCCCAACTACACATTTGACATTGTTTAACTAGGCAATGTCTAGCACTAGCATTTAACACTGACAAAGTAATATAAGAAATTTTGTTCAATATATATAAACACAAATTTTAAGATGAGATCTGATTTGATTATTTATTGACAAAAAAAAAAATCATTAAGCTTGCATGACAAAAAATTGTAAGCTACTAGGTACATTTTATTCACTTGATAAATTTATTCCATCTCATTATCTATTTCTCTTTCTTCTCCTCAAGAAAGTAGCGGAGAAATTCAATAGTGGGATGTAAGTATTGTTTTTGGGATTTTTTTTTTCCCCCTCTTTAGCAGTCAAACTAAATTGTAATTTTCAAGGATAACCCTTTGTTTTTTATTAAACTATCTAGATAATGTGGCCTTAACCTATGGAGTACAAGAGTTGTTTTCAAATTAATTAAGATTTTTGTACCCTCCCCCTAAACAACATTAGAGATCTTAATTCTCGCTATTAAAGTTAAATTAACCCGTGTAAGATTTCAATCTGATAAAATACCTTCTTATATTACCTATTAAAAAAATGAAAAAAAATTCAAATTGACTACTGTGGGTCAATTGGATGGGCCGCATGGCCTCAAAAGATTAGAAGATATAAATATCTTGGGGAGGTGCTTCTGTTTCATCTCTTTTGGGTCCCATGAATGAGCTGTAGATCATATAATTTCCTAGGCCCTTAACAAGAAATTTGTAAGGAAAAAAAACAATTATATTAAGGCCACTAAATCACAAAGCATGGAATCAAAGGACAATCAATTTGTCTGCTACCAAGTTCTGTTTCCTCCGTCATTTATGTGCCCTCCCTTTTAGTCTATGATATGAGAGGTTAAGTCCAATCTTCATAAAGCGATTGAATAAAGTTTGGAAAACTAATCATCACATTTCAACTAATGTTATGATTTGTATCCTTTCGTTTGGTAAGTGTAATTTTCACTTTGCTATTTTAGTCTTCTCTTTTGCTAAATTCGAGTAGATTTGCTTTACAATAAATCAATAGAATACGATTTAATAAATCAATAGAATACGATTTACTACGGAGTTACGTTAAAAGCATTGGAAGGCTAATTAAGCGACTAATTTTTAGTGACAAAGGAGAGTTCTTGTAAGGTTGTAAGACTTGTAACGCTTTGTTGATTCAGTTTATTTTGTCTTTTGACAAGTTATTGAATACCCTTATCAACTTCAAGTATTCTTACTCAATTTTCTTTCCTTGTCCAAATAGAGTAAAAAAAATAAAGTTAAATGCATTTAGGCTCTATAAGCTGACTAAAATGTTACTCCGTAATTATTCAGGAAAAATAAGGTCCTTTAATAAATTCAAAAAACTAATGTGGGATGGAAAGAATTCTTTATTTTCCAAAGAAGTACTTGTATATGTGAATGCTTTGATGTAATTTAAGTCAAATATCCTTGGACCTTAAGTCAATACATTCGCACATATATGCTGACGTAGGGTTGGACTTTGTCTTCAATAATTTGACATGGATTTTGACTTCTCTGCGTTATGTTGATGGATGAATGAATGAATGAGGATCGTAATAAAGAGCAAAATCAGTTTGCTCAAACTCTTGTCCCAAAAAAAAAACAGTGTTTCCTCATCAATCTCAGAAGCCAACTTAGCTTCCTTGCTTGCTTTCGATGTCTATGTCCAAATTAATCCTTTTAACAACACACCAACTTCCAGTCTTCCACGCATATAGCCGGGAAACTCATTGTGTATTTGTCTAGTAGACTGCTGATCTGTCTAACGAAAAATATTTGGTCAAATTGTGTAATCACATTGTGTAGTCTTTCATTTACAAGTAATTTGGCCTAGTTTCGCACCCACAAATGCATTTAACTACTCTTATTAGATATGAAAAGTGTACTCAGTAATTGACTAAACTTATCACACTTTTAAGGTTCATTCTATGAGCTTACAGAGTACATATATTGTGAATATAGTAGCCATTGGAAATGAGTAAATGACCTTTAATAGCATGAACATTCAAAGATGATAAGCATAGCAATAAATGCATATACGTAGTAATTGCTTAAATTTCCACCATCCCTTCAATCTTCTACCTGGACATTAGTTGTACCAATTTGATATGTGTGAGTGTGACATGTTTCATAACAATGTATTATGTTATGTGTCTTTGTTACGTATTGAGTACCTTTTTCCCATACTTAATTTTCTAAATATAGATTCTAGTGACTCATTTTCTAAAGCATCAAAAAAATTCATAACAAATCTAACAATGTCTCCAAAAATTAAAACACGTTCATTATTTACACTAAAATCTTTATAGAATACATGCAAACACCCGAAATCAAAACATCGACTATCGAACCCAATCCTCTCATCTTAAAAATCCCAAGAATTTCAAATCGAATCCAATCCTTCAATGGTCCCGTCTTAAAAGTTATCCCACGGATTAAGTGATAGCTTTGGCCAATTGCTCCAATCCAAGGCACCTTCTCAAGTGATAGAATCACTTAGCCCCATAGTATGTATCATGTATAACAACTTGACAACTATGATAGGTGACAATCCATAAAATTACATGATCTTCATAGTAAAAATATACGAGTAATATTTCACCATATAACAACTCTAATATACATGGTAAAAAGAAAAAACACCTAACTCAAAACCCAAAAAATCTTATACTACAAAACTAATCACCATAATAATATCCTAATCATAATCATAAGATATGAATATATGATTAACTATATGATTAATCCATGGCATTTGGACCAGCACAAGCTTTCAAAACAGGGCTCCAAATCCACTGAACCAAAAACTTCCTTCCATTCTTCCCAAACATATTAAACGTCTTACCACTTCTATCCCTCATTACTTGACCCGTATACCCGCCACCTCCACCGGTACCATACAACCCTTCACAAAGATCCCCGATCTCGGTCGGAGCAGTTGGATCTTCACCAGCATACCACGCATTAATCAACGGATTCGATGACAACTCCGCTAACTCATGCCCAATCACACTAATCATACCATCAATGCCAACGTCATTGTTCGGCGGCTTGAGCGCAGCCAAGCCGCCGCCACTCATATACCCGGGCAGAGCAAACGGGTAAGCGCAAACCTCCGGGCACTGCTTGCCGGAATTCCCAATCCACGCGTATGGGAGGGTGTATCCGACAAGCGATGGGAATGTAAAGTAGTGAAACCCACAAACTGCCCGGCAAAAATCTTGCATAGTAACATCTACTGAAGTTAATATGAGGTAGATCCCGTTCTTGTGGTCTACTGGAAACGGCGCCGTTTTGACCCCGTTTGCTATGACTTGCTGGACGGATAGTCTGGTAAGATGGGTGCCTTGGGAATACTTGTGGTCGGAGTATTCTCCGGCGATTAGGAGGTTTCTGGAGACGTTTGCTCCGGTTTGATCGGTGTAAAGCGACACCGTTTTCCACCAATCCGACACCGTCTGAGTCTTGGCGGAGGAAGGAGGGGAAGAAGAGGAAGAGATGGAGTGAAGGAAGTCTTTGATGAGGGATTGTTGAGAATGGGCCCACTTACCATACCAGATAATGTAGACGTTAATGGGGGAATTGGAGAGAACTGGACCCATGTGGTATTTGAGGTCGACGAGATTGGAAGAACCCTCGAATTTTTTGTAGGAGGAGAGAGATTTAGGGGGGGAAATTCTAGGGTTTATGATTTCTGGGTTTAGGTTGAGGGTTCGAAATGTTTGTTGAGCTGAGGAAGATGAAATGAAGAGGAGTAGAGTGAGGAGAGAGAAGATTGACATTTTGAATTTGGAGGAGAGAGAAGGAGAAAGGGGGGAAAAGGAAAAGGGTATGAGAGGAGTGAAGTGAGGGAGGTGGGTTTATAGAAGCAGGTGGAGACTGGAGAGGAGAGAGAAAGTGAGAGAGGGAGATGGGCTGGAGACAGCTGCAGTTGGTGGGCACTTGCCTTCTTTCAATGTTTTGTTGTTTGGGGGGGATTTGGACATGGAGGAAAATTTTAAAGGGGTGGTTCTAATTTTTGTACTACTACTAGTGTTTGATAATTGCTTTATTGTTTTATACGAGTAATGTAGGATTTTTTTCTAATTTAAGCTTCATTACAAAATTATTTTTTAAAGTAGACTCGTGGTAAAACTATTTATCAAATTAAGTTTTCGGGTATATTTTATTCATCATACATATACTTTAGTGTATATGGATTTTCATTTACCTTGTAAATAGACAGTTACATAGTATTATACAACAACAACAAAGCTTTACTCTTAAAGTGATTTGGGGTCGGCTAACATGAATCGTCATAAGGAATCGTACGATATAAAGAAACGGACATAACAAAACCATCATTTAAAAGAGTTTGAAAAAGGGTAAGTAAAGTGAGTAAGCGAATCAAAGGAAAATCAAGAATAAAATTCAAGAAAGTTGCAAACATAAGGTTTGAGAAAACCAAAGAAAAATAATACAGTTACAAAGTATTATCACTATTATGAAGAAAAAAAAAAAATTTAAAGACTAGAAAGGAAAAAAAAAAAAAAAAAAAAAAGTCTAGTTTGATAATAGGTTATTTAAGGTGTGATGTATTCGGTCGGTGATACATCCGATACATGATAAAATGTAGGATTGTTGATTAACAACAAACTCACACTCTCACTATTAGGTATGACTATATATATCAAGGTTTTCCCAAATTTTATAATAGGTGGATCTATATTGACTGTGCTATATTAATACATTCATTTATTCCCTACTATAATGTCATCGTACTAACATTAGCTATATTGGTTATTGATTACAATTAGTAAGTTTTTTGAACCATTTATACTGAAGATTATTAATGAATCAATCTAGCTGAATGGAGTAAAAAGCTAATGAACGAGTACACTGCGTTTTAATTAAATAGTTGGTAAAACATTTTAATTCGTTTGTGCAGTTATGCTATTGCAAGTCGTTAATAATTCAACAGTATATTGTCTATTACACCGTACTATCTCTGTTTCTTAAAATTCTTCTACAATATATAGTATGGAGTATGTATTTTGTTATATAGTCAAACTCATTTTGTATAACACTTTAATTAATTCAAATAATTTATCATGTACAATTAATGCATTTAATTAGATTCATTTGAATGCAAAATTTTCATTATCATTACTCTTAATCTTTAAAATGACTAAAATCATCGATAATCAAACACGTGCCTTGAATAACATGTAAAATGGAAATTGAAAATAAAAAATTGCGTGAGGAATCAAGAAGTACTAGAGTATTTTGCAATAGGAAAAAGGAGGATATTATCCCATTATATATTCCTCAACTTTATTTTTTTGTTTTGTAATATAATAATTGAGAATTAAAATGAGTGGAGTGGATTTTGTATTTCTGTTTCTCAACAGAATTTAGGTGCCTTTTATTCTAGGGAAACAGAATTTTATATTCTAGTAGGAAATCTTAAGGCCAACAGCTAAGCAGGGCAACTTGAGACTTGAGAGAGTATATGCGTACCTTCTATTTATTCCCATGCTTCCGTTCCTACTCAATGCATGCCACTGGCACTCACTCACTAAGTCAATATACCAGTCATTTCATTTTGATAATTGTCAATAAATCAATAATTTAATTAAATATTTAATTAATTGATTGATTAATTTTGTATTACTGCACCACATTAGGCACATTTCCTACGAATGCGAAAGCTTGACAAGCTTCTTATTAACACGAGGGATGGAAGTAAGGTCAATCCCCATGAAATTATGTAATTTCAAGGACATAATTATTCTTATTAATTTTTGTGAAACGTGCTGGGGTTAGTGTGCAAGGACAAACTTATTGACAGTTGATTTTTATTAGAATGGATCGGAGATTCGGAGCTAATGACTAATAATTGGTTGGATTTTGATATGTTTTTAATTTGTGGTTCCCATCTTATTTCGAAACTATGATAATTTTACAACAATACGAAGAAAATTGTTTTACTTTTGAAATTAAAATATATATAGACTATATATTAAAATGAATCTATAATAATAATAAAGCATCTAAAACTACAATTTTGGCTTAACCTTGATCATTTCTTCTGTTTTTTTTTTTTTCCTTTTTTCTTACAAATAAATTTGATATTCTTTTGTTGTTGAGTTGTTCACACTACGTATTTATGAACTTTGTACTAAAAGTTTTCTTCACAAATCACCTAATGGGTCTCCGGTCTTCTCATTATACGTATCACGTTAATATGGCATATTATTTCTCATTTAATGTATTTCTTTTTAGTAATTATTATTTCAACTAATTAATTGTACTATGTATCAATCATTGGTATATTTAAATCAAAAAATGAAATAAAATCATCGGTAACATATTGAGAGAAAAATGGGAAAATTTATACATAAATAAACAAATAAATGAGAGAAATAAAGTTTTTAGCATGTGGATAGCACTATTCTAAAATTTTCTATTCACAAATATCTCCAATCGATCAATTTCATGTCCTTTTTTTTCCCTTTTTCCTAATAAAATGTTATTTATTTGTATCTTGCTATTGAATGTCTCAACATATAGTTAGTTGATCATTTAGTACGATGCAATTGTTTTTGAATTTTTGTCTTTTTATTTAAAGTCTTTTTGCATGTGAGCAAACTTAAAACCTGAAATTAATACACAACATCTACCATACTTTTTGTAATAAAAAATAAAAATCATACATTAAAGAGGAAAGTGAAAGTTAATTAAGGCCAAAGGGGTAATTAATTAATTACGCAGATAATGGCTTCTTTTTTTTGGTCTTTTCTAAATGATTTTAATTTTCTTTGAGTGAAAATGATAAAGAAAAAGAAGAGTAATAATTGTTTGAAGTTTGGGATTTTGGAGCCATCCCAATCTCATTCGGTTGATCACATGGTCACTGTTTATTTTTAATTGATAAAGCATTCAAAAAGGCATATCTTTTGGGTTGACACAATTGCAATTTTTTAGCAGTATTTCACCTACCAATTAATATTATTATGGCCTTCAATTGATTTTGTTTCAAATTTCAACTGCTGGTGGACTAACATAAAGTGTGAGTGATAATATTATACAAGTAATATAATGAAATTGTACGTATTCAACAAATCTAGTGGACTTGCAAAACTGGTTGGGGTGGCTTTGCCACGATTGGTGGTGCAGGTGTTGTTTGTTTATTTGGGCTTTGTCCCTCGATCTTTTGCATAAGAAAAAAAAAAAAAAAAACAAACCAAAACAAATCTAGTTTTAAGGTTTAATTGTACTTTGCCATACTTTAGTTTATAATTAGTTCATAGTGGTGGATGATGAGCTTGTAACGGTATTATTATATATTGTAAAATGGGGTAATTGCTCTCCCTTAATCATAATTAATATGAGGGTGATTAATTTTCTTCTTTTATTCTCGTCGAGAAAAATAGATTATACATTGTGTATTGTATGTGTTTTGAGTGTAGCCGCAAGAACAATTTTGGAAAAAAATAAATAAACTTATTATATGTGTTTATAGAAGCAATATGAACTTTGATCAACCTCTGGATAAAGAGTAAGGGTCCGTTCACTTCATATTATTTTTGTTGAACTGAAATTATTTTTATTGAACTGAAATTATTTTTGTTGAACTGAAATTATTTTTACTGAACTGAAATTAATTTTACTAAAATGAAATTATTTTTGTTGAACTGAAATTAATTTTACTAAAATGAAATTATTTTTCTTGAACTGAAATTATTTTTACTGATTTTCTATTATATTTCTTCTTTATGGTTACTAAACTAAACTAAACTTATTTTTATTGAACTGAAATTATTTTTACTGAACTGAACTTATTTTTACTGAACTGAAATTATTTTTACTTAATATTATTTTTTTAAAGTAAAGTAAACGGGACCTAAGTTTAATACTAGATGATTTGAAACAAATTTAAAAAAGAGTTTACACATAGTAATTAAGTAGTTATGTATATACTTACGATACAAAACTTATACTTTTCCTTTCTCATTATAAACAAAGAGTGATTCTCTATATAAAAGACGTAAAGTTAGCGAGCATATGTGATGTGACTGTATCTAACCTAATAATATACGGAGTATAATAAACTCCGTTCTCATGGTTGGCTAGATTTCACATGTAATTGCCTTATATAAACCCCCTCTCCCCAAAGTAATTCTAGGTTTTCTCATTTTTCTTGGCTTCTTGCTCAGATTTTTTACTCTCTCTCTCAACAATAACAATTTCTTAATCTCTCCTAATAAAGTTGGCATAAAATTTCAATTATTTCAGAATGATGTATGCCAAGCATTTGCGCAAATGTTTTGGGAAGGGAGCTAATTAATAAAGTAATTATATAATGGCGCTAATTAATGGGCCAATGAAAATTTAAATTGCTATCAACTCCCAGGAGAAAGCTCAGCCACTGTTGGTAGTCCACCTAGTCAGCATTGTACCACAAAATAAAGATGCTTATTATTTTCATTTAAAGTTAAGTTAATGAAAATGAATGATACTTTGGCTCCTATTATTAATTATTTAACTAATATAATGCTAAAGTGATGTTTTAACAACTTATTTTCATGGCGTATAATTAACGTGTTAAGAAGCATGCATACTAGGTTATCATGCTCCGTGATTCAAACATTCATGTTTGTATGATACTATAGTTGACTGTATGTTGTATTATCCATTTGATACTACTATAAACTATAATAATAATAGATTATTATACAAATAATTCTATTTAAGGTGACAAGGCGACATATATTGATCAATTGTCAAGAATTCAAGATACACTAGTATTACTTTTTTAATTGCACATATAGATAAAAAGTATATCAATTAGGATTTTATTCTTAATATTTACAAAGATTATTATTCTTAGAAACATGCAGAAGTGGTGAACACAATAAATATTAAATTTGACCTCGTCCAAGCATTATAAGGTGACTATAGGGATTTTTTACGAAATTGAGCCTAATTGAAAAACAATTTACGAAAATAGACGCGTGGCAAAACTATTTACGAAACTGAGTTTCAGAGGTAAAACGCTGACTCGGTCAGCGTTTTATTCCTTTTTATTTTTATTTTTTTTAAAATTTCGTATTTTAAAATGCCAAATTAAAAAAACATGAAATACAATGAAACGCTGACTGAGGCAGCGTTTCATTAACAAGGGAAAGACGCTGCCTCAGTCAGCGATTTTCGCTGGTATATTGCCACAGAAAACCGCGACATCACATTATTCACTCTACTTCAAACTCTCTCAAACTTGCTCAAACTCTCTAAAACGGATATTCCGTCGTTGTACTAGGCCTCCCCGCCACCGGAAAGTGTGCTGCTGCCGCCGCCGCCGCCGCCGCCTTGTTGGTACTCTCTCTCAAACTCTCCTCTTCATTTAATGACATTGTTGGTACTTCTCTTTGTTTTTAAAATTTTAAAACCTAGGTTAGTTTGATAATTATATAGTACATTGTTTTAATTTGATAATGTTGTTGATTATTCTAAGTTAGTTTGATGTAAATTGATAATTATGTTGATAATTCTAAGTTAGTTTGTTGTAATTTGATAATACTTTAGTATAAAAGCCCTAAATTGATGTTAGTTTAGTAAGAAAGTTTATGATGAAATTGTGGAAATGTTTGGTAAAAATGTTGAAAATGTTGATGAAATTGTTGATATTGTTGATGAAATTGTTGTTTTAATTTGATAAAATAGCCTACATTGTCGTTTAATTACGAAAATTATGTTATGTAGAATACGTTGGTTGTTAGTGTGAATATGTTCGTTGTGTACTTTGTTTTGGTTGTTATGTGAATTGGAACAATGATGGTTAATTATGTTTGTAGTGTGAATTTCTTGGTTGTTATTGTGCGAATTGGTGGAGATTGCATGCAATTAAGATGTGTTTTTGGTTGTTGTATAGAATATGGCTGCACAAAACGCAGCTTTGTTATGCCGATGGGGGGTGAATTTGTGTCTGATGGACCGAATGTCCAGTATAGTGGTGGAAATATGGAACCATTGCCACTTGGACCAGACATGACTTTCAACGATCTGAGTTCATAGCATTATTGGCTTAAACCGAATGAATGTACAACTTAACATTCAAATGAGGTTTGAGACTAATAATGCGGTTCAAGTGTTACCTTGTTCTAACGATAGACATTTGAAAGCTTTGAGGAGCGCTGTTTTAATGAGGGGTTATCCACATGAGATATATGTAGAAATAGTGTCTACGTGTACGCAACAAAGTACTCGACCAGATCAACAAACTACTTATTTTTCCGGTTACACAAAGTCCTTCCGAATGCCCTCACAAGACATTCCATCAACTGAATATGGGATGGGGTCCTTCAGCAGACTGCTTCATGACGGTCGGTTCCAGATGTCGTTGAGTTCACATATAGCTTCACCTGTATATGGTGGAACATCTACAACAATGTTTGGCCAATCTGGGCCTTCGACATCGAACACAGTTATATCTTCTCCCATGCAACTCCAAAGTTATTCACCTACGCAGCATGATGATCATACATCACCGTCTCAACCATTGGTGAATCATCTTGAAAATCTACAACATATGGTGAATAACGAGTTGTCTCTGTATGATGCGCTCTGGGAAACAAATGATGAGGCTGAGAGCGAAGAGGAGGAACCAATTCTGGATAACATGGATGTTGATTCTACAGACATGGAAGGTGCGGAGGCCATGGTTAGAACTCCTATTCCTTGGTTAAGTCAAGTAAATGAGAATTATGAGGTTGATCAATATTGGGCCGAATCAGGTAGTCATACAACATTTGTGATCGGGGGGGAGTTTGAGAAGGGTATGTTCTTTGAATCTAAGAAACTGCTTCAGGAAATGGTGAAGAAGTATTCTATACAAAGGAACCAATTCTACACCACAGTGACCTCGAATGAGAAGGTCCTTCATTTGCGGTGCAAGAAGAATTGTGGTTGGTCGCTACGAGGCACCAAAAAAAGTGAGCACTCAGACGGCTTTACCATAGTCACATACAAAGGCCCGCACCAGGACACCTGTGTCACTGAAGTGTTATCTATAGATCATGCACACTTGGATTCATCCATAATTTCCGATTTTGTGAAGTCTTTTGTGCAAAAAGATCCATGCTTGAAAGTTGAATTTATACAGGAACCCATATCCAAGCATTTTCAGTTCGACGTTACTTATCGAAGAGCATGGTATGCTAGGGAGAAAGCCATAGCTGAAGTATTTGGAGATTGGGAGAGTTCTTATGGCCGACTTCTGCACTTCATGGAAGCACTCAAACAGTCAAACCCGGGAACCGTTGTTGTATGGAAACACAAAGCTCTGGTAGACGGTGTTTATTACAGCAACATGGAAGTGTTTGAACGAGTATGTGGTCTTTGTTTCACGATGCTGGTCGCAGATATGGGATATGTACGTACTACGAACTTCTCAGAAACATTTAACAATGTGTTGAAGGGTGCTCGATTTCTACCTATCATGTCCCTTGTTGAATTAACATTCCACAGAGTCAATAAATATTTCACTGATAGAAGGGAATTATCTCAGGCTAGATCTGAACAGGGACTTGCATACTCCCCCAAAGTCACTTCCATTATGGAGAAAAACATTGCAAAGGCTAGATATCACAAAGTGGAAGCGTATAACCGTCGACTGCATATATATCAAGTTGAAACAAAGAGGGGAGATAGAATTGGTAGAAAAGGAGGCCATAGACATACTGTTAACTTTCAGTTAAGAACGTGCACATGAAATAAACCACGGATCTTCCACCTCCCATGTTCTCATGTTCTAGCAGTTTGTGTGAAGTATTCGATATCAAAGCGGCCATGGGTGGACCGGGTACTGCAATCAGAGGCCTACGCAAACACATACGTTCCCCAATTCTGGCCTATCCCTTGTGAGACGACATGGAGAGAGAATGGAGGGCCTAAACTCATTCCCGACAACAGCATGGTACGAGGACAAGGTCGCCCTAAGTCAAGGCGCATACGCAATGAAATGGATGAGACCAACCGTCCCGCGAGCAAATGCGGCCTCTGTCACCAGCAGGGTCACAACAAGAGATCGTGTCCCTCTAGATCGACCGGGCACTAATTTTTTATTTTTTCTGTTATCTAGAGTGATGTAGTAGAATAGTACGGTGATTGTATTTCTACATTTCAAATGATTGTAACAGTTGGATTTTTAGATTGAAGTATGAGATTTGAAATTCTGTATTTTGTTATCGCTTATATGTAATTTTTACTTTTTAATTGTTGGATTATAACTGTTTATGAACAGATACCATGGACACCCGAGATAGGACACCCGGACCCACCGACCCTTATGTCCTTACACTACAAGACACACATCGTAGCGTTGACATTTGGAGTCAGTCGGTTGATCCGGCGGGCATACTGACATGCAGGCACTACACTGTCGCGTTCCTTGGCGATTGGGATATCGATCCCCGCATTCTGCCTTTTCGTGGAGTACACTGGCTTCTTGGGTATACATCGGATGGCGTTCAGAGAGGTCGACCCAGCGCTTGTTACTGCGCTTGTGGAGAGATGGAGGCAGGAGACGCACTCCTTCCATCTACCTGTTGGGGAGGCGACCGTGACGTTGCGAGATGTGGCGATACTCACACGGCTTCCCATTCATGGGAGTCCGGTGTCTGGATCTGCGTTGGCCGATCCCCCCGGTTATGTAGCTCAGGTTCTCGGGGTTCAGCCAGGACCGGACGATATCAGGGGCAGCGGATTGAGGACCGGCTGGATACGCGACACTTTTCGTGTGTTTCCTGATGGTGCTGATGAGGCCACTATTGCGAGACATGCTCGAGCGTACCTTTTTCTGCTCATCTCGGGTGTGTTGTTCGGTGGCAAGAGTGGCAGCCATTTACAGATCATTTACCTGCAGCTGGTAGACCACGACTGGGAGCATATTCGTGGCTACAGCTGGGGCAGTGCTTGTCTGGCGATGTTGTATCGCCATCTGTGTAGAGCATCCCGCCGGGGTTCTCGTGAGATCAGCGGACCGATATTTTTGCTTCAGGTAACCTACCTATCTGTTAACAATTTAATTCGGAAAGTTCTTACTTAGTTTACAATTAACCTAGTTTTGTGTGTTTGATGTCCAGTATTGGTCTTGGGAGCACATCCATGTAGGCAGGCCAGGTAGGCCTGCTATACATCGTCAGGGGCAGCAGGATCAGGACCAGCAGTATGAGCGGTACATTCCTCCACCACGGCCTTCCGCTGACGAGGCGTACGCTTGCAGATGGGCGGTCCCCAAGCTGACATATGCGCATGCGGCGAGGGGCCTGCCGTACTACCGAGACGCCCTTGATCGACTGACCGAGGATCAGGTGAAATCTTTAATTTGTTTATGAAATTGTTATTTATTATGTATACTCTTAACATATTTAATGTGCACTAACCTGTTTATTATGTTACTTTTTATGTGTTATCGCAGATGACATGGGACCCGTATGAAGCTGATTTAGTTGCTGCCATGCCTCCACATCTGCTAGATCATCAGGCGCAGTGGCGTTCTTGGGTCCCCCTGATCTGTTTTGAGGTCGTCGAGGGTCACCTACCAGATCGAGTCATGCGACAGTTTGGACTACGACAGACTGTCCCCCAGCAGTGTGACACTAGTGCCCGGCTGCACCGTATTGACCGTCGGGGAAAGAGCGACAGGAACTGGCGGACGGAGCATGCCCAGTACATTGACTTGTGGCATCGATGGTTGGAGTTCGTCGTCACTGGTGACCCCATCCACGGCGTTATGGATCCATACGATCCATACATGGAGTGGTACATGCGGATTACACGGCGTTTCATCAACCCCAGCTACACACCGCCATCCGCACATTACCATCCATCCTTTGACGTGATCAGGGGATATGTAAGGGTATTTCATTAACTTATTTTTATCAATTTTAAATTTGTATATCATTCAACTAACTCATCCTTAATTACTGCAGGCGTTGGATATGACGGCGATGGTTGACGCACTGTCGGACGTCCTTCCAGGCATACCTGAGCCGCCCAGAGCACAGGTCGAGCGGGTGCGAGATATGGGCATGGCTACCTTGCAGAGATATGGTCACGCCTATCTCGTCCACCCCCGGGACGATCATGGCGGCCACTCTAGTCACTCACAGTTCGAGGCTGGCTAGAGTAGCTGTGGGGGTGATCCTTCGTCATTCACGGGCGCAGAGGAGTACGACATTCGCAGTTCCGCGCCCCTACGTCATCCTGATGACCCATCTTCCAGCCAGCTGATTCCGCTAGTACGCCCGAACCCATTTACCACGGCCCGTCACTACAGCCGTCGTCAAAGGCCGAGAGTGGACATACAGGATAGAGAGCCGTTACACCAAATTGATGAGTCAGAATAGGATAGAATTATCTGATTTATTTGCTGTAATGACCTTCTCTAGTTTGTTGTACATAACACTTACATTACATTATTATTTTAATAATTATTTGAATGAATTTATGTCTTGTTTGAATTTCAAATTCCTTATTTGTCCACGTTTGACTCATTTCGTTCAAAATAAATTGTGGAGGTGGTGGATGTGGAGGAGGAGGGTGGTGGAGGTGTTGGAGGATGTGGAGGAGGAGGGTGATGGTGGTGGTGGATGTGGAGGAGGAGGGTGGTGGTGGTGGTGGTGGTGGTGGATGTGGAAGAGGAGGGTGATGGTGGTGGTGGATGTGGAGGAGGAGGGTGGTGGTGGTGGATGTGGAGGAGGAGGGTGGTGGATGTGGTGGAGTTGGAGGAGGAGGGTGGTGGATATGGAGGAGGAGGGTGGTGGTGGTGGTGGTGGATGTGGAGGAGGAGGGTGGTGGAGGTGGAGGAGGAGGGTGGTGGTGGTGGATGTGGAGGAGGAGGAGGAGGGTGGTGGAGGTGGTGCATGTGGAGGAGGAGGGTGGTGGTGGTGGTGGAGGATGTGGAGGAGGAGGGTGGTGGAGGATTGATAGGCCGTCGTCGAGCCTACCAAAGATAATAATTCCTATCTTGGTCTCACTAACAATAGTAAGGGTAAGAAAGGGTCGAACCCAAGAGAGGCGTTGAATCAACCACCGAGTACTACCGTTTAAATAAGCTAAACGAATTCTAAATTGGGTTGGTTTTTAGTAACTTCTTCTAACACAATTCAACTAAGCTAAGAGGAGGTTAACAATATTAAGAGGAATCTAGGGCTTGGGTTATACCACTCAACTTCATCACAAATCACAATTAGCATGCAACAATCAAGGTAAATTAATGGGATAAATTAGGGGAAGTCATCTAAAGCACCCAACTACTCTCTCAAGCTAGAGGGATTACTTGAATCATGAATACAACCTACTCTCGTGGTTACATAGCATAAAACAAGTGTTAAAGCATAATCACGATGACATAAACATTCCCTTGACCGGTAATCCCTATTCTCATGGCATTTCGGGTCAATCAAGCATAAGGGAGCTAACTCAAGTTCATCTCTCGATCCTTCGTTGAGAAAGCTTGGATAAATAGTTCTAGCAATGGCCATATACAAGAACTAAGCAATTAAACCACTTAAGCTCAACTAATTAACATCCCACAACAACCAAATTAGCATATGCAACAAGTAATTAGTGACTACATTGAGGGTTTTGCCCAAACCCTAGAATTTAGACTACTCACAATCCATGGGGGTTAAAGCAATTAAAGATTTCAAGCAATTCATGAACAAATTCAAACTAAGGATTAAGCTAATTAACAATCCAAAACATGCAAGAACTAGCAAATAATTAACAACAAAGTAAAGAGAAGTAGAAAAGATGAGTAAGAAATGGTTACTATGAAGCTTCAAGGTGAGCAACAATGGTGGATTTTGTCTTCTACAATGATTGAATTTGAATAATTCCAAGCTAATAATTGAGAACTAACTAATGATTTGAGAATTTAATGTTCTAAGACTACAAACTAAGAGAAAAGTTCTGAAAAACTGCCTCCCCCCTTACAAATGAGCTCTCAAGGGGTATTTATATGACCCCCAAATAAAAAGGACGGAGAAAACAAGGAAGGAGTTCGACTGCAGGTCTGCACGGACGTGCCAGATTTGGCACGGACGTGCAAGGCTAAGCACGGCCGTGCCAAGTTTGGCACGGACGTGCAGAGGGGGCAGAATTGAGGCAGAACGTACTGCTAAGAATCGAGCAGTTCCGCACGGACGTGCAGATATTGGCACGGACGTGCAGCTACATCTGCACGGACGTGCTTAATTTGGCACGTCCGTGCAGGCCTTGGCAGAATGTTCTGAGTTTCTGGAGCACTTCTGCACGGACGTGCAGAGTCTGGCACGGCCGTGCACCCTCTTCTGCACGGACGTGCCAGATTAAGCACGGCCGTGCAGGCCTTGGCAGCTTGCTGAAGCTTTCTGGAACCTCCTGCACGGACGTGCAAGGTCTGGCACGGCCGTGCAGGGTCTTCTAAACCCCTTTTTTCATCTTTTCTTCTATAATGCTCCTTTCCTTGGCTTCTTTCATCCATCTTCTTGTTTCTAACCTCGGCTTTGTATCCATGGGCTCCATTTGGTCGTTCTTTTGAACCTAGAATCTCAACAAAAACACCAACAACCCGTGAAGCATAGGATACACAAAAATTGCATAATAATAGAGTAAAAATGAACCAAAACGCAATTTATATCAAGTAAACTAGGTTCAAAACACCCTAAAATCGTATCAAATAGCAAGTTATCAAATCCCCCCAAGCTAAGCTTTTGCTCGTCCTCGAGCAAAACAAAAATGTCAAACCAAAGGAGGAAAACAAATTGCTAATCATCAAACCAAGGAAAGGCAACAAGGGGGAAGCATACATAAACAAATCCGCATGGTGACAACCATCATCACTTTTAGCACAAGTGAGAAGCAATTTAAACCTCTAAGTCGCCTTAGAGGACGAGTTTTTATCTCGTGAGGGTTTCCAATGAGTTTGCCCCACAACTCACGCAGTCCACAGCACATCGCCAAAAATCGCACAAGTTCAATTTTTCGCCCAAGTCAACTCATCGGGATATGAGACACAAGCAAGACAAGTGAACGACTTTCAAGAATTACCGATCATACAAATGTACACATGAGTTGGGGGTAGAGAGGAAAACTAAAGAAGGTTGCACTAGGATACTTCCTTTGGCCTTTTACTAGTTCATTAGAGCACACCTAGATATTCCAAAGTTGTAATGAGCCCTCTTTCGGTTATAAAATCTCAAAATGCTAGTCCACCTCCCAAAATGCACACCCAAGGCCCCTTAATTACACTCTAACTCGGGAATTTCACAAGAAACAATAAGCAACAAATTCGACAATGTGTGGGAGGCATCCACAAGTTGACCTCTAAAGAAAAGAAAATCAAAATTTTGAGAATTTTTGGGGGAGTTTTTTTTTTTTTTTTTTTTTTTTTTTTTCCTTCTTTTCTATTTTTTTTTTTTTTACATTATTGCCCTCGCCTCTTTTAACTGTGAGCGGCTCTTTCTTTATTCGAAACGTGTGGCTTATTATGCCACTTATTACACATAATACAAGTATAACCAATTCCCTAATAGAGTTTCATTTCGGGGAGGAAGCGAGGCACATTAAGGGCACAAGGGACCGCAATTTGACTCAAACATATCCTACTTTGGGCAAATTTAACAATATCCTATGCTAGATGTGCAATTGAGCATTCATCGACTTTCATTTCATATACACTAATGCAACCAGGATTAATAGACCTCTAAATGACCCCAACTCTTGCATGCACCCTTCTAAAAGAACTTTTACTCATCACTCAAGAGTCAAGCAAGCAAAACATATTAGCGTCGTCATTTGAGTTTCATCCTTGGGCAATCTTTTCATTTTTCAATATTTTTTCATTTTTCGATTTTTTTTTTTTTTTTTTTTTTTTTTTTTTGAGTAAGAAATGAAAAATTACAGCATTGGGCTAGCTAAACTAAGCATAAAAAAAAAACTATACAACTAAATGAAAAAGATAAGAGAGGTATTCACAAGATAAGAAATTTGGATTTAGGGTATTGGATTTCAAAGGGAGCAAATTTGGATTTAAAGGATTTGGATGTTAGGGAAGAAGAGAATGGGAAAAACCAACATGCAACCTCAATCATGGAAACACGAAAACACAACACGAACCAATGACACATGAGAGAACACTCCCCCCCAAGTTAACATAAACATTGTCCCCAATGTTAAAGCAATGCAAGCACAAAGAGAAGGGGAGGAAGAAACTAACTCATTGGTTCGGGCCCCCTTGGGAGCTTGAGCCCCCTGGGTAGAGATGCCGGTACATAGTGCGGATATCGCCCAACTCCGATCTGAGACCTTCGAAACTTGTTCTCATGTTGTCAAAAGAAGTCCTCATATCTTCGTTTGATCTCCTTAAGGTCTCGAATTCGGTGGTCATGCGGGCAAAATTCGCATTCATGTTGGTTACCTGCTGCTCAAAAGAGATGTATGGGTTATTTTCACCCACACCTTGATCTTGGTAACCCTCTTGGTCCCCTTGTTGGAACTCGTGTTGTTGATGAAATTGCTGTTGCTGAAATTGTTGATGATGTTGATGTTGTTGTTGTTGATGGAATTGTTCCTCTCCGCCTTGGGGTTGGTCATCTTCTCCACCCGGAATCCACTCAAAATCCGGCTCAAAGACCCAATTCTCGGGGTTGTAAATAACCGTGGCTTCCGGATTTGGCAAAGTTGCATAGGGGCGCCTACTTACCATCCACGTGTAGGTCCTACCCTCTTCATCTTCCTCCAACCAATGCATAGCCTTGAGGGAGCGGATGTCAAGTGTCGTTGGCCCGGGAATGATTTCCAAATCTGCAAAATTAAGATCGAGAAAAGCAGCAATAATAGTGATCATTCCCCCAATTGTTATCACTCCACTCCCCGAGGATACATCATCTAGGTGGTCTACAAGCCAAGCCCCTAAGTTCAACCTCTCGTCACCCTCACTTAAGTGCCAAAGAAAAAGCAACTCACGGTTAGAAACTACACCCGAACTATCTCCCCTAGCAAAAATAGTATTAGCTATTAGGCGCTGGGATAGTCTAAAGGCGGGGTGTACTATGGCCGTGGCCTTGTCGGCCCTAGGATCTCTAGTAAATAGGCCGGTGATTTTTCTCCAAAAAGATCCCGAGTTATGCTTTCGGGAAGGCTTATCCTTAGGTCCGAATTTGCCATCCATTGGCCACCCAAATGCTTGGTTCACTTGTTCTATGGTCATCTTGTGATGGGTGTTCATCAATTGGAAGGTCAGGTAACGGGGGTTGTTGCGGTTATCTCGGTGGACATATAGTGAGGAGAGGAATTCTAAGGTAAGCCGTTTATAGGTGTTAGCATGCATTTCTAACCAATTTGGGACACCGGTTTGAAAAAAAAGTTGTCTCACATCATTCTCTACGCCTAAGGCTTCGGCTACCTCATGGTTGTAAAATTTCGTTGGCCGAATTCTTCTCCTACTAATTCTTAGGTAGTTGTCCATGAAATCCGAATTATTAAAGACAATACCTAGGGTGTCCACTTGTGGTGGTTCGACGGTTGATGGTGGTGGAGGGTTTCTAAGCCTAGCGGATGAGGTGTTTCTTGGTTGGTTTCTTCTTGACATGATCAAAAATTTTTTTTAGAACACTTCAAGCAAGCACAACACCTAATGAACAAGTATTTGAACACACAAAGGCTCTAAGTCTTCCACCTAACCAACACGCAACAAGAACAAGCCCGAAAATTGAAAATTACCAACAATGATCTTATCAATTCAAACAATCAAACATCAAAATTGTCAATGTGCACAATTTACCAACAACAAATCAACAATCCAACACCAAAAGCATCCATACTCACACAAACCTATCACCAACCAAAATTTCAATGCTCTCAATTCACGCAATTTTTTTTTTTTTTTTTTTTTTTTTTTTTTTTTTACTAAACTTTCAACAATCACAATTACTTAACAAAATGTCAACAATTTCAACTATTACTACTCATAAAATCGACCAACAAGCATTTAAACTACAAAGGAAGAACTTGAGATTAGAAAGATTATACCAAGAATATCGTGGGTGTAGAACCCGCAAATGAACCTTTCTAGTACTCCTTGTTGTTGATTGATGGACCTTGTTCACCCAATTTGCTTAAAGAATCAAAATTCAAGAAACCCCCAAATCAATTTTGAAAGTTAGGGTTTGAGAAAATTTTGGTACTTTGGGGTTTTGATGGTGAAAAGGGGTAGTAATTTGTGAAGAAGGTTGAAAGAGGAGTGAAAATTGTAGTTTAGAGTTGGGATTTAAGTGAAAAATGGAGTTTGAAGAGTGAGAAATAGGAAGTATGGAGTTTGAAGGAATAGTATGAAGTATGGAGGATGAAGGAGAATTTGAGTATGAAAGAGGAGTGAGAATTGTGAGTATGGGGGGGTCTTTGCTATTATAATTTTTTTTATTTTATTATTATTATTTTTTTTTTTTTTTTTTTAGTAAGAAACCGTCATATTGCTGTGCAGGCTGAATCTGCACGGACGTGCAGATTTTGGCACGGACGTGCAGATTCCTGGCAGAATGGCAATCTGTTCTGTCTTCGAGCGCACGGACGTGCAGTAGTTGGCACGGACGTGCGAACCTTCAGATTTCACTAGTCAGGTTCTGCCTTCCTCTGCACGGACGTGCGATATTCTGCACGTCCGTGCAGACCTGATGGTGCACGATTTCTTCTTCTTTCCCCTTTTTTTTTTTTTTTTTTTTTTTTTTTTAGAAACTAATTGAGGGGGAGTGAGGAATTCGGGTTGCCTCCCGGTAGCGCTTCTTTAACGTCACTAGCTTGACGACATTGCGGGATCAAATGTTAGTGAGGAATATCGAACTCATCAAGGTGAACAACTTTTGCCTCTTCATTCACAAAACCATCAAAGTACGCTTTTAGCCTTTGGCCATTTACTTTGAACGGTTCACCATTCTCTTTGGCAATCTCGATTGCACCATATGGGAACACCTTCTTGACAGTAAAAGGTCCACTCCATCTTGATTTTAGCTTACCCGGAAACAACTTCAACCGGGAATTGAATAGTAGGACCTTGTCACCTTCCTTGAACTCTCTTTTGTTGATATGCTTGTCATGCCAAGCCTTGGTCTTTTCCTTGTAGATCCGCGCATTCTCATATGCATCCAATCTTAGCTCTTCCAAGGCATGGAGGTCAAGTAACCTCTTTTCACCGGCACTTTGAAGGTCAAAGTTCAACATTTTAATAGCCCAATGAGCACGATGCTCAAGTTCTACCGGTAAATGACATGATTTCCCATATACTAGCTTATAAGGGGTGGTGCCAATGGGAGTCTTGAATGCGGTGCGGTAGGCCCATAGAGCATCATCTAGCTTCGTAGACCAATCCTTTCTAGACCTATCCACCGTCTTCTCTAAGATAACCTTTATCTCCCGGTTTGAAATTTCGGCTTGACCACTTGTTTGAGGGTGGTAAGCCAATGACACCTTGTGCCTCACACCGTACTTCTGAAGAAGAGCTTGGAAGGACCGCTTTGCAAAATGCGAACCTCCATCACTAATGACGGCACGTGGCACCCCAAACCTCGGAAAAATGACCTTCTTGAAGAGTTTGACCACCACCTTAGCATCATTAGTAGGAGATGCAACCGCTTCTACCCACTTTGACACGTAATCGACGGCCACAAGAATGAATTTATTCCCAAAAGAGGTTGGGAAAGGCCCCATAAAATCTATGCCCCATACATCAAAAAATTTCCAACTCAAGAATGTTGTTCAATGGCATTTCACTTCTTCTTGAAATATTGCCGGTTCTTTGACACCGGTCACAAGCTTTCACTACACCCCACACATCTTTGAACATGGAAGGCCAATAGAAACCACATTGTAAGATCTTTGCCAAAGTTTTGTTAGCACTCATATGTCCTCCACAAGGTGATGAGTGACACATTGTGATAACACTTTCAATTTCATCATCCGGGACACACCTTCTAAAAAGGCCATCAACACCTTGTTTAAAGAGCAAGGGGTCGTCCCAAAAGTATTGGCGAATATCATGAAGAAACTTCCTTTTTTGTTGATAGGTGAGGTCGGGAGGAAGAATAGAGCAAGACAAGTAGTTTGCAATGTCCGCAAACCATGGTGCCGGTACTTGAAAGATAGCAAATAGTCGATCATCCGGAAATGAATCATCAATTGGCAAGTTATCAAGATCACCTACAAAGATAGGCAACCGTGAAAGATGATCGGCCACAACATTTTCGGCACCCTTCTTGTCTCTAATCTCAATATCATAATCTTGCAAGAGCAAGACCCACCGTATCAATCTTGGCTTAGGTTCCTTCTTAGACAAGAGGTACTTCAAGGCCGCATGGTCGGTGAAAACTATGACCTTAGAGCCCAACAAGTAGGACCTAAACTTCTCAATTGCATGAACAATGGCTAGAAACTCCTTTTCCGTGGTTGTGTAATTCCTTTGTGCCTCATCCAATGTTTTGCTAGTATAATAGATAGCATGGAGCTTCTTGTCCTTCCTTTGTCCAAGAACAGACCCAACGGCGAAATCCGAAGCATCACACATAAGCTCGAAAGGAAGTTCCCAATTAGGGGGTTGAATTATAGGAGCCGAAATCAAGGCCTCCTTCAACCTATCAAATGCTAGCAGACAATCATTAGTAAACACAAAAGGGGCATCTTTTACCAACAATTGAGTGAGCGGCTTTGCGATTTTTGAAAAATCCTTTATGAACCGGCGGTAAAAACCCGCATGTCCAAGAAAGCTCCTTATCCCCTTCACATTTGTAGGGGGTGGGAGGCGCTCAATTACTTCAATCTTGGCACGATCTACCTCAATGCCCCTACTAGAAATCACATGACCAAGAACAATTCCCTCCTCTACCATGAAATGACATTTCTCCCAATTCAAAACTAAGTTCACCTCTTGACATCTTTTTAACACTTTAATCAAGTTTGAAAGACAAGTGTCAAAAGATGAACCAAAAACAGAAAAGTCATCCATGAATACCTCAATTGATGATTCAAGCATGTCGGAAAAAATAGACATCATACACCTTTGAAATGTGGAAGGTGCATTACAAAGCCCAAATGGCATTCTTCGATATGCGAAGGTGCCAAAAGGACATGTGAATGTAGTCTTTTCTTGGTCCTCGGGGTGAATTGGAATTTGAAAGAATCCCGAGTATCCATCCAAGAAGCAATAATGACTATGTGATGCTAGTCTTTCCAATATTTGATCAATGAAGGGGAGTGGGAAGTGGTCTTTCCGGGTGGATTTATTCAATTTTCGATAATCAATGCACATCCTCCACCCGGTGACCGACCTCGTAGAAATGGTCTCACCCTTATCATTTTTGATGATGGTCATGCCTCCCTTTTTAGGCACAACTTGAACCGGGCTAACCCACTTACTATCGGAGATAGGATAGATTATGCCCGCCTCAAGAAGTTTTAAAACTTCCTTTTTTACCACTTCCTTCATATTGGGATTGAGCCTTCTTTGGTGCTCAATCGAGGAAGCATGATCATCATCAAGTAGAATTTTATGCATGCATATGGTGGGACTTATCCCCTTAATGTCATCAATTTTGTACCCAATGACATCTCTATATTTCCTTAAAACAACTAGGAGTTTCTCAAGAGAGGTGTCATCGAGCTTAGCATTGACAATAACGGGATAATTCTCACTATCATCAAGAAAAGCATATTTAAGTAGAGGGGGAAGGGGTTTAAGTTCAACCTTAGGAGGAGGCGTAGTCCTCTCCTCTTTTGCCTCCACGTTAAGCACTTCAAATTTTATCATCTCGTGGGCCAAAGGTTGGTTGAGCAAGAGATCATACCCCTTTGCTTCTTCACCCTCCTCAACAAAGCTTCCCGTTAGGGTAGCTTGTAAAGGATCTCTTTCATACAATCTTTTTCGGAACTCTTCTAAGTCCCTCTCCAATGTGTCAATTCTATGAACTTCATCAATCAATGGCTTTTTTAAAGTTTGTGAGAATGAAAATGAAATTTTCTCATCTCCCACATTTAAAGTCAATCTTCCTTCCTTCATATCAATCACCACTCCCGCGGTGTTCAAAAATGGTCTCCCCAAAATGAGGGGTACTCTTGAATCTTCTTCCATCTCCATTACTACAAAATCACACGGCACAAATACTCTTCCAACTTGAACTGGCACATCTTCAAGAATCCCCAAAGGTAGCCTAACCGTGCGGTCGGCTAGTTGTAAGGACATTCTTGTTGGTTTCAAGTCTCCAACTTTCAAGGTTTTTGCAATAGAATAGGGCATCAAGCTCACACTTGCCCCAAGATCACATAAAGCATCCATAGCTTCCAAATCTCCAATCTTCACCGGTATTGCATAGCTACCGGGGTCACCAAGCTTTTGGGGAAGCTTGTTTTGGATGATTGCACTCACCTCCTTAGGAAGGGAGATGGTTGCACTCTCTTCAAGCCTACTCTTGTTGGATAGAAGATCCTTCAAAAATTTTGCATAGGTAGGCATTTGTGACATAGCATGAAGAAAGGGGATGTTCACTTGAAGTCCTCTCATGACTTCAAGAAATTTTGAAAACTTCTCATTCAACTTCTTCTCTACAATTCTATGAGGAAACGGAATGGGGGGCTTATATATTCTCATAGGGGGCTTTTCTATTCTTTCTTCATCTCCCTCGTCTTTCTTTGTGGCTCCCTCATCACTCTTTTGCTCTTTTCTCTCGACTTCAACTACTTCATTTTCAAAATCATCCTCACTTCTCACCACAACTCCCTCATCTCTCTTTTGTGGCTCCTCCTCACTCATAACCGGGCCCTCATAACCCCTTCCCGATCTCAAAGTGATAGCCTTAGCTTGCTCCTTTGGGTTCACTACCGTTGAGCTTGGAAAGTGACCACTAGGATTGGAGGATGAGCTTCCAACTTGTTGTGCAATTTGAGCCAATTGGCCCTCCATTATCTTATTATGTGCTTGGAGTTGTTGGATGTTTGCATTCATCTCCGCATTGTTCCTTATTTGTTGAGTCATGAAAGTTTCAAGAACGGACTCAAGGCTAGTCTTTTGAGGAGGTGGAGGAGGAGGAGCGGGTTGGTTATATTGTGATCTTTGGTGGTTTTGATCCCTTTGGTTGGGATGGCGGTATGGAGCTTGTTGGTTTTGTGATTGAGGTTGGTTGTAGTGGTTTTGAGGTTGGGTTTGATTTTGGTTGTAGTTATTTTGTGGGGGGCCTTGGTTGTATTGCTTCCATCCCGTGTTATGTTGGGGCTTCCAACTTTGATTGTGGGATTGGGAGTATTGTTCATTCCTTTGCCCAATTGCCGCCGCTTGCTCTTGATTCGTTGAGTTGCAATAAGAGGACAAGTGATCATTTCCTCCACAAGTCTCACAAGACATGACTTGCGAGGAAGAGCTTGAGGGTGTGAGGGTGGCTTGATCTAGCTTGTGAGCTAGCATATCAAACTTTGATGCAATAAGATCTATTGCACTAAGATCATGAATTCCGCCCTTCTTTGTTTGAGGTTGCCTTCTATCACCTCCATATGCATAATGCTTGGCCACTTCTTCAATCATCTTGTATGCATCGTCCACCGATAGCTTTTTGAGGCTACCACCGGCCCCGGAATCAAGGTTGGCCCTTGAAATAGGAGTAAGACCGTCATAGAAGCTTTGTACAATGATCCATGATGTAAAACCATGGTGGGGGCATTTCCTTGTGTAATCTTTGAAACGCTCCCAAGCTTCACTCAATGTTTCATCAATGTCTTGATTGAAATTGGTGATCTTTCTTCTTAGTTCGGCGGTCTTTTCCGGAGGACAATACTTTCCAAGAAAGGCTCTAGTGACTTCGTCCCATGTACTCAATGATCCCTCTTCAACCGTTCTCAACCAATGTTTTGCTTTATCACGGAGGGAGAATTGAAACATGTGCATACGGATGAACTCTTCCGAAATGTTGTTTTGCTTGATAGTTGTACACAACTCAAGAAAGTTGTCCAAATGAGCAAAAGGACACTCATGAGGACTACCTCCGAATTGATCGCTTTGAATCATACGGATGAGTTGAGGTGAAAGTTCAAAGTTGTTTGCATTTGTGGTGGGAAGACGTATGCCACTCCGAAGTTGGAATGCGTTGGGGTGGTCATAGTCTCTTAACAATGGTTGAGGAGGATTCTCTCCCATGTTATCTTCTTTGTTAGCTCCAAAAACCTCTTCCGGATCGGAATCCGAATATACAATGGAAAACTCGGGTGTGCCTTGCAAGAGTCTCCTCACGTTTCTCAAAGTCCTATTTAGCTCTGGATCAACGGGAATAAGCGGTGATTGCTTACTCTTTCGTGTCATGCAAAGTCAAACAAAGCTAAGAAAAACGTTAGCAATGACTATCGCAAATTGGCCCTCCATTATCTTATTATGTGCTTGGAGTTGTTGGATGTTTGCATTCATCTCCGCATTGTTCCTTATTTGTTGAGTCATGAAAGTTTCAAGAACGGACTCAAGGCTAGTCTTTTGAGGAGGTGGAGGAGGAGGAGCGGGTTGGTTATATTGTGATCTTTGGTGGTTTTGATCCCTTTGGTTGGGATGGCGGTATGGAGCTTGTTGGTTTTGTGATTGAGGTTGGTTGTAGTGGTTTTGAGGTTGGGTTTGATTTTGGTTGTAGTTATTTTGTGGGGGGCCTTGGTTGTATTGCTTCCATCCCGTGTTATGTTGGGGCTTCCAACTTTGATTGTGGGATTGGGAGTATTGTTCATTCCTTTGCCCAATTGCCGCCGCTTGCTCTTGATTCGTTGAGTTGCAATAAGAGGACAAGTGATCATTTCCTCCACAAGTCTCACAAGACATGACTTGCGAGGAAGAGCTTGAGGGTGTGAGGGTGGCTTGATCTAGCTTGTGAGCTAGCATATCAAACTTTGATGCAATAAGATCTATTGCACTAAGATCATGAATTCCGCCCTTCTTTGTTTGAGGTTGCCTTCTATCACCTCCATATGCATAATGCTTGGCCACTTCTTCAATCATCTTGTATGCATCGTCCACCGATAGCTTTTTGAGGCTACCACCGGCCCCGGAATCAAGGTTGGCCCTTGAAATAGGAGTAAGACCGTCATAGAAGCTTTGTACAATGATCCATGATGTAAAACCATGGTGGGGGCATTTCCTTGTGTAATCTTTGAAACGCTCCCAAGCTTCACTCAATGTTTCATCAATGTCTTGATTGAAATTGGTGATCTTTCTTCTTAGTTCGGCGGTCTTTTCCGGAGGACAATACTTTCCAAGAAAGGCTCTAGTGACTTCGTCCCATGTACTCAATGATCCCTCTTCAACCGTTCTCAACCAATGTTTTGCTTTATCACGGAGGGAGAATTGAAACATGTGCATACGGATGAACTCTTCCGAAATGTTGTTTTGCTTGATAGTTGTACACAACTCAAGAAAGTTGTCCAAATGAGCAAAAGGACACTCATGAGGACTACCTCCGAATTGATCGCTTTGAATCATACGGATGAGTTGAGGTGAAAGTTCAAAGTTGTTTGCATTTGTGGTGGGAAGACGTATGCCACTCCGAAGTTGGAATGCGTTGGGGTGGTCATAGTCTCTTAACAATGGTTGAGGAGGATTCTCTCCCATGTTATCTTCTTCGTTAGCTCCAAAAACCTCTTCCGGATCGGAATCCGAATATACAATGGAAAACTCGGGTGTGCCTTGCAAGAGTCTCCTCACGTTTCTCAAAGTCCTATTTAGCTCTGGATCAACGGGAATAAGCGGTGATTGCTTACTCTTTCGTGTCATGCAAAGTCAAACAAAGCTAAGAAAAACGTTAGCAATGACTATCGCAAGTTAAACACACATAAACAAAAATTAAGGTAAGAAAACTACTATACATATACACACATCTAGTCTCATTCAACAATAATACATTCAATGTGACTTTGCCTCCCCGGCAACGGCGCCAAAATCTGATAGGCCGTCGTCGAGCCTACCAAAGATAATAATTCCTATCTTGGTCTCACTAACAATAGTAAGGGTAAGAAAGGGTCGAACCCAAGAGAGGCGTTGAATCAACCACCGAGTACTACCGTTTAAATAAGCTAAACGAATTCTAAATTGGGTTGGTTTTTAGTAACTTCTTCTAACACAATTCAACTAAGCTAAGAGGAGGTTAACAATATTAAGAGGAATCTAGGGCTTGGGTTATACCACTCAACTTCATCACAAATCACAATTAGCATGCAACAATCAAGGTAAATTAATGGGATAAATTAGGGGAAGTCATCTAAAGCACCCAACTACTCTCTCAAGCTAGAGGGATTACTTGAATCATGAATACAACCTACTCTCGTGGTTACATAGCATAAAACAAGTGTTAAAGCATAATCACGATGACATAAACATTCCCTTGACCGGTAATCCCTATTCTCATGGCATTTCGGGTCAATCAAGCATAAGGGAGCTAACTCAAGTTCATCTCTCGATCCTTCGTTGAGAAAGCTTGGATAAATAGTTCTAGCAATGGCCATATACAAGAACTAAGCAATTAAACCACTTAAGCTCAACTAATTAACATCCCACAACAACCAAATTAGCATATGCAACAAGTAATTAGTGACTACATTGAGGGTTTTGCCCAAACCCTAGAATTTAGACTACTCACAATCCATGGGGGTTAAAGCAATTAAAGATTTCAAGCAATTCATGAACAAATTCAAACTAAGGATTAAGCTAATTAACAATCCAAAACATGCAAGAACTAGCAAATAATTAACAACAAAGTAAAGAGAAGTAGAAAAGATGAGTAAGAAATGGTTACTATGAAGCTTCAAGGTGAGCAACAATGGTGGATTTTGTCTTCTACAATGATTGAATTTGAATAATTCCAAGCTAATAATTGAGAACTAACTAATGATTTGAGAATTTAATGTTCTAAGACTACAAACTAAGAGAAAAGTTCTGAAAAACTGCCTCCCCCCTTACAAATGAGCTCTCAAGGGGTATTTATATGACCCCCAAATAAAAAGGACGGAGAAAACAAGGAAGGAGTTCGACTGCAGGTCTGCACGGACGTGCCAGATTTGGCACGGACGTGCAAGGCTAAGCACGGCCGTGCCAAGTTTGGCACGGACGTGCAGAGGGGGCAGAATTGAGGCAGAACGTACTGCTAAGAATCGAGCAGTTCCGCACGGACGTGCAGATATTGGCACGGACGTGCAGCTACATCTGCACGGACGTGCTTAATTTGGCACGTCCGTGCAGGCCTTGGCAGAATGTTCTGAGTTTCTGGAGCACTTCTGCACGGACGTGCAGAGTCTGGCACGGCCGTGCACCCTCTTCTGCACGGACGTGCCAGATTAAGCACGGCCGTGCAGGCCTTGGCAGCTTGCTGAAGCTTTCTGGAACCTCCTGCACGGACGTGCAAGGTCTGGCACGGCCGTGCAGGGTCTTCTAAACCCCTTTTTTCATCTTTTCTTCTATAATGCTCCTTTCCTTGGCTTCTTTCATCCATCTTCTTGTTTCTAACCTCGGCTTTGTATCCATGGGCTCCATTTGGTCGTTCTTTTGAACCTAGAATCTCAACAAAAACACCAACAACCCGTGAAGCATAGGATACACAAAAATTGCATAATAATAGAGTAAAAATGAACCAAAACGCAATTTATATCAAGTAAACTAGGTTCAAAACACCCTAAAATCGTATCAAATAGCAAGTTATCAAGGATGTGGAGGAGGAGGGTCGTGGTGTTGGTGGATGTGGAAGGGGGCTGCACTGGCTGCTGTTGGGGTCCTGCTGTTGCTGCCTTCAGCCAGCAGATAAAACGCTGACTGAGGCAGCGTTTTATGCTTAGGTGTAAAACACTGACTCGGTCAGCGTTTTTCTCTGTTATGGATACAAGAAAAACGCTGACTGAGTCAGCGTTTCACTGTATTTCCAATTTTTTTTTTAAATTTGTATTTCACATAATACGAAATTTTATAAAAAAAAATAATAACCAAAGGTAAAACGCTGACCGAGGCAGCGTTTTATGTCAGAAGCTCAGTTTCGTAAATAGTTTGGCCACGCGTCTAGATTGGTAAATTGTTTGCCAATTAAGCTTACTTTCGTAAAAAATCCAACTATAAGTTCATCGTATTAACAACATAACAATTTAGATCCTTTTTTTTACTCTATTTTCAACTTTTTTTTAATGGAAAAATAAGTTTAAGACATATAAGTTCATATTAAAATTCGATTATAAGAATTACCTAAATTTAATTTACAACTAAAATTTGTTTTAATAAGATCTAGTCAATTTAATTAAGTTCAAATAAGATCAATAAGACTATACTCCCTCCGTCCCATAATACTTGACACAATTACCATTTTCGTCCGCCCCAAAATACTTGACACGTTAGTAAATATGGAATTGGACCACTAATAAAAAAAAAAAATCTTATACTCACTTTCGGACCAAAACCTAATTAAATCCTACATTTTCTCTCTCCTCACTACCCCCACCGCCCCAACATTTTGTTTTCTTACAATATAAATATACAAAAAAGAATTCTTTGTATAATAAACAAATGTTTTAAATGGACCCACTTGTAGTTTTCTTAAACTACCTATCCACCCAACGTCCCAAGTATTATGGCCTTTATGGGATGGAGGGAGTATAAATTTCAATAAGTAAATATCATGTGATTAGAAAGAACTTTGATAAGTCATTTTATAAACCATTTCTCCAACTTTGCTTTAATCATCATTCATAATATTCAAGGAAAAAAAAAATTAACATTTACATGATATTTTGTGATAAGGAATTGCCGAATTGGAGTGCATACTCAATATCCAAGCTTTGCGTTGTAATAACCCATTCCTTGTCGCTTTGTTATCCCTACGAATTAGGCCCTTATCCAGGTTACTTAATTAAAAGTTGAAAGTGAAAGTCTTCGAACTAGGCCCATATTCAAGTGGAGGCCCAGATAATTTTGAATTTGTGATGATTGGGCAAAAGTGCAAAACTTAAAATATTATTCAACTAATCCAAGTACATTATCCTGATAAAATTGCTAAATTGCAACACTAATAAATGACACCTTATTCTTGTCAAAAGAAAAAAAAAATAAAAAAAAAATAAGACCCCTTATTTTAGGCAAGAGAAAAAAGGCTATCAGTGGATTGCTAACTCATGTGATTATCAAAAAAGTAAGACTAAGACTAAGACTATGAGAGATTATCTTAAGAAAGTTAAAAGTTTATAGAGAATACAAGAGAAAGTGATTAAGTACTAATAAGGTAATTGGTTTAAGTTGTTAAAAGTTACCTAAATAAAGTATTGTAGTTTTCTAAAACATGTCAAAGTATCAAGTCTTGAGTTTTTTAAACATTCCAAAATAGCACTTCTACATTTACTTTATGACTAATATTACTTTAGTAACATAGTTATGTAGGCGCTTGTGAAATTAGTTTGTTGGCGTCGGCTGTGTTGCATCATACCAAGTCAACTATCAAGATATGTGTTTGACTTAATTTAAATTTCCCTTAAATGTATCAGGCTACATAATAGTGGACATGATCACATTATCAGCGAGTGTAATTTTTAGGAATTTTCTATACAAAGAGTGTCAAAAAGGGCGAATGGTAATAAGCGGTTTGATCCCATGTCTTAGATACGAAGTACAAAGTCCAAGATATCACCCAAAATATGTTAACCAACCAATGCGAATGGTATCCACATTAGCAAGTATAATAGCTCATTTGTTAGTAATCAACATAAGTATTAGCATAATAACATCTCAACTGGTATTAAATATATCTCAGATATCAATGAAGATGCGAACATAAAAGAGAAATCAACTTGATAGACTAAAAAAAATGGAGGAACTAAGGAGAAGAAAAGCAAAGACATTATTTTCTATGAAGTTTTTTTCCATTCATTTCTTTTACAGAGCTTTCCTCTCATGCACTCACTCGTGAGAAATATGAAATCTACATATAATAACACGCTATCATTGTGGTGGTACATAAGATCAATCAAAATTACTAATCATATAAAATAATTTAATCTAGGAAAAATTGCCCGGAATAATCCGACCTTTTGCCCGTCCGCTGAAAATAATCCCACCTTTGGATTATTTTTTAATAATCCCACCTTTATACCCATTCCACTATAAATGGTCCCATTTTACTTGGAACCGATTGAGCAGGTATTTTTTTTTTTTTAAAGTAGAATTTACACGTGTTGCTCCTTGATTAGTAAAAAAAATAAAAATAAAAAAGTAGTAAAAAAACCACCACCGCCACCTAAGCCACCCCAATTCAGCCACCACCACCCAACCTAAACCCTAGAACCACTATCCCACCCACACTTGAAACCACCAAGCTGACCGGAATCCCACCGAGCCAAGCCAACCTAAACCCAATTACCCATTAACCCAAGTACCCAACCCCTTAACCACATTAACCATTTAACACAACCCCTCCTCTGTGGACGACGACGACGACGCGGCTGGAAACGGTGGACGGGGGAGACGCGACGCGACCAGAATCTGGGGATGGGGGAAGTCGACGCGTCGGAGCTGGGTTTAAGGGAGTTGGTGGGTTTTTCGCGGACGGAGCCTGGGTTTAAGGGTTGGGTTTTCACGGGGGTAAGAGTGAGGGAGAGGATTGGTGGTTCATGGGAGGGGAGGGTAAGCCGGAGCCGCGTGAATGGGGTTGGCCGGTTGGGGGTTGGCTTGGTTTCGTGAGGATTCGAGGGTGGTTCATGTGGAGGTTCGTGAGGGAGGGAGGGGTTCGAGGGTGGTTCAGGGAAGGGGGTTCGATTGTGGTTCAAGGGAGGGGTGGCAGGGGAGGGCGGCGCGCCGGGATTGGTGGCAGGGGAGGCCAGCGCGCCAGAATGGTGGCAGGGGAGGTGGTTTGGGTGGTGGGTGGTTTCTAAATTAATTAATTGTTTTTTTATTTTTTTTAATTTTATTTTTTTGACTAATTGGGTGCCGACACGTGGCTAGTAACTTGCTATAACAAGTTAACTAACCGGTTGGGACCAATAAAAAAGATCGGGGGGTAAAGGTGGGATTATTAAAAAATAATCCAAAGGTGGGGTTATTTTCAGCGGACGGGCAAAAGATCGGATTATTGCGGGCAATTTTTCCTTTAATCTATACCAACTACACTAATCCCCACATCTTGAAGTTAGCATTAGTTGTGTACTTTACTACTTCGGATAAATGAAGGAAGGTGCACAAAACAATTAGACCACGTTTCAAAAGTTCCCAAATTTGTTAAGTTAATCTCATATCAGTATATCACCCCCTTATAATAAAATAATAAAAATAGAAATGAAAAAATAAAATAAAAATAAAAATAAAAATAAAAAAATAAAAAAAATTGAATGAAAAGAAAAGAAAAACACCAAAAAGAAAAGCACTTACAGTCTGCTAAAATCAAAATCCTTCCCTGTCTTAAATCGGTGACAGGCAGTCGTCGCCGACGCCTATTTTTGGCTCGCCAGAATAATCAAACACTTCCTTTTTCTCTCTCCTCTCCCCCCAAAAAAAAAAAAAAATCCCCAATTTCAAAACCCTAATTTCACCTGCAAATCTCTTCACTCCTTTGCCATAATCTCTCTCCACTTTGATTGCAATCTAATCGCAACTGAAATTGCCTACCAACTCCTTTAATACATTCGTCTTTTCGATCCAGATTTCGCAGTATTATACTTAATTTTAGTGACTGTTGAATTTATGATTGGTTATCGGTGGTTGTGATTCTCTCGAATCGATGATTTGATCGGCGAATTTTCGAGGAATTGGGGTTTTGGTTTTGTGCAGGGTGGTCGAAATGGCGGCACAAAACCCAGGGGATCTGTTTGATACGTATTTTAGGAGAGCTGATTTGGATCAAGATGGTAGAATTAGTGGCGCTGAAGCCGTCGCTTTCTTCCAGGGTTCGAATTTGCCGAAGCAAGTTCTCGCGCAGGTTTTTTTTCTTTTCTCTTTCTATTGAATTTTCTCTCTCCTGGTTATTTGGTGGTTTGTTTAGCGACTTTGAATTTGATGTTTTGTGAATTCAGATGCAATTGATCTAAATTTATGATTGCCGAAAAGTTGTTTGGCATTTTGTTGGTTAATTATGACCATTTTCAGGTTGAATTTGTTATTTGATTTATAAGGGTTGTCGTTAGATCGTCAGAACTGGTAGAGTAGTGAGATGGGATTATTGGCTAGAATGTTTGATGGTGTTTTTAAAAGCTCACTGAATCGACATGGTTGTGAATCTTGTGATTGATTTTAATAGAGGAAATTTATTAAGTATCGTGATATTGTTGTGTGTGTGTGTGGGGTGGGGGGAGGGAGAGGGGTAGAATATAGCTTTATATTCAACTAGTACGATTGGAGTGGTCAATAGGATGCCAAAGCTGCAGCATCTCTGCACTTTCGATGGATACCTATCATAGCGTTAAATGGCCATTCTCATCAATTTGTTGATTTGTCCCGATAGGGGGCTGTATACCAATTGCTGCCTCGGTTGTGGCAATGAAGTTTAGCTGGCTCTTCTCGTCATTTTGTGGACTCATGACATTCACCCTAACAGAGGCAGATAACTCATCACTACCTTGGTTCTGCTACTGATGGTTATAAGAATAGGGCAACTAATGTGCTATTTCCCCCCATCTTCTTAGTGCTTGTTTGTTATAAATATGGGGTAACTATGGAGTGGAAGAATGTGTAAGTTATGTGGTTGGCAAAAATGTGGTAAGTAGCTCACCAAGGCCACCCTAGGCAATCGGAATTTTTCATGGAAAGTTTTGCTTCTTATGATTAACCAAACAACAACTTACTATTACCGGCTTATGAAACTACATGAGAAAATCAAAACCTGATGATACATTAGTAACATTACTAATCATGTTCAACAAAATAATTACTTTAAAGTCTTACATTCCTTGATAGCAAATTGCATGGTTGGGATTTTTTGTTCTTCACTGGGTATTTCAGACTTTCAGTCATTGAGCTTGCAAAGTTGCAACTACAATACATTTGATGCTTATCGAGACTTGATAGTGATGAATGGCAGGGATGTTTCATCCAAATTGTGATACAGTTGGGAAAAAAATTAGCCGTGTAGCCTATTAGACTTAGAACGGATCTTTGGGTCATATGGCATGGTTGATTGAACCAGGGGATGGATGCAAATGAACTTAGTTTTTATATGTTTAAAGTAACTAGTTGCTCGATTCAAAATTACCTTTGTTATTGTTGTTTTTTTTTTTTATTTTATTTCATTTTATTTATTTTTAATTATTTATTTTTTATTTTTATGTACTTCCTCCGTTTGTATGTAGTTGCACCATTTCTTTTTGGCACTATAATTTAGGAGTGAAAGTAGGGGGATGTGTAGGGTATTGTGAGAAAAGAAGATTACATGAATCAAGGCTAGTGGGAATTGGTCCCTATATGAAGTACGTTTAGGGAAATGGTGCAATAGAAATAGAGGAAGTATCAGTTAAAATATTGGCCTATTTGGTCAAAGTTAGAAAATTTTAAACATAGATTATCACTATTGTATTTATCAAAACATTTGTTAGATTCCTCTCAATGTGTTACTTTTTTTTTTTTTTTTTTTTTTTAATAAATATCAGCTCTCATTCTCCATAATTTTTACTAATACATAAACAAATATATTAATGTTCAATGGTAAGGCCAATGATGGCTAAGTGTAACTCTTAAAAACAAAGGAGAGAATACGTCTTTCAAAGATGGGTGATGTTACTCTGGTCTTTGGATACCTCTAAGTGCTGACTTAGAACATGCACATTTTGGAATGTCTTCTTGTTTAACTGTATTATGCTGACTGTATTTCCTTTTTTTTTTTTTTTTTTTTTAATAAAAATTATTATAGATATGGACGTTTGCTGACCATAACCGAACAGGGTTCCTTGGTAGAGCCGAATTCTATAATGCTCTTAAACTTGTGACCGTTGCACAAAGCAAGCGTGAATTAACTCCCGAGCTTGTCAAGGCAGCTTTATATGGTCCAGCTTCAGCTAAAATACCAGCACCACAGATAAGTTTGCCTACTACACCTGGTCCTCAGTCAAGTACTGCTGGATCAACCCCTTCCGCACCTCAGACAAGCAATGTTGCTCCTATCTCTTACCATAACCCTGGACCTAGAGGAGTACCAGTATCACCTAATGTTAACATGAATCAGCAATATAACCAACCAGCAGTAAGTGGGACTGTGAGACCTCAAAATACAGTTTCTGGTGTGGCTACACAACCTGTGCACGGGGTTGGATTTCAAGGATTTCCTGGAGGAGCTCCTCAACCTGGATCAAATCTGCCTAATTCTAGACCTTCAAATGACGTAGGGGTTGTTAACACGGGAAGGTCACCAACAACAGTATACTCAGAGAGAAGTAGCAGTCTTTTGACGAACCAGTCTGGGGTGACATCAACAGAAGGACCAGCAGCTTCTTTACCACCTAAGCCATCTGTAACAGCAGGAAACTCTGCCACGCAGCCTAAACCATCACAAAATGGGTTCAGTCAAGGCTCTTTCTTCGGAGGTGAAGCATTGTCTGCCGCTCCGTCTCTGCCCAAAAGAGAGGGTTCTGTTCTTACGTCATCTGCTGGAAGTGTACAAGTCCCTACACCCTCGGTTCCAGTCTCAGCTGGCAACCAGTCTTTCTCAAAGCAGGGTTCTGTTACTTCTGTACCGAATTCACTTGCTGCACACTCTTTCGGTGGACAACATCAAAAGCTGCAATCACACGTGAAACAGAATCAACATATTCCAGTCCAAAATATTGCTCCACGTGGCCCTCCTGCATCCCCACCTAATAATTCTGCAGGACATCAGCCCCAGCTGCACTGGCCAAGACCAACTCAGACTGATCTACAGAAATACACCAAAGTATTTATGGAGGTTGATACTGATAAAGATGGGAAAATTACTGGTGAACAAGCGCGCAATCTATTTTTAAGTTGGAAGTTACCACGAGGTAGGTGGTTAGATTTTGTCATCTACTTTTATGCTTTATAATTTTTAGTATCTTATGTAGAAGTATGCTTGATTTCTTATTGATGTATAAGGTTTCATCTAACTTTTTTTGTTAACACTTTAATTGTGTTTCTCCTCTGTTTTTGTTTCATATCTTTAATTTTGAAGCAAGTCCTGTGGCTCTTGTGCATATTTTTTTGGCTGTGTGCTGAGTAACTTTCCCCCCTCCAACTGTAGTTTTTGTTTGAATTTTCATATTTTAAATTGTAGTTCTTGTTTGAGCGTTTAACCCCTCCCCTCCTCCCTCTTAAAATCCTGGCACTTTGGAGTATTGATTACGTGAAAGGAAAGTGGTGTGGGTGGTTATCTGAAGTCTCTGCAAAAATGTGGTGGGTAGATTGCTGAAGTCTCTCTGTAGATTCTGTTCCATTAGAAATTTATATAGACTAGAGCTGTAATGTGATTGAAATTTAAGAAGTCACCAACTTATAATATTGTGTTGTGTGCACTGTGTTTTTGTTTGGGGAGCTTAAATTTCAGTTTTTTCCCCTATAATTCTGTGCAGTGTAAAATTTATTTGTAGTACCCTCTAAAATATTTAGTGCTTGTGTGGTTGACATTGAAATTCATGGAATGTAAAATTTCTTATGAAGTGGGAAAAGTTGGAGTTGTTTGGTTGGAAAAGTCATGGGAAGCCAGTTTTCCTAAGAATTTCTGCTTCCCACAAAATGGAGGGAGCTACTTACCTAGGGCCCCTATGTAACTGAAACCTCTCATGGGAAGTAAAACTTCATATGCTCAGCCAAACAACAATTAGTCATTCCTAGGAATAAAATTGCGTGGGAAAATCATCTTCCTTGGCCTTATTATTTCCCATGTTCAACCAAACAAGCACTTTTCCATGGAGCTGAGAGTTATTGTAGTTCAGTCATGGGTTCTCAATTTTTTGTGTCATTCTGCTGTTCTGGCTGGATCAACTATCTCTTGCTGGAGTGTTTGGCTCTGTAAACTTTATACATTTTTGTATTGTAAGAAGATTGCATTCATAAGCATGTTCTTCTATTATGGATCAAAACAATTCTTTAGTGATCTTCAATGAGAATTTTGTTTTTTTACTGTAGAGAATTTAACAATGGAGGAATTGGTCTCTTGTATGGTGTATAGTATATATCTGTAGGGTATTGGGGGCATTACATTTTATGGGTTCTTTGGCCTCCTCTTTGTATAGGGTTTACAGGCCCTTTACTTTTTAAATGTATTCTTTTTTAATGAAATCGAAAAAAATGTATGGAATTTGGTCTCTTCAAATATTTGGATTGTTTCATGTATGACATGTCAGATTTCTATTTTTGTTTTGGTAGGAGCAGGTTTCCTTATTTGATGTGCCACTTATTCAGTATTGTTACATGTTCCAGAGGTCTTAAAGCAGGTGTGGGACTTGTCTGATCAGGATAATGATAGCAATCTTTCTCTCAGGGAATTCTGCATTGCACTTTATCTGATGGAAAGATACAGGGAAGGACGTCCTCTTCCAGCAGTTCTTCCAAGTAGTGTTGTGCTTGATTTCCCCGCAACTACTCAACCACCTGCTGGATATGGTAATGCAGGATGGGGATATTCTGCTGGTAAGCTGAGATGTTGCATTTTTCTGCTCCTTAACTTCATTCTGACTTCTATGCTTGATGAACTTTGGACTGACTGATAAAAAAAAAACAGCAAATAATGTTTAATGGGATATTTCCTTACGGAGCTGCCTCTTTTTACTTTGCACACTTTCTTTGTCTTTTAGGTTTCCAGCAACCACAGGCACCTGGAACTGCTCCAAGACCAAATGCACGTCCGACAGGGAAGCCACCATTGCCTGTTACGGCTCATATGTCATCTGATGATAGAATGCCACCTAAGCCACCAAAAGCCAAAGTGCCAACGTTAGAAAAGCACCTAGTAGAACAGCTAAGTGAAGTGGAGCAGAAATCACTCAATTTGAAATTCTTGGAGGCATCAGAGGCTAATAAAAAGGTATGTGTTGTGTACTTGCTCTTATATACTTCCAGTTCAGGTGCTTCTATGTTGCAATGATGCTGTGAAGTTTTGAGTGTCAGTTACTCATTTACACACACACACACACACACAGAGATTCCATATAATAAAAATAAGATTGGTCATGCTGACTGGATTTGACCTCTTGGTAAAGTTGAGACAATCGAAAGGGGATGAAAGGAGCAACTTATAATGGGTTATTGTGGCAAGTGCTGTACTAGAAACTCATAATTATGAGGAATATCTCTTCTATGAACAATCTTTATATGCTTCCTTTTTCTCTTTTCTTTTTTCTTTATTCTTTATCCAGGGTACTGTGGGTTGTGTGAGAATTGCTAGGGTCAGAAAGGTTCCTTAATCTTAGACTTTTAAATGTCTGTTAATACCAAATTAGCTTTCATCAGTTCTTCTTTCATTGAGGAACAAGATTTTTTTTTTTACCAAAGGCTTATTCAATTTGTTATCCAATTTCTGTTTCTGCATTTTTATTCTTAGGCTGTGCTTGTTTAAGGGGAAATTGTATTTTAAGAAAATTGATATTTGATTTTCCTATGTTTGGTTTGTAGTTGATGGAAATTATTTGTCTTAATGATAGAAATAATTTTTCTTTTGTAATGAAGGAATGCCCACATATTTCTTCCTATATGTTTACAATCTCTCTCTCTCTCTCTCTCTCTCTCTCTCTCTGTCTGTCTCTCACTTCCGTTTTTCTTTCAGTAGCTCCGGTATCAAGGAACCCTTAAAAGGAATTGATATTAGAATTTTGATGGAGATGAAATTCTGTTGAAAATGTTTTCTTTTGGTTTGAACTGTCTTTTGATTTTTGCCACCTGAGCTAACAGTCTTTGTGATTGTTTCCTCTCGAGCTAATTTGTATTATGATTGTCCTCCCGTGATTTATCATATCAGTCTCCTCCTCCTTCTCAATTGCTAGCAGCTCCTTGATGAGAGAATTATTTCTTCTTTTTTTTCTTCATTATATAGTGCGGGCTTTGTGGTGTCTGAGAAATAGAAATTGTCTTTGCTTTTGTGTTGTCTTTTGTTTTACTGAGAATGTTGTTTGGTTGATGCCAGGTTGAAGAACTGGAGAAGGAAATAAAAGAAGCAAGAGAGAAAACGGAGTTCTACCGAGTTAAAATGCAGGAGCTTGTGAGTACTTTTAAGCTTTCTTAATCTAGTAACGTTGTGTCACAATTGTTTCATTATGGCACAATTATGAGAATTTCTATGGAGTGGCATAGTTTTCCATCTGTGTGTTCTTTTGCATGTATGCACATTGTGCAAGGGTGTATAATTGCTATAGTGAGGCTCTCGAATGATTTAAAATGGCAACAAATTTGCATGTTTAGTAGATAACAATTACTACCCAATCTTTTGTTAAGAACCAATGTCTTTTTTCTATTACATCCGATCGTGAAAGCTGTTAATATATACGGAGTACTATATGCACACAAATTTATGCATTTGAAGAGAGAGTGTTGTGTGTGAGTGGGTGTAAGAAAATTTTGGATAATTAATAGTGTAAGAATAATCTGGATAGAGTAAGAGAGAGTAAGTGGAAAGGTAATAATATTGTAGGGTATGAGGGGTTTGGAAAAGGAATCTGCCAAAAATGGAATAAAGTGAAAGTGTTGGGAACTTTTTGGAATGGATGAAAACTTAGAGTACCCACAGCCATTAACTATTTGGGTGGTTATTAAGAGAGAGAAAATGAAAATATTAATAAAATATTGAGGAGAGAGAAATTATTGGGGTATCAATTGAATAACCAGGTTATTCAAATAACCGGTTATGTATATGGTCATGCAATTTTTTTTTTGCTTTTTGGTTGACATGGATGGCTAAGATTTTGACACGTAATACAAATATCAATGGTTGAGATTTGCTCTGAATTTATAACCGTTGTAATTTTTGTAACGGCCATAATTTTTAAAATACAATTCTGAAAAAAAAAAAAAATACACCAACGGCTCTATTTTATTTTTCTCTATAAAATGAGCCCAATATTGAAGTATTTTGAAACAACTTTTTTTTAAGTGAAAATTACTCTTCTTATTGGCAAATTGTGTTAAGATGAACATTCCAAAATCTAACAGAAAACTTGATAACTTTTGTCATTTGATAGAATATATATGTATGATTTTTATTATTGTGGAATGTAGTAGGGTTACAATTATTGTTTGTGTCTTAATTAACGACTAATTACGTACTAATTAATATCAAAATTGCATTATTTTTAAATTTTTGAGATTTTATCTAATTAATGTATGCTAATAAATAATTATTAATTTTGAATGATTATTACCAAATGCATTATTTAATAATAATAGAATTTAAGTAATAAATTGTGTGGTGGGGTTGGGTAAAAGTAGGAGAGAGAAAATGTATAACCAAAATATTATGGTTAACTATTGGCATACATTGGTTATTAAATGGTTATAAGAGTGGTTATAAGTGAGGTGGAAGATGGATAAAATAATAAAATAATCAATAACCAAGATGGGGTTGGGCAACCATTGTGTATGCTCTTATATTGTTCAGAACTTTCTGAGGTAGTATACAAATAACAGTGAATAGCTCAAAGAGAATATTAAGTTGAGGAAGTTCACTTGTCATACTTCCATTTTATTGCAGTGTGTCGTGTGTGTGGTTATGATGAGAGAGAAAAAAATGATGGTAAATTTATGAATTACAAATTTAGTTTTGTTACTTTTCTTATCATGTCATTTCCTATTGGTTACAAGAACGATCATTCCCTTTCTTTAACAGATTTTTTGGCGGTGTATAGCTTGCTTTGTTTTTGGATGTTATTATTGATAGTTCCTCACTACTTCAATGTTACCTTGGAATATTGATAACAATTTTTTTTTGTAAGGTTCTGTACAAGAGTAGATGTGACAGTCGCTTTAATGAAGTTTCAGAGAGGGCTGCTGCAGATAAGCGTGAGGTGTGAGCTTAATTTTTTTTCCTCAGATTTACCTTATCAGATAACAAAAGTGGTCACATTTTCACAAGTGTGACTTTTCAGGTTGAGTCTCTGGCTAAGAAGTATGAAGAGAAGTACAGACAAAATGGTGATGTGGCATCTAGATTGACAATTGAAGAAGCAACATTCCGTGACATACAGGTTTTTGTTGTGATTTATATTAGTTCATCAGGGTTGTAGCTGGTAAGAAGCATTTCCTTTAGCTGTTATAGTATAATTTTACTCTGATTATTTGCAGGAGAAGAAAATGGAGATGTATCAGGCAATTGTGAAGATGGAGCAGGATGGCACTGATGAGAACTTTCAGGTATTTTGTACTAGCTATGAAAGAAAACACAAGATGAACACGAACATTTCCCTTGCTTTTTGCTTTTCTGAGTCTGGAGTATCTTGTCAGGTTCGTGCTGATCACATCCAGTCTAGTTTGGAGGAATTAATAAGATCTCTCTGTGAACGTTGCAAGAAATATGGATTGCGTGCTAAACCTACCACGCTAGTTGAGCTTCCCTTTGGTAATTTCGTACACTTTTCTTTGATCCTCATTTCTTTTGAGTTCAAATCACTGATGAGGCAGGGGAAGGCTTCCCCACGTATATTGTATAATAGTACTTTGACATCTTTGGCTATCTCTTCTTGTTTATTTATTTTTGGTCTAGGCATCATAGTGTACTTGTTTTATTCCAAAAAATTTGTCCTGTTTCTAAGGGCTAGACATTTTACTTGATATTAAAACAAGGCCTAGCTTTAGACTGTAAACTGTAATATATATAGTTAAAGCTGGGCCTCATTAGGTACTGACATGTAAAGCCGGACAACCTTTCAAATTGCAATGAGTTCCAAGGCTTACAAGATTGTTAACTCTGGCTAAATCTTCATATCATCTGAAATGTCAGCTCAATTTGGATTGATTTTGTTCTGAAGCAGTTTTTTGTTTTTATTTTCTCAGGGTGGCAACCTGGCATTCAGGAGAGTGCTGCTGATTGGGATGAAGACTGGGATAAATTTGAAGATGAAGGTTAGTTGAATCTATATTGTTATTAGATGGAGAATCAAACTATTTCATTATTTTATGTCAGTGATCATTTTTTTATTGTTTGCAAGTCTTATTCTTCATGCCTTGCAGTTCTGTGGATTTTTCCACCTTTGTTTTCCTTGTCTGAATTTTTTAGAATTCTAGCCCATATCAGCCGCCTTCTGACCATATTAGCATTTCTCCTGAATTTATTATTATTGTGAAATAAACTTGGAAGGCCTATTTGATCTTGTCTGAACTTATTACCTAAAACTTGTTTTTAGGGTAATAATATGCTCAGTATTTGTGGAGATTTTTATATAATTACTTATTTACTTTTAATTTTAATTTTATATTTTAATTTTTGGTGATGGGCAGTTCTGACCTTAATGATCTCATGTCAACCATGTTATTTGCTGTTAGAAACTTTATCCAGCCATATAATCATTTTACTGTTTTTTCCCCCTTCATGTTCATTTTTTATTTTTTATTTTATAATCTGCTAACAGTTTCAACAGCTGAAAGTGAATAGGATTGTGCAAGCCTTGATATTTTGTTCATTAAATTTTCACTCAAGTGTTGTACTGTTATCTCTGTGTCTTGTTTGCATTAGAGAATGTGGGTATGTTTGGTTTTCTCATGTTTGTTTGTGCATTTGGTTTTCTGCTTCAGGTTACACTTTTGTGAAGGATCTGACTCTTGACGTGAATAACATCATTGCACCTCCGAAAACAAAAATTAAAGCTGCAAAGAAAGAAAAGAATATGATTTTTGAAGGTGATGCAGCTGCTCATACCTCAGACTCTGAAACCAAACCTGTCAAGTCCGCTGCAGAGGATGAACAGGTGGCAGAAAATGGTGTCGTAGGTACCCCTAAAGCAGTTGAAACGGTAAAGAATACAGTTTCTAGTCCTTCTGCTAGAAGTTCGCATGGAAGTCCACGTGATGGATCTAAGGACAATCATTTCCAAAAGCTTGAAAGTTCTGTTGCTTCACCTCGTGCCAAGGGATCTCAGAGGTATGTATTGATTTTATGGATGGCGTCATGTTTGTTGGATAGTATCTATTTTTTTTGTTAACTTTTTATTGTAGCTGAAAGTACCTTAAACAGGCACTGCAATGCTAATAACCCCACAAGCTTTGGCCCAATAAAATGTGACCTTCTTTGACCCTACCCATTATTGACCCACACCAATCATGACTACAAGCCCAATAACCAGGTCTACTCTCCATAGTAGCAGAAAACAAGACATGAAATTCTTTCTGTCAGATTCTACATTGTTTCTTATAGATAATTCTGCTTAAGTAAGCTTATTTTTTTTTGTATTTTCCTTCCCTGCAAATATATCTCCTAATATTTCACTTTTCATTGTTCCTATGGTCTTGAACAAAGTCAGGCATTTTTTTATGCTGGTAATATGTTTGGAATGGTTGCTTATAATCAGGATAGATCAATCCAATTTGACTCATCAATCGCACTTCATTGTGGGATGACAAATACCATTGTCTTGTTAACTATATACAGTATTGTTGTTATTCCTGGGCCTATACTGATGATTGTTGCTGTTTATCTGATGCAGTGACGTTGGGATTGCTGATGCTTCAATATCCGGGGAGAAGAGTTTCGATGAGCCGTCTCAGGGCACCTTTGATACTAATGATGATGCCGACTCAATCTGGGGTTTCTCAAAGGTAAATAAAACTATTATCTTGTAGCACTTGTAACAACTTCAACATTGTACTTAGAAAACCATGTACAACTAGGTTTTCTAGGCAAAGCTTCGTCAAATTGACATCAATGAAAGTTTAATAGTTTATTGCTTCTGTTTATTAAATTCTAAGGTCTGGAAAATAGAGAACTCATCTTTAGTTCACTTTGTTTTTGGACTGTTGCATTATCAATTGAGTAGCAGTTTTTCAGTCTCTGCTTGCTGTAGTAAAAAATTCGGGATAAACACCTCCCCCTCTCCCTGGTTGATGTTAAAAGAAACACTGTGCTCCACGAACCCCTCTATTCCTGTTATATTTGAACCAAGTTAACCTTAAATTTGTTGCTGACTTGTTTTTTAGGAGATGAAACTCGACAAGCATAATGATGATTTGTTTGGACACGGGCAATGGACTCTGCCTCCTATCAGGACTAGTTCCTCACAGGCTGATGACTTTTTGCCCAAAAAAGGCATATTTGCAGACTCTGTACCAGGCACACCAGCAGATGTCTTTGTGCCGAAAAAGAGCATTTTTGCAGATTCTGTTCCTGGTACACCAGCAGATGGCTTTTTGCCTAAACAGAGCATTTTTGCCGATTCTGTTCCAAGCACACCACTCTATGAATCAAGCTATTCTCCACAGAAATTTGGCGAAGGACTAGAGCGCGGTTTAAACTTTTCAAGATTTGATTCCTTCAGGTCATCAGATAGTGGCTTTCAGCCTCAAGAAAAGCTATCTCGATTTGATTCCATGCGCAGTACTGGAGATTTTGAGTCACATGATGATAGGTCATTTCAGCAAAGGGATTCTTTTTCACGGTTTGATTCTATGCGAAGTACTAATGATTTTGATTATGGGGATCGATTTTCATCATTTGATGATTCAGACGCTTTTGGCTCTGGGCCTTTTAAGTCTTCATTTGGAAGTGAGACTCCTAGGGGGGACTCTGATGCTTTCGGATCTAGTGCATTTAGGTCTTCTCTGGGAAATGAAACTCCAAGGTCAGAGATAGATGCATTTGGTTCTGTGGGGCCTTTCAGGTCATCTATGGCCAGTGAAACTCCTAGGGCTGATTCAGATCCTTTTGGGGCACCTTTTCGGTCATCACTGGGTGTTGAAACACCGAGAGCAGATGCTGATCCATTTGGTTCTGTTGGGCCTTTCAAGTCGTCTTGGGGCAGTGAAACTCCAAGAGCAGATACTGACCCTTTTGGTGGTCCTTTCAAGTCATCACTGGGCAGTGAAACACCCAGGGGAGAATCGGACTATTTTGGATACTCTGGTTCTTTTAAATCTCCTTTTGGCAGTGAGACGCCTAGGGGTGAGTTTGATTCTTACGGGTTTGGTGGGCCATTTGGTTCATCATTTGGCAATGAAACACCTAGGGGTGACATGGATGCATTCGGTTCTTCTGGGCCATTTAAGTCGACTGTGGGTAGTGAAACCCCAAAAGATCGAACAGATAGTTGGAGTGCGTTTTAGAGTATAGTGAGTTTATATTCTATATCCTTTGTCCAGTGCTTTGATGCTAGAGCAATTTTGCCTACAAATGTTAGAGCCCGGGAATGCTTCATCCTGGTGTTTTTACAGGCTCCCTAGCGTGCTGCAGGTTTGCCACCTGCTACCAACCAGCCGAAAATCCCTGCTACGATCTTTAAAGCGGCTTACTCCTGGCTTATCAGCTTCATTATTTTTAACCTTGGTAAACATTCCTCTATTATATATTTTCTTGGGGCTTTGTTGGGTTTGCGAAATTTTTGCTATTGCCATTTTCCTGCTGATGAGAACCTTTGGGATTCTTGTTTTTTTTTTCCTCCTTAGCCAATATTGTGGCTTGTAATGAAAATATAGTGGGCTGGCTTTGTAGTATCAGCACGAGTGTATGTTATTCTTTACAATTACCTGGTTACACGACTGTTGTGTTACTCTAGTGTAGCTGTGATTTTTTGCATTTTATCTTAAATTAAATGTCATTGAATATTGTATCTCAACAAAATTGAATGTTTTTGCAAGTAGCGTGTAGAGTTGAATCCTAATTTTTGACTCGGTCTGTTTGAATATGGGAGGGACTGTTTAGATTGATCTGAAGAAATTTTCTGATGTAATTTTTGCAGTTGTTTGCTTAATACTCACCGGCTGTAATAAAAGGCAGATCGACTGTGATTCTAGAGACATGTTTTCAAAGGTCACTGGCCGCAACGAATAAAAATACACAGTACTCTGTATGACTAACACGAGCATGAAGCAAATTTCTTTTACGGAGTAAATTTTATTTTATTTTTTTTCCTTTTCAAATCCTTCAATTTCTGATTTATTCTATCATTTAAATATCATGATGCTCTATTGTAACTATCCTTATGATAAAAGGAACATTAACTGTTACAATTTCTCCACATACCATAGAGCCAGCACAATTGGAGCTCGAACTCATGACTTTAAAGTTACAAGTTGAGTTTCCCATCAACTTCACCAAGCTTAGCTTGATTTAAATAAATTTGTACCTATTGACTTCTCCGCATTATACTCCTATTTATTTATTTATTTTTTGTCACATTTGACTTTTCATGATCCGTATATAACTTCATTTCTATACACGCAAAATTAAAAAATTGACACGAGTATTTATAAATATATAATAAGATGAATCTAACAAGACCCTTCAAGACGGGTAGAGAAAGTATTCCGTAGTCCGTAGTTTTGTCCAAATATGTGAATGAATAATGTATATGTCCTGAAAACAAATTATAAAAAAATAATAAACCACAAAAGTGTTGAAGTCTTCCTACTTGAAAATTAAGTCTACCAAGCTCCCCAGCAGTAGATCACAGTATTCATCTTCCTCCAAAGCTTGATGAAGAAGCTTTGATCATTTCATCATAACTCCCAACTTCAATCTTCCTTAACTATTCTTAAAAATGCCCAAATTTTCCTGTGATTTCAGATGGCTTCTTCTTGTTGCTGCCGTCGCATTTATCTACATCCAGGTAAAAATAAGCAATTTCAGTATTCTTTGATTATGAATTTCCTTTAATCTTCACTTCTTGAAAACCCTAATTTCATCTTTTAAGTAATTGTTTGATTACATTTTCATCGATTTTAGTGTTCGGTAGTCGTTTAATTAGTGATATTCTGTTTCTGACGAAATTTTAGTTTTTGGGATCCCTTTAATTTATTGTGTGGAGTAGTTCGGAAGAATTTAGTTTGATCGTATGTACTGATATGGAATGGAAATGATTAAGGAGAATTAGTTTAGTATGGTGGAGTTTGTTGCTTCAAGCTAAGAAGTAGAGTTTCAGGGATTTAATGGTCAGAATTATTGGTTCATGTTTCGATTTTCGGAGAAATTGCATATTAAAATTTGAAAATGTTGATAATAATGGCCCTATGATTAAAGAGTGTAGTTGGATAAATGCCGGTGTAAGTTGAGGTACACCAGTATAGCCGGCTATGATAAGGGATTAAGGTTTAATTTAAAGACGCGACTATTGTAAAATTAGTAACACTTTAATTTGGATTGAAGGAAATGGAGGGAAAGGAAGGGAAGAGAAATGGAGGGAGGGAATATCTTTCATTTGGATAACAAATTAGGGATGAAGGGAATTGAAGGGGAGAGAAATGGAGGGATTAAATTCTAAGAAAATGATCCCTTCATCAATGGAGAGATTTGGAAGGAAAACTCTCCATTCTTCCTTCCCTCCCCTTCACCTCCCTCCCCTTCTTTTCCTTCCCTCAACATTACCCAAACAAACTTACTGCTTTTGTGATGATGATCCCAAATTAGAGATACTAGGTCATTTTGTAAGCTTACTAAGTCATTGTCGTCAAGGGCTTCAAGTTCTGGTGTGAAAGTAGGTTTATGTTTGAGTTTGCTTGGTGATTTTTGTTTTTTCTGCATTCTATAATTAAACTTTGTAAGAGCATATTGTCACATTCTAAATGTTATTGCTGTTTATAAGCTACTTTGTATAATAGTTATGGAGTGTTAACATATTGCTTCTTTGGTGTTATTTCTTTTATATTAGATGCGGCTATTTGCTACGCAATCGAAGTATGCTGATCGCCTGGCTGCTGCGGTATGTGGACATTGTTTAAATTTCATGATGCTCTTGTGTTAGTGATGGAATGATTATGATTTATATATATATTTTTTTATTTTGAATTATCTTGACATGTTGACTTCGTGATACTTGTACCATTTTTTTTTTTTTTAAAGTGTTTCTTCAATTAGTTCTCGCTCTACTTCCTCTTTTATCTTGTGGTGGCATTATCTGGTAGAAACTTGGAAATTTAGCTTCTGTTTGACCATTGAATTTCCTCAAGTTTTTAAAGGCAATGCTCAGTAGAAATTGAGTATAATGTAGTGTTGGTAATAGTGATCAAAGGCTTTGTTTTTATTCTAGTGGCATAAGGAAAATTAAGTGGTATTACCATTGCTAAATTGTTGGCATTGAGGCTAGAGATATAGAGGATTCCATTAAGAATAGAGCTTGGGAATTCTGGTTTCTGTGTTGATCACACTGTCCATCTCTGAAATAGCATAGCTGATATCTTAGGGCATTAAATTACTGATTAAAAATAGGTTGCAAGTCTTACAACTTAATATTAATTATGGCAGTTAGATCAATTGATATAGAGATCTTTAAGAAGCTAGAATATTAAAAGGAATCCACTTTAGGAAGTTCTCAATTTTAGTTTTTGTCTATAATTGTACATCGTAGCATGTATGGAAATGCACCATGTCACGGCATGGTGACTCTTTAGTCATTACTATATGCCGGTGTTAAAACCCTCTTTTTTCTTTGTACATTTACGTTCGTCTTGAAATATAGTTTAAATATAGAATGAACTTACTAGGAAAGATACATTTGGATTGCATCTGTTAGGAAATAAACTAAACTTACCAAATACTAACGAGATTTATTTTGGGAAAAGACATGATGTATGTTTTAGATATGATGTATCTTTTATTTATTTCTATCTTTTATGTTTTCCTAGTTTGATGAGGATTTTAATTAAGAAAATAGATAGATTTTAGGAATATAATCAATCTAGGATTATTTAGGCTTGGGGAGCAAGTAAAAATAATCCTAATTGATGTGGGTTTCTAAGTTAACCTATATAAGGGGTTTTAGGCTTATTAGAAAATAATGATGATTCATCAACGATGATTTTATGAGGTGGAAAATCATCAAGAGGGTGAAAATAATGATGGTTTATTGAGGAGGAAAATCATCAACAGGGTTATTGTCTTATTTTGTAGGAACTTAATAAAACAATATTTTGTTTGAGGGGAGGAAATCTAAATTTCCTCATAATTGTCTATTTTATTATCGTAGTTTGCTATTTATTCTATATTGTGTTTGAGGGTGAGTTCTCAAATTGCTCCATTGCAAACATCCGTTATAACAGCATCAGTGTTCTTTAACGTTTTTACCCAAAATTTTCCCTTTGTTTTCAGGTGGAGGCCGAAAATTATTGTACAAGACAGACACGGTTATATATTGATCAAATAAGCATGCAACAAGGACAGATTGTGGCATTAAAGGGTGTGTTATTTTTACAGTGTAGTCTTCTTTAAGTTTTAGTCACCTCCTTTTGACTGCATATTGTCTATGGTATCCCATATCCTCACCATGCTTAAGTGCTACTAGCTAGGAGTCAATTGATTTTTTGTCTATTGCCATCTTTTTGTCATGAAATAAGATTCTTGTAGGGAATAAAAAAGTAAGACTAATCTGTTTCAAATTTTAATAACCTTGGAGCAGTGATATCAGACTGGATATGGTGCTAAGTATATAGAACAGTATGTTAGGAAATCCAAGGACTCTGCATTGGCAAAGTAAAAATAATAAAGAAAGAATTCGATACCGAATTTTTTTCGTATATTCCTTATCCCTTGTAACATTGTCATCATAGCCGAATTTTTGATCTGTCATTCTTGCCCATTTTCTTCAACGTATGTTAGAGCTGCATGACAGTGCTTAGTTTCCTCCAAGTCTAGAGGTCTTTGAACTATATGGGCAATAAAAGGTCATATTTTGGAATAGAGAAAGGTGAACATTTTGAGAGTAGGCTATTGACCCCCATTACGTTGGTTTTCCATATCTTACCAGTTTAATTTTTATGTTGTAGAAGGAACTGATTGCCAAATGATATTGAGTGTATATATATTTTTGATCTGTGCTCGCGCGTGTGTGTGTGTGTGCGCGCGTGCGTTTGTGTGAGTCAGCTATGATGGTTAGGGCATGCGAAATGTTGCCTGGAGGATGCATAGATAAGGAATTTGGAGGGTTGGTAATCTTGGGACAATGTGGATTATAAAAGAAGTCAAGGGTGTCGTAAGTGTACTTGGATAATGGGATTTACAAAAGGATGTGAAGAAATTGGGCTTGCAAGAGGATCAATCAATCAATCAATCAATCAAAGCCTTAATCCCATAGCCTTCATAGGGGCTCTTGAGAAGAAATTGGGCTTGCAAGAGGATGTGTGCAAAATAGAAGCAAATGGAGGATGGGTAAATGGATACATATTCTTGGTTCATCCTTCGAAAAAGGCTTTTATTTTGTTTGTTATTGTTTATGCTTTTTTATTTTTTAAAGCTATTTGTACTGCAAGGTTAATTGTAATTAAAAACTTATCTGATGGACATATTTCATTTTTTAAAATTAGCTACACTGAAGAGTCAATATTGCAGGGATATACTTACAGAAGCATATACTCTACCATAGCCTTCATAGGGGCTCTTGAGAAGTATAAGATGTGAACTTGTGAATCAATTACTTGTGCGCTGATATGAACAATTACTTTCTTTGTTGGTTGCTTCTAATTGCCAATGCTAATTTTTCTCTCTTTTTTTTAATAATGTGAAAACTATGATTTTGTATCAGATGAGAAAAGGCGCAAAGATGAAGAAACAGCCCAGCTGAGAGCTCTTGTCCGAGATCTTGAGAGTATGTACTTATTACTGATATCCATTTTCTGCTATCATGTACTGCATAGTTATTTTCTTTTCTGCATTGGGAATTTTCTTGCCAGCTTAATCTGAATTTTTTAGTTCATATATAATGAATAGTGTCTAGGTTCTAGCAATTGATTTTAGCTCTTGTGTTATGTTGCGAATAAGCTTGATGGTGTTTGAGTCCTTAAGGTTAAAGTTCATATTGTTCCCTCCTCCTATTTCGTTCTTGTAACTTTTGAAGCATGGAACATTAAAACTAAAGGATAGAATTTGATACCCATATTTTCAATCAATATGTTTTCTGGATGATTTATAATTTCTGATGCCTCATGTCCGAGAAAATGTCTAATGACTTTGCAGGAAAAGGTCTTCAACGATTGAATGGGAAACTAGAGGTTGAAATCAAATGGAGCAATCAGTTAATTTCCATTTTCAGATGCATTCATTGAGTACTTGATCAAGTTTCTCTTCTTGTCTGCTGAATCCATTAGGTGCCCGTGGCAGCGGTTGTGGTGATGGCCTGCAATCGTGCTGATTACTTGGAAAGAACTGTCAATTCTATTTTGAAGTATGTCTATTGTAAAATTTAGATCTAATGTTCAAATTTGCCTTTTGAAATCAGCTATACTCTGATATCCCGTTTTTGAATGTGCTTAAGTGTTTATATATGCTGACTAGAGCACTATCATTTCAGATATCATGGTTCTGTTGCATCAAAGTACCCACTTTTTATATCCCAGGTAAACATCCGGGTTATCTGTTGGGGCGCTGATTTTTGGAGTATATTATATTTTGATTTGAAGAAAACTTAAAATGTAATATTGGTAATACTATCAGGATGGACCAGACTCAAATGTCAAAAGCAAGGCACTGACTTTTAATCAAATAACCTATATGCAGGTATTGTATTCTTGTTATGGATGCTATCTCCTTTATTGTGAAATTTTTGGTGATTAATACATAAGGTTTTGATTGTCAGTTGGATGTTTTTATATGGAGTTTGTCACCTGCTCCTTGTGAGTTAGATTTGTTTTAATCATCTTCCATTCTTTCCTGTACATATTTAAGACATGTATACAACCACGGAATTGGAAGGACTAATAGTATCCTCACTCTCAACTTCCTCCCTTTCGAAATAGTTGCAATATTTTGATTTTCAAGTTTGCCATGCGTAACTTTGCTCATTAATTTCTGTTATTAATTATTATAAAAAAAATATACGTAGTAAAATAGTAACTTTATTGAATATGTACATTGTGACAAACCAATAACCTTTTACATGATATATATATATATTTTCATATGTTAGTAGAAAAATATGGTCTAAGTAAGACAAGTGAATTGTGCTTTCCCATGATTCCAGTACCCCAAAATATTTTGAAACAGAGATAATAATTTTTTGTGCTTTCCTATAATTCCAGTACCCCAAAATATTTCTCACTTTTGTAAGGACCAGGGAAGTATTCAAAGGTTTTCTGTTAAAGGGCTTATCTTTGAACCTTTCTATATTAGTGACCAATTGACTGTGTGAAAGTGGATTAATTCTTTTCTGGAATAGCTGCATTCATTTGGTTTAAAATGGCCGAGATTGTTAGATTTGATTATATAAATAACAAACCCAGATTTGAAGATGCTTCTCCCTCACTCCTGGGATACTGTATAGCTTACTCTCTTACTAAGTGCATGTGTTTTTCCATGAATAAAGAAATTGGCTTCTAATCCTAAAGTTATACTTCATTAATGCTTTTTTTTTTTTTTTTTTTTTTTTTTTTTTTTTTTTTCTTTTTTTTTTTTTTTTTTAATTCATTGCAGCATTTGGATTATGAAGCCATTCGCACAGAGAGACCCGGAGAATTGATTGCATACTATAAAATTGCACGTAAGGACCGGTTGATATATTTTTTTTATTTTAATTTTTTCTTAATCTTTAATAAACCTATCTCATCATCTTGAACGAGTTGCTTCTTCCAGGTCATTACAAGTGGGCACTGGACAAGTTGTTCTACAAGCACAATTTCAGCAAAGTGATCATTCTTGAAGGTAAATAATACTTGATCTTGCTGTCTCACATGATTGCATCCATATTCCTGTGTCTTCCCATTAATATATCTAATTAGAGAATTGGCTTCAAAATTTGCGCTTAAGTTCACCTTTATGGTCAAATGCAGATGACATGGAGATTGCCCCTGATTTTTTTTGAGTATTTTGAGGCTGCAGCAGGTTTACTTGACAGAGATAGGTATGTCTCTCATGTTCATTGTATTTAATGTTTATAATTTGCAGAAGGCTAAGTTCTGTATTGAAGGATTAATCTGATAATAGAAGTTTAGTTACTTAGGATCCTTTTTCTGCAGCCCTCCTTAAACTGCTGACCTTGTGTATTTTGTTGCTTGTTTGTGAAATTGTTCAATCATAGGTCAATTATGGCTGTTTCCTCCTGGAATGATAATGGACAAAAGCAGTTTGTGCATGACCCTTGTAAGTTTTTTTATTCCTTACTGATTTCTGAAATGATGTATTCATGAAACTTATTTTGCTCTGTCAAACCTGCTGGAGTCTGGATGTGCTTATAGCCTTATACGCAGACCACTCTACAATACCTATGGATCCATAACCTTTTCATTAATATGTAACTCTAAGCCTATAAATTGACCTATTTAATGGAAGCAAAAGGTTTAGGTAAGTCAGAATTTATAAAGCTTTACTCCGTGATGAGAATTTAGCCACTCATATCAAGGCTTATCAGGTCGAAGGTTTTTCCTTTATTTGGTTATAAGATGAATGAAAGCACTTTTCACATCATACCTAAATCCGCATTATTATTTCACGCAATGTTTATTCCTGTTTGAATGTGATTTAAGTAGCTCATCTCAAGGTTTTTGTTTGTTGCATACATGGTAATCTAATATCTTTATCTAACCATCCATTATGATACGTTGTTTTTTTAATTTTTGGTCACTTAATTTTTGTTGTAATTATTGTTGTTGTATGTTTGATTTATTTTCCATCATCTATGCACAGACCTGTATCATCAATGTTTTCTGTGATGTTATGCAGATGTACTTTATCGATCTGATTTCTTTCCTGGGCTTGGATGGATGTTATCGAAAGATACATGGGATGAGTTATCCCCAAAGTGGCCCAAGGCATATCCTTCATATTTTTTCTTTTCATCTTGTATATGTTTTGGTGTTGATTGATCCATGTACAAGTTTTTCCTTGACAAAAACTCTACTTACTGGGATGATTGGTTGAGACTGAAAGAGAATCACAAGGGTCGACAGTTTATAAGACCAGAAGTTTGCAGAACGTATAATTTTGGCGAGCATGTATGATCTAGCTCTACCATTTTTATGCTTTAAACTTGATATGCATGTGAAAATCTAACTTTCAGCAAAGCTAAACTTTCATGATACACATTATTGTAGCATCTATAAGTACGTTCAGAAACTGGGTCTTTTGAAGTTACATATGTGGTTTGTGATAATTACTAATGTGGTCATGTTATTCATCTGTGGGCTCTCCTGCATAGATTATATTTGTCATTTAGAAAGTTTGCTGTTTTATGCTTTGATTCTCTGAATGGATTCCACACTGCTTATCAAAAGGCTTTTAATGATTTCTGTGCAGGGGTCCAGTCTAGGGCAGTTTTTCAGCCAATACCTTGAGCCAATTAAGCTCAATGATGTGGATGTGAGTGCCAGTTATCTTCAGTGTTAAAATGACTTGTTCCCCCCCCCTTAAATTATGAACTTTCTCTAACTTTCAATTATCCTTCTTATCCCTGTGGTCTTTACTTCTGCTAGGTTAAGTGGAAGTCAATGGATTTAAGCTACCTGATGGAGGTTAGTAACATTGGAACCTTTCTACAGGCATACATGTCAAATTGTGAAGGCATTATTGTTATTTAAATTTACAGCATATTTAGTTGTCCAGATTATATGTCTGATAACTTATTGGTGCTGTATCAATTACATACTACTAAAAGCGAATGAAAAAAGACACTTGTCAATATTGCATTAAAAATTTTCCCTCCTAAAGTACCTTCTTAAAATAAATCATTGTTACGGAAAAAATTTTGTATCTAAATTATGACATTTGTTTTATATAAAATATAATTCCTTTCCAAAAATATTAAACTGTCCATTATAACTGATACATGTAAATTAAATATTTTCTCTTGCTTCTTTTTATTTTTAATATATACCATATTTTTAATACTCAAGTCATTCTATTTATATAATTTTTATAATATTATTTTCAAAAGTATTTAACAACCGTGCATTGCACGGAATTTAACCTAGTATAGACATATAGTCCATTAATCTTAGAGTTTAAACGTAACAATCTAAATAAATTAACCGCGCTCAATATCTGTTGACTTATGTGCTTCTAGAGTCAAATCAACTAGGGCTTGAATACTGAATATCGTGCATTTGAGTTCTTGGCTCAGAGTAGATTTTTTGCAACTTTTGATTAAGCCCATTGTTGGTTCATTTATCGTAATAATGTCATTTATTGATGTTCAGGACAGTTATATAGAATACTTTGCCAGCCTTGTGAAAAAGGCTAAACCAATACATGGTGCTGATGCTGTAGTGAAGGCCAATGGTGTAGATGGTGATGTACGCATTAAGTACGAGGATCAGCCAGAGTTTGAAAGCATTGCCAGACAGTTTGGTATTTTTGAAGAATGGAAGGTATATTTTACATCTATAGATTGTTAAGACCCCTTGTCTAATCTCTTCAAGCCTTTAATTGGCTTAATATTGAAATTCAATTCAGGGTCAATGGGTCATGCCTTGGTCTCGTATTCACATTAAAGATGACTCTTTATAACATGAACTGTTTTATGTTAAAATGCTTGTTCCTTAATATCCTTGTCTAATCTCTAATTTTTGTAAAAATTTGTTTGCTTTCAAGAATTCATTTGATTTTTGGTTTAAATAATGGGCTAAGGGCTCATTAAATTGCATGTTCCTTAATATCCTGGGATAGAGTCAATATGTTAAAAAAAAAATAAAAAAAATAAAAAAAAAACCCCAGCAAGAGTAAGGCTGCAGACATAATTCAGGCCCCAGTGGAAGTTAGTGATATTATTGATAGTCTTGTTTGCTTCAAGATACTACTGTAGGCCCCAGGTTATTTGGTGGAAAAACACATTTTGGTCCCACTTCACTTTGTTGAGTCTTATTTGCTTCAGTATCTTTTTGGTTTGCACCGAAACCCTGACATTGTACACTTACAGAGTAGTAGCTTTGCATTTTGGGCCTTTGTTATGTGTGTGGTGTCCCTGATGTGATCAGTAGCAAGGGTCTTTGCTTCTTTTCTTTCTTTCATAGTCGCTTGTTTGTAGTTGCTGTAATTTCAAGGTGTTTTTTCCTGCTAAGAACAAGTTTTACATAATGAGCAGATTGAGCTCTGCAATGCAAGTTTATGGCTGTGTTCCTTAATCGAGAAAAACACTTCGTATAAAATTAGGATGCTTGTACATGACCTAATCTTTTCGTTGGATCAGGATGGTGTCCCCAGGGCAGCATACAAGGGAGTAGTAGTTTTCAGATATCAGAGTTCAAAGCGTGTCTTCCTTGTTGGCCCAGATTCCCTAAAGCAACTTGGAATAGAATCATCCTGAATTTATACAGGTTAGAACCTTAAAAGCAATTTACGATTTTTCAGCTCCTCTTCCCCCCTCTCCTTCCTCCTATTTTGTAGATCTCAAAGGAGAAGAACTCGAATGGATTTTGCTGGCAGCAAAATTTGGAAATGCCTGAAAGATGGGGCCTTTGGGGTGAATCATGTTGTAGTTTGGTACATCTTTCAAACGTGTGTGAAATTATTTTTTCTGTGATGGCATAGGTGAATCTCCTGTCACACTAATCAGACGAAGGGTTTTGGCAAAATTCCACTTATAGAACATGACTGAAGGGTCTGTGAATGTCTACAGTGCTGTTTCAAGGTCTGCCAATGCTCAAGCTTCACTGTTTAGACTCTGTGCTACTGTTGAACAGACGCAACCTAAGTTAGACCCAAGCAACTCCTAAGATTTGTAGGTGTCTCCGATAGTTGTATATTGGGCTGTAATCATCATAGTTGGAGCCCTGGAGAATAGTGACATAGTGTAGGTCTCAATTTGTAGAGCCTTCTTGTAATGCTGCTACCCTAAATTTTGGACTTGCTTAATCATACCATGAGAGACAATTATGGATGTGACAAGAATATTAGTATAGTTTCATTCTCAAGTGCAAATATGGTATACCTTTGTTCCTAGTATTCTAAAAGTATGTACACAATTGAAATACACAGTAAATGAACTAGGAACTGCTTCGTATTCATTATGACATTGATAATCTGATAGTCATAGTTAACATAGTAATAGTTCAATTTTACATTTTTCTATGAGTAACCAGTTTGTATAGTTGCTTTTTTGGTTGTACCAAAAATTTAAAAAAAAAAAAAAAAAAGCCATAGATTTGATAAAATCATAAAACACTTAAAACTATTGATGATCCTTTTTTTTTTTTTTTTTTGGGTCTGCTTCAATTAGTTCAATAATCTCAGTTTTGATCAACATTCATCAAGTAATCCCAACGTTGAGCTAATTCATAATGATGTCAGCTTTAGCAACATTAGTATCTCTATTTCTTAATTTTTTTACTGATTAGAGAGGTTGAAATTGTGTTTTGGAATATAGTCTTCTACTAGGTTATGATACTTGTTTTCCCGTTTTATGGACTTGGGCCTCTATTTTTTTTCATGACGTTTGGTCGTAAGGATAAAAAAAATTACCTAATTGGTCTTAGAGTACTCTAAGACTCCAAGTATATAAATATTCCGTCATAAGAATCATGTTACAAAGGGTGTAAAAATAGAAGAGAGAAAAACAATTGACAAATAATGACAAAATCCTTATGCAAATTGTGATGCTCACTTACTCGTCGGATTTGTTGTATGCATTCACGGATGGGAAGATTGGGAACAAAGCAAATACGTAATGAAGAAGATAAAATACAAGTTGAATTTCATGGTAAACGACCATTGTATGTTTTTTTATTGATTATGAATAATACCGCTAATTCGTTATAGTGTAAATCTTCAATGGTATTACGATTTTACTCCGTAGATAAACATAAGCCGTTTAGTAAAGAAAGTAATTGAGAGTTCGAGACCCATTCACTTTCTACAGCAGCAGGAAAGGGCATGTAATTGCTTGTTTGCTTTCCTTTATTGTCAAAAAAAAAAAAAAAAAAAAAAAAAAAACAGAAACCTAAGTTAAGTGGACCCCAACCCTTTTTTCTCTCCTCAAAACCTTAAACCCTCCACTTCTCCAACATTCCACTAAACAATGGCGCACAAAAAAACCAAAACCACCGCCGCAACCACCACAACCACCACCGGAATCCAGAAGAAGCGCGACAAACGCAGTATATCAAACCTTAAAACCAAAAAAGCCAAAACCGCCGCCGCCGCCGCCACCACCACCGGCGACGAACGCAGTCAATTAGACCACGTTCAACAACTAGGTCAACAACTCCTCTCCTCAAAAGCTCACACCAACAACCTCCATCTTCTTCTCACTTACATCTCCCCTTCTTCTCCTCCTTCTCTTGTCGTCGAATCTCTTCTCTCTCTTCAATCCTTCTTCCACCTCCACATCTCCACTCTTCCTGCTTCCTCCAATGGCGCCGCCGCAAACTCCGCCGCTTCCGACCCCGATGTCATTTACCGCACTTGGCTTCGCTCTAAGTTCGACGACCTCGTCAAGTCGTTGCTTCATATCGCGGTTTCTCCTCTATCTGATGAACTTGTTCGTGTGAGTTTCTTTGATTCGAGTTTCATTCGAGTTGGTGTGAGTAATTTGTACTTCGTATTAAATTGCTGCATTTTCATTTCAAACCTTGATTTTTCAAATTTTGGATAGCTAATGAAATTGCGTGTGTTTCTTTCATCATTTTTGATATATATCCGGAAAATTTTGGTTGTTTTCACAATTGAACTACTCAAATTTTACTTAATTTATCTATATGCCTGCAAATTCTATGATTGTAAATCTCTTTATTCTAATGTTTGTGTTTCATTATAATTGGTATTAAGCTGCTGCATTTTCAATTTAAAGCTTAATTTTTTAAAAAAATTTGGATTGTACATAAAATTGCGTATGATTTTTTTATTCAATTTGATGATCATCCCGAATTTTTTTATATTGATCAGAATTTACTTAATTTTTCCTTTTGCCTGCAATTTATATGTTTTAAGCTTGTTTTTTCTATAATAATTGAGTTCTACTTATTCTGTAACGTCCACCATGATAATTGATTTTGCTATTTCTATTTTTCAGGAGATTGTATTGGATACATTAATGGAGTTTGTGCAGCTTGGAAATGGCGAAAAGTTTTATTCTGCTTTATACCATAAGCTTATTCAGGCAATTGTGAGTTAGTTACCTGTGTCACGGAATTTTGGTTTTTCATCTTGCTGCTTGTTTATATACGTAGCAATTTTGGAGCTTACTGTTGATTTTTAGGAATTGCTTTTAATGATGTAATCTGCATTCTCTCTAATTGGCAGATTTGTTCGTCATTGGAAGCTGAGTTCTTACTCGAAGTCTTAGCTTCAAAATATTTCAAGTACGTCGATGTACGGTATGGGCCCTTTTCTGAATCACTTGCCTCTCCATTTGCGTAAATTTATTTTGGCCCTTTGGGCGAAGGAAAGGTTGTCAATTGTTTTTTCGGAAGACATCATGTAATTCTATGCATTAGACTCTGGGTACATTCTATTTCAATTCATACATTCCTCTATACTAAGAAATGTATAAATTATGCATTCCATTTAGGTGGTGTTTCCTCCTTATTAACTAGCATAGTAGCATCATGACTTTATAGGATGCAATTTGAATTTATATAATAGTTTTCATTCTGTTATTTACATTTTGAACAATTTGGTGCAGCTACTTCACCTTTATTACAGTTGAAAAACTCTGTAAAACATTGGAGTCCAACAATAGTTCAGGTACCTGATTTTCTTCCTCTATGTATGCTCTTTTTAAACGGTGCTTTTACCATCTATGTGTAATAGACTAACTTACTGCAATTATAATTTAAGACAATTTGCAAGAACCAAGGCTTAAACTTGAGTATTTGATTCACTGATGATTGAATTACAAGGGATAGGCATAACTTGAGGTTATGAATCTCACAGTAGCTTTAGGCCACAAGTCTCTCATGTGTTTTCACTAATTTCTGGATGGTCTCTACTGCCCCCTAACTACAATACATATACTCAAGACTTAACTAGAACATGTGACATTAATTAACTAAAATAGAAACCCACAAAGGTTATGATTAAAGGAGGCTGCCTTCTTTCCTCAACTTCCCCTTAATTGGCCTTGTCCTGTTGTTCATTGTTCCTTCTCACAATTGACCCTTGCTGCTGCCCCTGTTTTGCGCGCCTGGAGTACACCAAAAGTGATGGTTGAATTGGTCCGATAGCTTTGTTGACCTTATTGACCCGTTCCATAACATCACTCCCCCCTTTGAGCTTCACCTTGTCCTCAAGGTGGAAGGAGGGGAAGCGCTCATTGACTGCATCGAACTCTTCCCAAGTAGCATCATGCGCTGGCAAACCCTTCCAAGTGAGCAGCACTTCAAGCACGAAAACAGGACCTTTCTTAATGGTGCGCACCTCAAGCAATTCTTCTGGTTCCACCAACAATTCCAAGTCGGGGGAGAGTTGGGGTGGAATCGTGGGCTGGCAGGTAGAGTCCCCTAATGCTCGCTTGAGTTGTGAGATGTAAAACACGGGATGGATCTTGCAATGTGGTGGTAGTTGTAGTTTATAAGCTACTCTGCCAATGCGCTCCAAAATTTCAAAAGGCCCATAGAATCTGGCAGCCAACTTCTCAAATGGTCTCTTAGCAAGTGATTTCTGTCGATAAGGTTGCAATTTAAGGAACACTCTTTCCCCAATCGAAAATTCCTCATCTTTCCTCTGTTTGTCCGCGTAACCCTTCATTACTTGCTGTGCTCGGTTCAAATTCAATCGCAGCTCGTCCAATATCGCATCCCTCTCCATTAACATTTCTTCAAGACTGCTAACCATGGTTTGACCAGCCCCTAAACGCCACAGCTTGGGTGGATCTCTCCCGTAAACCACTCGAAAAGGTGTCATCTTAGTAGAGGTGTGGGGTGAGGTGTTATAAGAATACTCCGCCCACGGGAGCCATCGAGCCCAACTCTTTGGTTTTTCCGCAATGAAACATCGCAAATACATCTCCAGGCTCTTGTTCACGATCTCCGTTTGACCATCGGTTTGAGGATGGTAGGACGTGCTTCTTCGGAGATGCGTTCCTTGCAATCGAAACAACTCCTTCCAGAATATACTCATGAAGACTCGATCTCGATCCGACACAATGGATGCCGGAAATCCATGAAGTCGGACAACTTCTTTGACAAAGAAATCTGCTACTTTGAGGGCGTTAAAGGGGTGTTTGAGACCAATGAAATGGGCGTACTTCGACAAGCGATCCACCACTACTAACACCGCGTCGCTTCCTCGGGATAAGGGAAGACCCTCCACGAAGTCCAATGAAATTTCCTCCCAAACGGCCTCGAGAATAGGGAGCGGTTGGAGCAATCCTAACGGGCTCTTAGTGATAGTCTTGCTTCGTTGACAAACATCGCATTCCCGAACAAATTTAGCCACATCTTTTCTCATCCCGGCCCAAAACCAATCGGCGGTGAGCCGGAGATAGGTCTTGAGCTCACCGTCATGGCCACCAATGGGGGTACTGTGATACTCCTGCAAAAGTAAAGCAATATATTTTGAATGGTTAGGCAATACAATACGATCTTTATAAAAGAGTTTATCCCCTTCAATGTGAAACCCTTTAGGCCCTTCTTTTCCTTGTTTCAAGCCCAACATAATCTGGCCCAATCCTTTATCATTCTCCAACTCCTTCTCAAGATCAGCCCAGTCCACATAACAAGAGTGAACTAAAGACCCAAACTCAAACCACTTCATCTTCTTTCTTCGTCCCCTTCACTGGTTTGATAACCAGAGCTTCATCCTTGCGTGACAACGCATCAGCCACCCTGTTGGCGGTGCCCGGTTTATACTGAATGGTGAAATCGAACCCCACGAGTTTCCGAAGCCACCTCTGATATTCACTACTCACTTCTCGCTGCTCAATTAAGTACTTGAGGCTCTGCTGATCCGTGCGCACAACGAATGATCGACCCAATAGATAATGGCGCCACTTCGCCACCGCCAATGAGATAGCCATTAACTCCTTCTCATAAATCGATTTGGCCCGAGCTCGCACCCCCAGGAGTTTACTAAAGAAAGCAATTGGACGATCTCGCTGCATCATTACTGCCCCCAATCCGTATCCGGAGGCGTCGGTTTCCACCACGAAACCTTCGCGGAAATCAGGAACAGCCAGGACCGGGGCTGTGGTCATGGCGGTCTTCAGGTTCTGGAACGCTGCCGTGGCTTCCCCCGTCCATCCGTAATTTTCTTTCTTCAATTGAGCCGTGAGGGGGCCGGCAATCTGAGCATAGTGTTTGACAAACTTGCGATAATAACCTGTTAATCCCAAAAATCCCCTAAGCTCACGGAGATTCCTCGGGGTTTTCCACTCTACAATGGATCGAATTTTATCTCCATCCATGGAAACTCCCTGCTTCGATATGACATGACCAAGATATGCGATTTCACCCTTCCCAAATTCGCATTTCTTATAATTTGCATATAATTGATTTTCTTCCAACTTTTGAAGGACCAACTGCAAATGATGGACGTGCTCTTCCACTGCCTTACTAGATATTAAAATATCATCGAAAAAGACCAAAACGAACTTCCTTAAATATGGCCGAAAAACGTCGTTCATAAGTGATTGAAACGTCGCCGGCGCATTTGTGAGGCCGAAAGGCATCACGAGGAACTCATAATGCCCTTCGTGTGTCCGAAAAGCCGTCTTGTGAGTATCGCTCGGTCGAACCCGGATTTGATGATAACCGGATTTCAAATCGAGCTTGGAGAAAACCGTTGCTCCATGTAACTCGTCTAATAGCTCATCAATAACCGGGATTGGATATTTATCCGGAACGGTTTCCTTGTTGAGGGCCTGGTAATCTACACAAAACCTCCACGAGCCATCCTTTTTTTTCAGGAGTAAAACCGGACTTGAGAAGGGGCTAGAAGACGGTTTGATAATCCCGGATTCGAGCATTTCCCGGATAAGCCTTTCAACTTCATCCTTTTGAATTTGTGGGAACCTATATGACCTCACACTAATTGGGTCGACCCCATCTTTAAGAACAATGGAATGCTCATGGCCCCTTTCTGGTGGCAGCCCATTAGGCATATTGAAGACCCCTTTAAATTGGCCCAAGACATTCATCAAGTAAGAAGGTGGGCTAACTTCAGTTGGGCCCATTTCTTGTGTTTCAGCTTGATTGAATTCGACCCAAAGGCCTAACTTCTCTTTTTTAAGCACCCTCACCATGGCCTTTAACGAAACTTGGGTCTTTTCGAGAGTAGGATCTCCGGTAAGGGTCACCGGCACACCTCCGATGTTGAACTTCATGATGTGAGTACGCCAATTAGTCACCACCGGACCTAACTTCTCGAGCCATTGAACTCCTAAAATTACCTCGGCACTCCCTAAAGTGAGAGGAAAAAAATCCTCAATAACGGTGATACTTCCCCTCAATTCCACCTTGACTCCCTTACACACTCCTCTACCACGAATTGTATCCCCGTTTCCTAAGGATACCGCAAATTCCCCACCTTGTGAGATGGGTATGGCCGCTTGCTCTACTACCGAAATAGCTAAAAAATTATGAGTAGCCCCGGGATCAATCATCACCACTACTTCTTGCCCTTTTACTACTCCCCTCAACTTCATCGTTTTTGGGTTGTGTATCCCGATCACCGAGCACAACGACATGCCTCCAACCTCTTCCGACAGGGTGTCACTTCCCAACTCCGGCCCTTCGTCCTCCAACTCGACTTCACCCTCCGCGACTAACAACACACTAAGCTCCTTTCTCTTACAACGATGCCCTACACCCCACCTTTCATCACACTTAAAGCACAACCCTTTTGCCCTCCTTTCCGCTAACTCACTCTCGGTCAACCTCCTCGTAACCCCGGAAACACTTTGACTTGGGCCGACGTGGCCCGGCCCAAATTCACGGACCCTTGGGACTCAGGAGCCTTGGGCCAGGGTTTGGGCGGCCCACTGCTGCTTGGCAGCCCGTAGGAAGCTATGAGGCCTCCTTTACTGAAGGTTGGGTTGCCTTGTATTGGGCCAGAGTTTGAAGGCCCAGCCGTTGACCCACCTCTCCAATTACTTAATGGCTTCTTTCCCTGCTGAACCCGATTCTTCTCTTCTATTCTTCCTGCCATTTCCATGGCTCTTTCAAGGTTAGGCGGGTTGAGGAGTCTCAGCTCCGATTTCACTTCCTTGTTCAATCCGTGGATGAATTGCCCTAACATGATACTCTCCGGCACGTCCTCTAGCGGCGCCGCCATCTCAATGAATTTCCGACGATATTCTGCCACCGACCCCGACCCTTCTTGCGTCACCGCCAGCCACTGTTCGTGGAGCGTTCTCGAATGGGAAGGTCGGAATTCGCTCAAGGCCCTCTGCTTGAGGTCCGGCCACCCATAAAAAGGCCGCCGCTTTTGCTCCCACTGGAACCATTTCAGAGCGGCTCCATCCATCGCCACTACCGCCAGCTCCATCTTTTCCTTCTCCGTCAATTTGTAAAAATCAAAGTACATTTCGGCCCTCGCCGTCCAATTATCGGGGTCTGACCCGTCGAAGAGTGGCATCTCCAACTTCCGGTGCTTCCAGTGACCGCCTCCGCCACCGCCGCCGCCCTCTCCGGCTCCTCTCCAGCGCCAATCCCCTTGTTCAAAGTGCGGCCAGTCTTGCTCTTCGTACGGCTTCTCTCTACCTGGCGTGAGGTTATTCCCCCCACCCAATCGCGGGCTGTTCTCTTCCACCACCGGAATAGGTTGCTGAATTCCTTGTGCTTGAGGTTGCCTCGTTTTCTCCGGTTCCTCCTGCAATTTGGTGATCTTCTGGCGATCGATTGCGGCTTGTGTATCGACCGTGGATCGGAAGTGAATTAAACGTTCCTCCACCTTATCAACGGTGGCTATTACTTTCTCCTCGGTTTTCTTCCTTTCCTCCGCGATTTTTTGTCTCTCCTCCTCCATGGCAGCCCTTACGGCTGCTGTTACTGCTCGCGACAGGTTGTCGTCCGGGGTTTGTAGTTTCTCCACGATGGTAGCCATCTGGGCTTTCAGGTCTGCCAGCGTTCCCTCCAGGGCGTCCACCCTCTGCGAGGTGCTGTTTTCCATCTCTCTCTCTTTTTTTTTTTTTTTTTTTCTTTTTTTTTTTTAAAAGGGGGGTGGTGGATTCCGGTGACCACGGCCGCAGAACCACCGCTCTGATACCAAGTTTGTAATAGACTAACTTACTGCAATTATAATTTAAGACAATTTGCAAGAACCAAGGCTTAAACTTGAGTATTTGATTCACTGATGATTGAATTACAAGGGATAGGCATAACTTGAGGTTATGAATCTCACAGTAGCTTTAGGCCACAAGTCTCTCATGTGTTTTCACTAATTTCTGGATGGTCTCTACTGCCCCCTAACTACAATACATATACTCAAGACTTAACTAGAACATGTGACATTAATTAACTAAAATAGAAACCCACAAAGGTTATGATTAAAGGAGGCTGCCTTCTTTCCTCAACTTCCCCTTAATTGGCCTTGTCCTGTTGTTCATTGTTCCTTCTCACAATTGACCCTTGCTGCTGCCCCTGTTTTGCGCGCCTGGAGTACACCAAAAGTGGTGGTTGAATTGGTCCGATAGCTCTGTTGACCTTATTGACCCGTTCCATAACACTATGCTCTGTAGAATTTTAATATAGTTTTCAAGCACTTAACCTAATTTATTCCAGGTGACAAAGCTGGGATTAAAGACAAAGATGATTCAAAGGCAAGGTTAGTTTATTATTTTCACTTAGCAAATAACAATATATTTGCAGTATTGTAGCCCCATGACTTTTGGATAGGTGATTGTAACTTTGAGCACCTAGTGCAATTACGCCTTAAAATATATATGTACTTTGTTTATTCTCTGTCTACTTTACTCCATTTATCTAGCTTTAGCCATCAATTCTCAGTAGCTTTAGCTATTTTAACTAGTTGAAGACTTCAAGCTTGCTCTGTGAGCCTGTGCCAACATAGTGTTTTATTTATAAAGTGAAGTATAATTGCTCTCTTATTTTATTTATTTATTATACTGTTTTTTTGCAACAGTCTAGAGTGCTCAATAAAGAAAATCCACTTCATCTTATCTCACATTCCTCCTTTGGGCAACGTGGCCGAGAATGATGCTATTGAGATGTGGAGTAAAGGTGAACACCCCATCTTGTTTGCTTTGATGTGTTGGCTTCTGTTCCCCATCAAGTTTCTTGTTATTTTTCCCCTTGTGGATTTCCTATCTCCAATTCTCTTTGCCATTAATCATATTCTGTTGTTTTCATACAACCGGGAAACCAGATGGAGAGTTCTGGGGGAGGAGGATATATCTGTGCTTTTGCTATTCAAACACTACCCGGGCCTGGTTAACTAGTTATCTTTGTTTTGTTGACTCTCTTTCTTTGTCAGGGGTAACTTGGGCAAGTCTCCTGGTTGTTTCATTTTGCTATCTGATCTACTTGTTGGAAGGCTTTAAGTGCAATGTTACTAGTAACCTAAATTTGTTTCATTTTATTTCTAAAATTAGAGTGAGTTAAAATTGCCTAACTATATGGATACTATGTGAACCTCCTGTAAGCCTTACTTGCAATTTCTATGATTCTATCTACCATTAGTAGCCTGTGATAGTCTTGCAGTTTCTGTTGGTGACCTTTTTTTTTTTTTTTTTTTGGGTTTCAACTGATTAGGTTTCTTATCTAAAGAAGGGGATCAGCAGGAGGATGCTAAGCATACAGAAGGGAAAAATAAACAGAAAAAAAGAGAGAAAATCACTAAAAATGTCAGTGCTTTTTCTTTGACCTGAAATTATGCCTCCCTGTTCGTAATGCAGCAAAGTAACTTGCCTTTGATGTGTCGTCTGCTTCTTGCTATGTTTTTTCCTTCTTGTTATTGTTCTGAGTGTTTTGTTTTCATGCTAGCCAAATATGTGGACTTGTCTTTCCGGTGAGCAATTATTGGGCAATTGTAATCTATTACAGGGTAATGTGGGAAAAATAAACAGTGTACAAGTCCATATACGGAATTGGAGGGTAAGAACCTGAATTTACACTATGTAGGGTGGACAGCTTTGCAAGGGCTGTTAATTATCGACCTTCTCAAGATAATTGTGTCTTATCCAAAGTTTTTCTCCTCTTGGATTTCTAATATGGGAAAAGTGGCTAGTATTGAATAACCCACTATAGTGTTCAATTAATAGTGTTGAACTTGAAGTAGTGCCTACCATGTAACAAATGTCATGGCAACTAATCACTCACTATCTTAGTCTGGGTAAATATTATATGAAATCAACTGCCTTTTCCTAATATGTCTGATAATATGTGCACCATTTGATAAGTAACTCCACCGCTTTCTTTTTCTCTTGTTCTGTTTTCTTCAATTTGATAGCATGACGTGTTGATATGATGATTCTCCGATAATCTTATCATGCTATCATGGTAGCCTCACCCTCTTTTCCAAGTTCCAGTCTTTCATTCTGTCACATGTTGGGTTTTCCTTTCATGCTAGTCTTTTCACACCATCTGTCCAATAATTTATTTTGCACCCAATTGCTGAATACCTCCTGCATTTTGAAATCTTTAATTGTTATTTTACCATAATTAGGGGTGAAGGCTTAGAACCCAAAGTCTGTACACTATATGCATGTTGCATGCTATTTCTGTGCACAAATAATCATGTGCTAGTTGTATGTAAAATTCGTTTACAATTTGTTCTTTTATTCTGCTGCATACTTTTTCTATGCACAGATCTTGTGTTTCTTGTTTGTTATTGAATTTTGGAATCCTTAATAATATGTTTTGACTTTGTATTTCCATCATACAATTTGATGTCCAGGATGTTCCTTTGGGCAGTGTCTCTAAAAAGATGAAACTAAAGTTTACAAAGGCATGGATGTCGTTTCTTAGGTTACCACTTCCTCTTGATGTCTACAAGGAGGTTAGTCCATCTGCTTTGTTAGCCATTTATTTTGTAGCGCTGATAAGTTTTTCTTTAGCTATATGACTGTATGGTAAAGAAAGTTGCTCAAAGCTGACTTTCTCTGAAAGTCATTTAGGTGATTTGACTGATTTGAGCCTGAAATTCTTAGATTTATGTTGAGCTGTTACGGTAGGATTGATAAAAATATATTGGGTGGGTTTCCTTTTCATTTCCACAATCAATACTTAAAAGGCTGAGGAGATGGCTACTAGCTGAATAAATCAACACTTCAGGCTGTTTCGACTGTGCCCAGGCTGCTTTGAGTCAGGACTGGTTCAGTCCCAGTGTATTGTAAATGTGTGATGGGCCCTTTTGCTTGCTTGGTTGAACGCCTTAATCTCATAAGTGAGGTCGGCTACATGAACCAACACGAGGACTTCCCAGGAGGTCACCCATCCTAGTACTACTCTCAATCATTGTGGCTCATGTCAAGTGATGTGACAAAGTTTTACACTGGCTGTCATTGGCCTATCGTAACCTTCCCAGGATGTGATGGGCCCTTTTATGTTCATTTATTTCAGTTTGTCAGCCAGTCTGATTCAAACTGCCCACTGACTCCTGTTGAACTGAATTGGTGTTATCCTAATTTGAACTTTGTATCTTAACCTGATATAATTTTATAGGGAACCCAAGTTTTCTTGATATTAGCAATAATTCTCAACTTTCCATGATATTCAGGTGCTTGTTAATCTGCATCTGGAAGTCATTCCTTATTTGTCCAATCCTGTCATGTTATGGTGAGTACATATGCATCTCTCCTTTCTTTGCCCATATACTCAATATTTAGTACTTACAAACTTAGTTTTATGCATGGGATTTTGCAGTGACTTTTTGACAAGGTCCTATGACATCGGTGGAGTTGTCAGTGTCATGGCTCTAAGTGGTCTTTTCATTCTTATGACTAAGTATGGCTTGGAGTATCCAAACTTTTATGAGAAGCTTTATGCTCTTCTGATACCTTCTATATTTATGGCAAAACACCGTGCGAAATTCTTTGAGGTGAGATTAGGAACTCTGTGGAGCTTAATTTTGTAGCTATCACTAGGATACAAAATTTCCTTTCGCTTATGTGTTATGATTTTTTATTTGTAGCTGCTCGATTCCTGTTTGAAATCGCCACTTCTTCCTGCATATCTGGCAGCTGCTTTCACAAAGAAGTTAAGCAGGCTCTCTCTTGCAGTCCCTCCTTCTGGGGCACTGGTTATTATTGCTCTGATCCACAATCTTCTCCGGAGACATCCATCAATCAACTGTTTGGTTCATCGGGTAAAGTATCTTTTCCACATTTAAAGGTGTAACTTGGATATATATGCTTAGGTTATGTACAGCCAGTTTAGCATTAGCAACATTTAAATATCTCTGCTGACTTATATGTTTTTCTTATTACCTCTGCTTAACTTGTTCCTTTCTAAGATCAGTTATTTCTTGAGGATATTATCCAACTTTTGGTACCTGTTTTAGAGGTTATGCCTGCCTAGAATAGGGAAACTATTTAGAAGGCCACCTGTTATAAAAATTGTTAATACTCCGTAGGACGCAAGTAACTTAAATATGCTCTCTTGTTGTTTTCCCTTCTTATTTGTTTGTGTGCAATTTTTGTTATTTTTTGCTCTTGTAGTCTTTTTTGATCCATCAGGATTCAGGAATACTTGTATAGTTGTATGTGATTGACTTTAACAATATTTCTTGCATAATGTATTTTTGTTTAATTAAAAAGTGTGTGTTAGTTTTTGCTTCTGCATTATACTTCGAGTACTTGTTTGGTTGTTCTTATACACGGATTTCTTGTTTTAAAATATAATTGTGGAAAATGATTAACTGGCTCTTGATGTACAATTCTATCGGTTTTATCATGAAGTTGTTCTTTCCATTAAATGAGCTCTCCTTGTTCCTAAGCATTTTGAAACTTCCTAAATCTCCACTGTTATTATTGTTATAGGAAATTGGTGAAGAAACAAATAAGGATGACACAAAAACTAAGCAAGAGTCTGTTAGTTCTGATGGAAATGCTGGTGTAGGCTCTGATGTGGCCAGTGAAAAAGGTGTTGATCTGTTCAATAATGAAGAACGTGATCCTCTAAGGTCAAAGGCCATGAGTAAGCATTTTCAATCCATGTATTGTGCTTGAGATGCTCTCTCTGTGATTTTGATTTGTGTTCCGTATTTCTTGAGTGTTACTCCATATAATACTTGGTGGTGGTTATCTATGCAGTATGCGTATAATTATGCATGGAATAATAAAAAGTACTTGTAACAGGGAGCTCTCTATGGGAGATTGATACACTGCGCCACCATTATTGTCCGCCTGTATCAAGGTATATGCTGGCTAATGACCTTAAGTACATTTTAATAGTTGCTTTTCCATATTATCTTGATGTTTTTATTATCACCTTTTTGACTTTCTGCTTTCTTTGTAGATTTGTTTTGTCACTTGAGAATGATTTGACAGTGAGAGCTAAAACTGCAGAAGTAATGATTGATGACTTTAGTTCTGGTTCATATGCTACTATATTCAGGGAGGAGGTAATATGCTGATACAATAAGATCAATTTGATGTAGTTAAATTAAGGCCCTGTGCGCTTCTCAATTTATCATTTACAGGAGGGGAAAAAAAAAATTGAAATTCTGCCTATTCAAGACTAGTGCTTTTTAAAGAAGAGGGTTGAGTTTAATACATGTTTTTTTTTCCAATTATTCGCTTTCAAATTTGTGTAGATTTACATAGCTGCATCAGGGCTAATCAGAATTTTATATTTTCTCACAAGTCGTACACCACATTCTAATATTGTAAACTTTGTAAAAGAATTATTCCCCAACTAAAGATAGAAGAGATACGTTAGTCTTGTTAGCGATTGTTTGATGATTGAATATCCTCACAATTTCATGTTTCCCTGACATTTTTCGAAATGGTGATATCATTGACTGCAGATGCGAAGAAGGGTAAAGAAAGTTCCTCTTGCTGATTATGCAAAAGCAACACCTACCTCTTTGTTTTCAGAGTCTGAGTTCCCCGGCTGGTCTTTTAAATATGATGGAACCAATGAGGAGGTGAAGACTTTTTAGAATCTAGTACTGTTGTAAAAATATAATTTTAATTTCTATATTATATGGAGACCACATATATTCAAATTTGATGTAACCATATAATAAATTCCAATGTAGACAAATCCCATGTATTCTTCACCCGGATAAATGGTAAAATGTTTTGTATGACTACCAGTTGGTGCTGGAAAGTGGAAATCTGTTTTTGTAGGGCTTTAGGATTACTGGATGATTGGAAGCCTTAAGTTTAGTTTGTGCAATGTGCAATACACCAATAGGTCCAGTACCATCACCTTTCTGTTGGAGCAATATCTTGGCAACTTATATCCATATTAGTTTATGACTGTTGATTATGTGTCTGTCTTACGGTAAGCGATGGCGCCTTTGCTATCGGATGTTGCAGGGGTAGTGGAAATGCTTCTTACAATATAAGATGAACCCAATCCAACAATTCTTGTGGCAAAGCTTTGTCTTGGATTGGTTTTGATTTCGGAATTCAGATTATCAGAAGCTGGAACTTTCCTGACTGCATATTGACGTAAACATGAGATGTCCCAAATATTGATTTTAATGTTCCAATTGATATAGAAATCCTGATTATATTCGATGTCCTTTTATTTTATTATTAAGGAGGAAGCCAAATACAAGTAACAAGTAAGGTTATTTAATCCTATTGACTTCTTGAACCAAATAACACTAAAAACTAAACTAAATAAATACAAGTCAGACTGTGCCTCTTGCAAATTGAACACTTAAACTAAGCTAAATTTGGGAGTTTGGACTTTAGCATTCAACGATACATATGAATTTCGATTTAAAAACATTATCAATCGGGTTTTCAGAGTAAATGCTTCTTATTTTTCGCGCTTCCAGGCTGTCTTATGAGCAAGAAGAGATCATATCACAACCGCGGACGAAACTGAGCGTCGGTGAAGAAAAAGTTGGAAGATTGTTGAATGGTGGAGACAGAAAAAAGAACATCCACACGTATGACTCACACGAATTCACACTGTCCATAAGATCTTTTTCAAACTTATTAAAGGGAAATAGTAGCACTGGTGTAAGGAAAGTCACCACTGAGCACATTATCCAGGAACAACTAGCTTACTCCTTAAAGTTGATCCTAATTTTGACATCAGTTGTTAGCCCAATGGCCGAGCTTGGAATCTCCATTACTCAAAAGCTTATTGAAGTTATTAGCTCTGAAGTCATCAAAGAGATATGTGATATGTGGGGCTACGAATCTGAACTCGCAGACCTCAACAAAACTGTCTTCACCATCAAAAATGTGCTCCTTGATGCTGACTCCAAGCGCGAGCTCTCCATCGAAGCACGAGGCTACATTGATGAGCTCAAGGCTGCTGTTTATGATGCTGATGATCTGTTCGATGAGTTCTTCACCCTTGCTGAGCTCAAGCAGCTTAGATCACTAACCAAGGGTGGCAAGTTCTTTGCAAAGGTACGTTGCTTCTTTTCTTACAAGGATCAAGTGAGTCGAGCTTATAGAATGTCTCATCAGGTTAAGGACATTAAGAAGCAGTTAGATAAAATTGTCACTAACCATCATAAATTTGGGTTTAGTGTTGATTATAGACCTATCAGTAGAAGGAGGGAAGACACTTGCTCTTACTTAGATGCAAAGAGTATTATTGGGAGGGAGGATGATAAGAAGGTCGTTATAGGTATGTTGCTTGATCCTAATAATGATGATAAAGAAGATTTTCGGTTTCTAACCATCGTGGGAGTAGGAGGGTTGGGGAAGACGACTCTTGCTCAACTTGTGTATAATGATAAAGAGGTTGAAAAAGAGTTTCCGGATCCCAAGTTAAGGTTGTGGGTTTGTGTCTCCGATCAAGATGGGGAGCAATTTGATGTCAAAGTCATTTGCTGTAAGATTTTAGAATTAGTTTCCGGTATGAGGCTTGATGGTGCCTTTACAATGGAATGGGTGCAAAAGCAATTTCAAGAGCAGTTACGGGGAAAGAAGTACTTGCTTGTTCTTGATGATGTATGGAATGAGGATCGAAAGAAGTGGCTTAGTTTAAAAGATTTCTTAATGATAGGTCAAGGGGGGAGTAGGATTGTAGTAACTACACGTTCAGAGATGACGGCAAAAGTTATTGGGGATAAGTATGCTTATAAGTTACAAGGTTTGTCCCAAGAAAATTCTTGGCGCTTGTTTGAGATGACAGCATTTGACAAAGAGCACGAAGAAATAAACCAACTCGAATCAACTAAGCTTGGGGAGAAGATTGTGGGAAAATGTTATAACATTCCTCTTGCTATAAAGGTGGTAGGGAGTCTTTTATTTGGTCAGGATATAAGTAAGTGGTGGTCCTTTGAAGAGAAAGGTTTAGCTGAAATAAGGAAAGGTGATAATGAGGTTATTTCTATATTAAAGCTTAGTTACCATAATCTTGATTCTTCTTTGAAGAGTTGCTTTAGCTATTGTGCAGTATTTCCCAAGGATTATGAAATAGAGAGGGAGATGTTGATAAGCCTTTGGATAGCCCAAGGATATATTGTGCCATTCGATAAAGATCAAAGCATAGAAGATGCTGCTGAGGAACATTTTTTTATTTTGTTAAGGAGATGTTTCTTTCAAGATGTAGAGAGGGATGCATATGGTGCTGTGAAGTCGGTTAAAATCCATGACTTGATGCACGACGTTGCTCAAGACGTGGGGCTGCAAGAAATTTGTGTATTGGATTCTGTTACAAAAAATTTGGGAGATAAAATTCGTCATGTGCGTTATGTTCGATTTTTTGTAGCCATCAGAAAGAGCCTCTAGTGAGTACACAATTAGACGACTTGATGTGCCTAAGGTCATTAGACATGAAGTATTCACTCTTTGGGAATTTGCCTGATTCAGTAGGTAAGCTACTGCATCTAAGGTTTCTTAACTTGTCTCAGAATCAAATACTAGTCTCACTTTCTGATTCTATTACTGAGCTTCATAATCTGCAAACATTAGTTTTAAGTAATTGCTATAATTTGAGGGAATTGCCAAAAGATTTTAGCAAATTGGTAAAACTTAGATACTTGGATTTGAGAAACTGTGGCAAATTGACTAGAATGCCTTCAGGAATGGATAAATTGACTAGTCTCAGAGTTCTGCCATTCTTTGTGATGGGTAAGTGTACTGAGAAACAATGTGATGAGGAGCTGAAAAACCTTAAAGCCCTCACGAACATAAAAGGCAATGTTTATGTTGAAATCGGAAGAAATTACAGAAGAGTGGAAGGCATGAAGATAGAAAATTCAGACATGAAATTTAAATGCACAAAACATCTAATAGAGTTGAAAATCAGATTTGATAGCAGATGTGTTGATTATGACGGTGTGCTAGAAATCTTGGAGCCACCTTCAAATCTCAAAGGCTTCATCTTGGATAATTATCAAGGTAAAAATATTCCAAGGTGGGGAGGAGCAGAATGTAACTGGACAATCTCCTTTCCTCATCTAGTCAACATCGAACTCATAAGCTGTACGAACTTGAAGGTGTTGCCGTCTCTGAGTACATTACCTTATCTGAAATCACTGCTACTTCGCGGATTGACTGAGTTGGAGTATATAGAAAATAGAAACAATAACAACACTAGTAGTGCAGGAGAAATTTTGACAGCATTTTTCCCTTCCCTTGAATCACTGAAGATTATTATTTTGCCCAAGTTGAAGGGATGGTGGAGGGAGGACAACGATGTTAATCTACCAACATTTCCTCGTCTTGCTGAATTGGAAATCCAACTGTGCAAAAGTCTGATGTCAATTCCTCCTTGTCCAAGCCTACAAGTTCTGACATTGTGCGCCAACAATAAAACTCTGCCTTCAAATGTCAGAATTTCACTGCATGATGCTAGAAGATTAAGGAGTTTGGCCATTGATGATGTAGACTATCTCAACTCGATCTTCTGCAATGATCAGTTGAGCATCTCTGAAGACATTCCTTGGAAATCCCTTAATCAGAGCCTCATTTCCCTGAAATTTTTGTTCTTGAGAGATCGCGCTATGCCAGTATCTGCAAATGGCGTTCAGTACTTGACCTCCCTCCAAACACTCAAGTTTTCTCTTTGTAATTATATGAAAGCACTTCCAGATTGGATAAGCAACTTATCATCTCTTCAATCCATGTCCATCAAGAATTGCAATGCCCTCGAATCACTTCCTGAGTCAATGAAGAAGCTCACCTCCCTTCAGAGACTTCGGATTAAATATTGTTCAGACCTTGAAGAAAGATGCAAAGAACCTAACGGAGAAGACTGCCCCAAAATTCAACACATCCCACATGTTCATATCGGGTGAATAAATACAAAAATGTACATTCCATTCATTACCTTTGATTTTGTATTTGCAGCAACTAGTAATGTTAAATATTTATTACAACATTCTGTAAGCATGTAATTGTCACTGTAGCTGTTAAATCTGAAATGGTGTTAGCTGTGCTTGTATTATATATAAATATATATATATATATATAGATATGTTTGAGCATAGGCTGCATAGCTAAGTGATTTCTTGGTATACTTTTGTAAAACCTCGGTTAAGCACATGATGCAAGGTTCATATGGGCTCACTTGGTAAGTTTCTTAACTCAGACTTAGAGGTCTAGGGTTCGAATCCTACTAAATGAGGGTGTTTGGGGTAGAGATTCCCTTACCCTCCCCTTTATTTCCAAGTGCCTGACCGGCAGGTACTTTAATGTTTATAATCTATTAAAAAATCATGGATATGGCTTCCAAAACATGTAAGTTTCTTCATTACAAATTTTATTAATAAAAAAATGTTTCATTAATTTGAGGTCGTTTTTAAAAGATTGTCTAGTATATGTTCATTGTAAATAAAATGTTCTTCATAATTCCAAGTATGTTGTTATATTAAAGAATTAAATATAAAGATGTCCTAGTTGAATTTTTCTTCCTGAGATGAACAAATAAAAATTTAAAATTTGAAACAAATTTTTAATTATAAAATTCCAAAAGGATAATGCTGCTGGGTTTGCTCCTTGGTTCATGCTGTTGGATCATTTGGATGATACTATGATAGTAAGTCTCTTTCTAGGTCTTTTAATACTTTCTTGAATTCTCATGCCAGCCGAGAAGGAAATACTTTGGCTCATTGTGTGGATATTAGAGGTTGTAATGAATGTGTTTGCTTTGGTCCTTTGACGGAAATTAACTTTTATTAATGATATTTTCTTCTGTTTGCTTAAAAAAAAATAGACAGGGACTTGGGAAGGAATAAAGGATGAGTGAAAAGCATGAGAGTGCGATTGAAGCTCTAGTGCAAGGGAAAGAACATTTGTACTTAAAATATGAACTACTCCCTTCGTTTCTAAATAATTGACACATTCAAACTTGACATACATTTCAATCCCAAGTTTGTCCTTAGATTTATACGATTAAATAGTAAAAATATATTGAAAAGCTAATATTGTAAAATTTTATATTAATATCTATTTAATAATATTTTTATGATAAAATTTGTTTTTTTATATGTTACTAAATAATGATTGTCATAGGCTTTTTTATTTTTTTTATTTTTTGTTTACAAGAATGATCGTCATAGATAGTATATGAATAATGAAAAAAAAAAGTCAAACTTGTCAATTATGGAGTTTCTAAATAAGCAAAATGAACTTACAATGTTTCAAAGTAAATCGCGTCAAAAGTCAAGATTGCTTTGATCATAATATTTTTACTAATGCGTACAAAAAAAAAAATACTTTGTCTATTATCTAGAAATATATCACCTCTTTGTTATTATACTCAGTAATAAATTAATTATTCTACTCTCAATATTTTTTTATTTTTTTTGTTGCATAAAAAAAAATGTCAATCTGGCAGATACAAGAATTTTCTAACCAAGCTGTCGACATACTTGTAAAATTACCTTATTACCCTATAAAATGGAAGAATGTTCTTTTTGGGTCCATTCAACACACCACACAAGGCCCACCTCTCCATTAGTTGGGCTAGAAGCCTACAAGAAGTCTAGAAAGACCTGATATGAGTGCTAGACTGCTAGTACATACTCCACCAAGGACCACAACTAATTATTTCATTCACTTGAGAGTTGAGAGGCTTTTCTAAAGGTGTGTGATTGTGCGAAGAGAAGCTTTTACCTTTTGCTCTTTGGGGGTCAGATTTATAGACCCCTATTTATAATCTCGTTAAAAATTAAAGGTGTTCATCATCGTCTTTACGTAATTTTCACTTATATAAATTATCAGCTTCACAATTAACTTCTTTACAATTAATAAAGAACACATTGAATGATAACTCGATAAGTAAGTAATCCAAAGTTTGGTTTGGTATATCTAATGCATATAAATTTCTTAAGTTAAATCCTTAAAACATATAGGATATGTAACGTTTAAGGCTATGTAAGAATATTGCACTCCTTGACTTACGTTTTTTCCATTCTACTTCATACTTTATATAAATTTAACAAAAATTATCCGAGCTAATTTCATTGTAATGAAATAAAGTAAAGAGAACACAACCTAATCGAATACTAAATTAAAGTATTTGACTACTTGCCTACATGGGGTATAGTTAGAGTGATTTTATAGTGATACAGATATACACTTTCACTAACGCTCCACTGTCCCCACCCTTCATTTTCATTTCCCACGTTCATAGTATGAACATTGAACAACAACAACATTACTACACATAAGACATAACACATTACTTGAGACTTGAGAGTGATACATGTTGTTCTTATGCTATTTGTGCTGTTGCAATTATTTTGCTTCATTTTTTTTGTGTTTTTCTCTCTCCTTAATCATTCCCAGATTTCACCCTTATCTTTAATCTTGTACCTATTTTAGCCTTCAATTACACTCGTATTTCTAATTTAAGAAGAAAAGTCAACCCCACTTGGGTGGAATTTTCTTTTTTTTTTGTTCTGGAAAATATAATGCATACTTCTGAATTTAATAGCAGATTCTTACTTCACCTGTGAAGCTTCCAGCTTTTCTTTTCTCTCGTGAGTACTTATCTCTTCTTACTTAATTATTCCTTTTCAATTTCAATTTATTATTACTATATTTGTAATTTGCCTGATATTTTTTTTTTAAAGCTTATGTGGTTGTTGTGTACCTATTTTCCCAACTGCTGCTTCCTCAATTAGAAAAAAAATTAGAAATGGGCAGTTCTTTGTCAAAAAAAAAAAAAAAAAAATTGATGGGGGCAATTTTTCACTTTTATATTATGTGGTATTTTTAAACTTTAAATAATTATGTGGGCGGTTGCTTCATTTTGCGCCTTCTAATTAATGATTTGCAAATTATGATAATTAAAAAAAATTGTTTAAAAATTAGATTTTGCAAAAAAAGTGGGTAAATAGCTTTATTTTGCACATTATAATGTAGGAATAAACTTCCACTTATTAATTAAGTGGGTAGTTAGCTTCATTTTGCGCCTTTATGTCTGGTGATATTGCTACCTTTTTCAATGAATGGAGCTTAAATTCAACATCAGTTTTCCTGCAATCTTCACGTCCTTGAATTTCTGTGTAAAGTAAGCTTCCATGTCATTTATAAACCAATTATTTTGTTGTATACTGTATATAGCCTGAAAAGTTCATTTCTTGCTTATTTTTTTGGTTTGGTATACTACTCCATTTGTTCTTTATTGTTTGCACCATTTGCCTTTTCAAGTCAACTGCCTATACAAGCAAATGATATTATAATGCGTTAGTAAAAACAATGAATATACGTAATATTCTTATTGTTTTAAAATTATCAAATCGATCTATGACATGTGAAGTAATCTCCTTATTGTATTTTTTTACTGTCAAAGAAATCTGTTACATGTGAACTAATCTTCTTCTATTAAGAAGCATCTAACAAAAATGTGCTGTAAATGCTAAAATGATAGAGAGTAATGTATCTTGCCCGGGTCTTTCGGAGATATGCGTTGTAATCTCACATCTGCCCATCATCTACCCAGACTGTCTTAACTATTACCAATCGAATTGGTGCAGGACGTTAGTCATTATATATAGTCTGGAGGATAGTAATTTAGTCACCACATTACTACTAACTTTCTCCTAACATTCCTTGTTCTCACATTAATTCTTTCACCTGCTTGTTTCACTGAAATTTGAAAACCCCAATGGCTGAGCTCGGAATCTCCATTGCTCAAAAGCTCATTGAAGTTACCGGGTCTGCGGTCTTCAAAGAGATTTGTGGCATTTGGGGCTACAAATCTCAACTTGAAGAGCTCAACAAAACTATCTCCACTGTCAAGAATGTGCTCCTTTGTGCAGATTCTAAGCAAGAGCTTTTGGACCATGAACGGGACTATATTGAAGACCTCAAGGCTGCTGTTTATGATGCTGATGATCTATTTGACGAGTTCCTCACTCTAGCTGAGCTCAAGCAGCTTAGACCACTAAGCAAGAGTGGTAAGCTTTTTGCAAAGGTATGTAGCTTCTTTTCTTCTAAGAACCAAGTAGGTCAAGCTTATAGGATGTCTCGCCAGGTTAAGGACATTAAGAAACAGTTAGAGGTTATTGTCACCAACCATCAAAAATTTGGGTTTAGTATTGACTATAAACCTATAGTTAGGAGAAGGGAGGAAACTTGTTCCTACTTAGATGCTAAGGCTATTAATCATATTATTGGGAGGGAGGACGATAAAAAGGCTATCATAGATATGTTGCTAAGTCCGAATAATAATGATCATGAAGATGATTGTTTCGTGACTGTTGTTGGAGTAGGAGGGCTGGGGAAAACAACTCTTGCCCAACTAGTGTTTAATGATATAGAGGTTGTTAAAGAGTTTCCAGATCCAAAGTTAAGGTTGTGGGTTTGTGTTGCTGATCAAGACGGAGAGATGTTTGATGTCAAACTAATACTTTGCAAGATTCTAGAGTTAGTTTCCAATATCAAGCCTAGTAGCACCTCCACACTGGAATCATTGCAAAGGCAATTTAAACAACAATTAATGGGAAAGAAGTTCCTACTTGTTCTTGATGATGTGTGGACCGAAGATCAGATAAAGTGGCATAAACTGAGAAATTTCTTGATGTTTGGTCAAGGGGGGAGTAGGATTGTAGTAACCACACGTTCACATATGACAGCCGATATTATTGGGGGTAAGAATATTTATAAGTTAGAAGGTTTGTCTCGAGAGAATTCGTGGCGTTTGTTTGAGATTACAGCCTTTGGAAAAGGACCTAAACACATAAACCATCTTGAATTAGCTGAGATTGGAGAGAAGATTGTTGAAAGATGTTATGACATTCCTCTTGCTATAAAGGTTGTAGGGAGTCTTCTATATGGTCAGGGCATAAGTAAGTGGAGGTCGTTGAAAGAGAGGAGTTTGACAGGAATTGATAATGGTGATAATGAAATAATGTCTATTTTAAAGCTTAGTTACCACAATCTAGGATTCTCGTTGAAGAGTTGCTTTAGATATTGTGCATTATTTCCCAAGGATACTAAGATAGAGAAGGAGATGTTGATTAGCCTTTGGATAGCCCAAGACTACATTGTGCCATTTGATAGAGGTCAAAGCATAGAAGATGCTGCGGAGGAACATTTTTTGATTTTGTTACGGAGATGTTTTTTCCAAGATGTAGTGAGGGATAAATATGGTGATGTTGTGTCGATAAAAATCCATGACTTGATGCATGATGTTGCTCAGGAAGTGGGGCTGGAGGAAATCTCTGTAGTGAGTTCTACTACAAATAATTTGGGTGATAGAACTCGCCATTTACAATATGTTAGTGATACTGATACATGTTCAGAAAGCTTTTTCTTCAAGGGTAATATTCGTTCGTTTATTTGTAGCCAAGGAATAAAGGAACTGCCGAAGGATACACAAATAGACAATTGGATGTGCCTAAGGGTATTGGACTTGAAATATTCAAGTTTTGAAAGTTTGCCTGATTCGATAGATAAGCTACTGCGTGTAAGGTATCTTAATTTATCTTTGAATCTTAATCTTAAGACACTCCCTGATTCTATTACTGAACTTCATAATCTGCAGACATTAATATTACGTTGTTGCTTTGAAATAAGAGAGTTGCCTAGAAACTTTAGCAAACTAATTAAACTTAGGCACTTAGATTTAGGTGGATGTTTTAAGTTGACTAGTATGCCTTCAGGCATGGAAAAGTTAACTAGTCTGAGAGTGCTACCATTCTTTGTGGTCGGTAAGGGTATTGAGAAACAATGTGTTGGAGAGCTAGAAGATCTAAGATCCCTCACCAACATCAGAGGCAGAATTAACATTGAAATTGGTGAAAATTATAGAAATGTCAAAGACACGATTGATTGTTTGAAGAGTACACAACATCTCACAGAAGTTATTATTGAATTTGATGATAACTGTGTTGATCATCAAGTTCATATGGAGAAGTTGTTACCACATTCAAATCTCAAGGGGTTCATGTTGAGAAAATACATGGGTACGACGATTCCAAGGTGGGGTAGAGCAGAAGATAGTTGGGCCGTCATCCTCCCACATCTTGTCACCATTGAGCTTCAATTTTGTAGCAACTTGGAGCAGATACCTTTGTTGAGTAAACTGCCTTATCTGAAATCACTGGTTCTTATCAATTTGAGCAAGCTGGAGTATATGGAGAGTACAAACAGCAACACTATCAGGGATGAAGAAGAATTAACGACATTCTTCCCCTCGCTTGAATCTCTTGAGATAACCAGTCTCAGAAGTTTGAAAGGATGGTGGTGTGGGGCGCAGTTGATTGCGAATGGTGATCATCATATCTTGAAGAGGAGATTGAAATTTTCACGTCTCTCAAAATTGAAAATCAATGGTTGCCATAGTTTGATGTCATTTCCTCCTTGTCCAAGCCTAGAAGATTTGGAGTTATGTTTCAGCAATGAATCATTGCTTTTTAAAGTTAACAGAAGGGATGAAGACAATGAAGCTGTTGGAATTTTATGGGATGATGTGAGAACATTAAAGAGGTTGGTAATCGATAAGCTGGGTTATCTCAAATCTATCATTGGCATGGTTGAAGACGACATACCTTGGAAATCTCTTAACCAGAGCCTCCGTTCCCTGAAAATTATGTTCCTAAAAGACCGTTTTATGCCAACTTCCACAAATGGCTTGCAGTACTTGACCTCTCTCCAAACACTCCAGCTTTCATACTGCTATACCCTGATAGCTCTCCCAGATTGGATAAGCTGCTTATCGTCTCTTCAGTCTCTGTCCATCACAGATTGTCCTTCTCTCAAATCACTTCCTGAATCAATGCGGAGGCTCAGCTCCCTTCAGAGTCTTGAGATCACTCGTTGTCCGTGCCTTGAACAAAGATGTGCAGGACCTAATGGGGAGGATCAGCCCAAGATTAAACACATCCCACACGTGAAAATCGGGTGAGTGTTTAAAGAAAATTGCACTCGTTTATCCCATTTTGATCCTAGTTTATGCTTTTTTCGAACACTTCCACACTTCTTATTAACTAATTTAATTCTTTGAAGATGTACCTGGATGCTACATGAGTACATGCACCTTTTTAGTTAACAGACTCAACATTCTTTGGGTGATACAAGAGTAATTAAAAAAAATAAAAATATAGAATGCTTCAAATACTAGCTAGGCAATGTTTCTACATCAGTATGCTCATGCATTTAAAAAAAAAAAAAAATTCTGCCCCTAATCTCAATTGGATTATGCCAAACATTGGAGCTTAACCATTTTCCTTTTAATTGATATACTGTCGTTTTTGTTTCATCGTTTCAACAATTTGTACACTCAGTTTTGTTTTATTATCTCATATTGTGATCCCTCTATCTCTTGGATTTGGATTGACATTTTCTCTTGCATCAGTGAGTCGTGAAGACTGTCTGATTATCTGCGGCAATGGTAATTCCATCAGTTGCGTTAATACACATTTGTTGGGTTCTGGACATTCAAACTCTGCATAAAGCTAGACTTTGAACAGGACACCCGGTTTTGAGGTTAGTGTCCTGTTACTTGTCTTTCTCAATTTTCTAGTACTGGTTTGTTTTCTTTGTGTCCATTTACTAGTATATGTTTATGTTCATGCAGTGAAATTCTTTCTGGAGTGAATTTGTATTCTGGTTTTCTAATATGAGGTGGATGGCATCTGAGTTGGACTTTTGGGGTGATGAATTAAGGTGAATTTGATATGTTATTGCTACTAGTGCAAGAAGCTGTGTTGGTTTTGGATTTTAATGCAGCGCGGTTGACATACTAAAGCTACTACTGGGCTACTGGTACAAGAAAGTAACAAGCTTTTCAAATATTTGATATCAGAGTTTTAAAATGCTGCTGCGCCAAAGCACATGATGCATGGGTTGATTTGGAGACCCTTCCTAGAAGGTGAGCCTTTTCAACCCTCTGATGCTTAAATATGGCCAGGTTCATGCTCTTTTAAGACTTCCCACTAGGTGTGAATTACGTTCAATAGTAATATTGCCAACAAAACCATGGGTCCAACAGCTCGTTACCACGGCCAGTTCCTCCATTCCTTGGAGTAATTAGAAAACTGAAGACTGATCGTTGCTCTATATTAAGAACACATTACACACCCAGAAGCGCGCTGCAACTGGCAAAGTCACATGCCTGTTCGGAGTAGATACCCAGGAGCTCGAATGATTTTTTTTTTTTTTTTTTTTCCTTTGTTATTGTGTGGTATTGTACTAATGAGGAGCATCTGACTTAGCAAAAATTGTGTTATAACAATGTTTGCTTTTCAAATTCAATTGCCCATTACTCATCTTAATGATTATAGGCTGAACTTGTATTTTAAAATTTTGTAATTAATTACTAGTAGGAGATTTAAGTCCTATCTCCTTTGCTGAATGGAGTTAATCATCTGCCTTTAATAGTCATATTCTCTTGGTCTAGTGGAGCAGTGGTGTTGTAACCATTAGGCAGAGATATGGCGCAATAATGAGCAGCAGTTTCCATTTCAGAAAGATGCATTTCAGTGGGCACGATTCAATCTTAGCAAATAGATAGTCTTGCCAAAAAAAAAAATAAGGTTGTCTCAACATTGGATGGCTCACATGAAGTAATGAATAGTTATGATAATTTTGGCATGTGCAACAAAATATTGACACTTTAAATAGGATTATAGGAACGTTTGAGCCTGTATGTTATGATGCATACTTGTCATTTGAGAATCTATCACATGGAGAGCCCTTTAGGCTTCAAGTTGTATTAGATTTTTTTTTTTTTTTTAGGTAAGATGAAGAGTCCTATTAAGTCGGAATCCTTCACTGGTCAACCCGGTTTGGATTAGCGGGCTAGACAATTTGGGAGGGTGGGGGAAGGTAAGGGAATTCCACACTCCAAATTGTCATTAGTGGGGATTGAACCTTCAACCTCATTGTTGGAAGATGCTCTCCTTTCCACTAGACCAAGCTAAGCTTGGTAAAAAAAAATGTTGTACTAGTTAGATGTGTTGAATATCAACAACTCACAAATGTTGTGATTCAGAGAGTGAGGGATAGCTCAAGTGATTAGAGCTTAGTTTCATGTGATCCTGGAATCGATTTTCATCACCCGCTCTTGTGGCTCTCTAAACACCAAAAAAACGAATGTTGTGATTAAGGTGTATATGGTGCCATGTTTGTGCTACAATACTTACTAATCTTGTGGTGAGATGATACAATCATATAGTGTTATTAAAAAAAAAAAAAAAAAAAAAAAAAAAAAAAAAAAAAAAAAAACTATTTGTTTCATGTCTTTTTACATCACACTTCTCAATATACGTAGTATATATACTGTATATACTCCGTAATTATTTTAATTATTTTTTTGTAATTTGCCAAAAGTCAAGACAAATTATTAACCACATTGTCGACATACCAACCAATGAGCCACACACTTGTAATTAAAAAAAGAAAAGAAAAAAAAAAGAAATACCTTAAGATAGGAAGAATGTTCTTATTGGGTCCGTCTAAGGCCCCACACAAGGCCCACCACTCCATTAGTTAGTTGGGCTAGAAGCCTAGAAAGACCTGAGTGGTACGTAGTACATACTCCACAACTATTTGTTTCACATCTTTCAAATTCTTCACTTGTGAAGCTTTTCTAAAGGTGTGATGGTGAGAAGAGAAGAGAAGAGAAGAGAAGAGAGGCTTTTACTCCCTTTTGGGGGTTGGATTTATAAGCCCTTTTTGTATATTGAAAGTTTGAAACCTTACTTTATATGGATTTGCATGAGATGAGGATGAGGATGAGGATGAGGATGAGACATTGGATCGTAAAAGATGAAGGAAGAAGATTTTTATCAATAACTACATTGAATAATCACTTTTGATTCATATAGTCGACCCCTCTTATGGGATTAAGTTTTTGATTGATATATTTAATTAATAATGACGTGCATGATAGATAAAGATAAGGTTTGATATGATATTTAAGTTTTAAGTTTCTTTAATATACCCCTTTAAACATACTCCGTAATTTTTTTAATTTTAACGCTATTTAAGATCCTTGACTTAGTTTTGTCAAAAATATAGGTTTAATTTTATTTCAAATCCTTTTTACCACTCAATTAAGGGCTATCTTCATACAAAATGCTAGAAAAGTTATAAGTTCCTAATTACACCCCATTTTAACAAAGTTTCCAACCACTATAAATATTGAATGTTTTAATTTTACTCATTCTGACCAAAACCACTAATTTAAAAAAAAACTTAAAAAGGATATAATTTTACTCTAACTTATTTTCGAAGAAGAAAACGGAGCCTAATTGAACATCCCCATTATGGGTATTGTTTGGTTGACATAGGAATTAAATTCCTATAGGCATTTGTATTTTATTAGAATAAAATCCCATATCAAATTTCCTAGGAAGTAGCTAAACTTGTTTGGTTGATATGTGGCATTTGCAAATCATGAGAATTTTGAGTTACCAAGAGGGCTTGGTAATTGAATTTCCATGTTTTGTGGGAATTACAAATTTGTACTTCCCACATTTCTATTTTTTATGGTCAACCAAACAAACTTCCTATTTCCAAATTCACAGAATTTTCAATTTCCCTAATTTTTTTGTACAATTAAACAATACTATAGTATATGTCTAGACAGAGGTGTCAATTCGATGTCCGGATCGAATTCGGTGAAATTGAGTCGGGTCGGGTTAACATTTAAAATTGAATCGGGTCGAGTTAATTTTTAAAATTGAGTCATGCTACGTTATTGTGTTCATGCGAGCCGAAATTTAAATCGGATATTTTTCGAATCGTATCAGGTTGAATCGGATGTGGTTTTGACTCCCCTATTCTAGTTTCCCTAGTTGGGGGTTATTTGAAATTTTGGAGTGATACAGATATGCACTTTCACTAAACGCTCCACTGTCCCCACTCCCCACCCTTCATTTTCATTTCCCACGTTCATAGTATGAACAATATTACTACACATTACTTGAGACTCAGACATGTTGTTCTTATGCTATTTGTGCTGTTGCAATTATTTTGCTTCGTTTTTTTTGTTTTTCTCTCTCCTAAATCTTTCTCAGATTTCACCCTTATCTTTAATCCTGTACCTATTTTAACCTTCAATTACACTCGTATTTCTAATTTAAGAAGAAACGTCAACTCAACTTGAGTGGAATTTTCCTTTTTTTTTTTTTTCTTTCTGGAAAATATATAAGGTAATGCTTACTTCTGAATTTAATGGCAGATTCTTACTTCACCTGTGAAGCTTTCAGCTTTTCTTTTCTCTCGTGAGTACTTATCTTTCTCTTTTTACTTAATTATTCCTTTTCAATTTCAATTTATTTTAACTATATTTGTAATTTCCCTGATTTTTTTTTTAATTTGTAGTTTCCCAACTGCTGCTTCCTCAATTAGAAAGGGGCAATTTTTTGTCAAAAAAAAAATTAAAAAATAATGAAGGGGGCAATTTTTCACTTTTATATTATGTGGGTATTTTTAAACTTTAAATAATTATGTGGGCGGTTGCTTCATTTTGCGCCTTCTAATTAATGATTTGCAAATGATAATAATAAAAAATTCTTTAAAATTTAGATTTTGCAAAAAAAAGTGGGTAATTAGCTTTATTTTGCACATTATAATTAAGTAGGTAGTTAGCTTCATTTTGCGCTTATTAATTAAGTGGGTTGTTAGCTTCATTTTGCGCCTTTATGTATGGTGATATTGCTACCTTTTTCAATGGATGGAGCTTATATTCAATATCAGTTTTCCTGCAATCTTCATGTCCTTGAATTTCTGTGTTAAGTAAGCTTCCATGTCATTTATAAACCAATTACTTTGTTGTATACTGTGTATAGCTTGAAAAAGTTCATTTCTTGCTTATTTTTTGGGTTTAGTATACTACTCCCTTCGTCCTTTATTGTTTGCACCATTTGCTTTTACATGATCTCCAAAAAAAAAAAAAAACATATTTGACCGTTAATATCTGAAATTGTGTATTTAAGATGGTATTTTGAAAATATATGTCCAAGCAAATCTAACAACATCCAACAAATATCAATTGAATTTCATGGTCAAACTTGATGTACTTTGACTCAGAAAAGGAAATGGTGCAAACAATTAGGGACGGACAAATGGAGTAGGTTACAATGAGAATTTTAATAAAAGTACAAAGTTCATCTTTGTTCAAGGATTCTGCAGGGTTTCAAATGGGGTTTTCTTGTATCATAGAACAGTTTTGAGCATAAAATCACCTGATATTTGCTTTCTACTTTTTGAGTATGTTGTTTACCCTGTCCATATGTTGTTTTCCAGCTTTTGGTGACCCTAACTGCAGAGTTACCTTAGATTCTAGTTTCTTTGGGTATTTGGTTCTTTTGCCAGAAAAGGAATATTATTTTAGATGCTTTATTAACCATTTTCTAATTTTATATGTTCATTTTGTACACACCCAATTTACTTTTCTTATTTAAATTGGGTTTGTAGTGGCTGAAGGAAGAAGGAAGAAGGAAGCTGATTCCTAAGCATGATGATATTGTTATTGTATAATTGAGGCTTATTGAGGGAACTTGCATTTCTGTGAAGGCCTGTTTCATGTCTAATTTCAAGATGAAAGTGCTTCACATTGTGCCATGGTTGGTAGTTCTTTGCAGTATGTTCTTTAAAGGCTACTGTGGGTCAGAGAAAGTGAATATCGGTGCTATATTTACTCTGGGCACGCTCACTGGTAAGGTTTCAAAGATCGCGATGAACGCTGCTGTGGATGATATAAATTCTGATCCCAAGGTACTTGGTGGTCGTACCCTGTCTCTCCAAATTCATGATTCTAATTACAATGGATTTCTCAGCATCATGGGAGGTAAATTCCTACAAACACTTTTTTGTTGTATTTGGAATTTTTGGATTCCTTATCATAAAAGTATGATAGTCTATATGTGCTTCTTATGTTTCTTGCTTTATGCATTTAGGCTTCTTCCTTTGCTATTCTTTATTTAGCCAAAAATATTTAGAGGAAAATGGATGAAAAATGAGGGAGCACCTTGGCTGGGAGGGAATATAAGCCTCCTTTGGGTCCAAAAATTAGAGAACTTATAAGCATATGTTGCAGATTGGTTTTCCTTTATCCGTCTCCACTTGTCCCTTGACTCCCTTCCCTCCAATTTTGTCAAACGAGCATTAAAATGTATGAGAATTTTAACATCTGTTAATTAGTATATATTCATTGATCGCAGCATTGCAGTTCATGGAGACGGATACCGTTGCTATAATTGGCCCTCAGACATCCATTATGGCACATGTGCTTTCTCATCTAGCAAATGAACTGCACATCCCACTATTGTCGTTCTCTGCGCTTGATCCTACATTATCACCTATCCAATATCCCTACTTTTTCCAAACGGCCCCCAGTGATCTGTTTCAGATGTCTGCCATTGCTGAAGTAGTAAACTACTTTCGTTGGACCCAGGTAACAGCTATCTTCACTGATGATGAGCAGAGTCGGAATGGCATCACTGCATTGGGCGACAAGCTTGCAGAGAAGCGTGGAAAGATCTCTTATAAGGCAGTTCTTCCCCCTGATATCAGAGGAAATTTGAGTGTAGTAAAACAGGAACTAGAAAAGGTGAAGAATAAGGAATCCAGAGTGCTTGTTGTGCATACTTTGACTACTTTTGGTCCAATAATTCTCGAGGCAGCTGAGCAGCTTGGCATGTTAGGAGAAGGGTATGTTTGGATAGCTACTTCATGGTTACCTGCCAACTTAGATAGTACTCCAAATCCAAAGCTCTACAAAAACAGTCAGGGGGTAATCACACTTCGGCCCCATACTCCTGACTCGCAAAGGAAAAAGGCATTTATCTCTAGGTGGAACAACTTGAGCAAAGGCTCAACTGGGTTAAATGTATATGGGTTGTATGCCTATGACACTGTTTGGCTAATCGCCCGTGCTATTGATGCATTTCTACGACACGGCAACAATATATCCTTTTCAAATGATCCGGCCTTAACTGCTGTTGGAGGAGGAGATATGAATTTAAGTGCTTTGAGTATCTTTGATGGAGGAAAAGATTTGCTTAAGTTTATACTGGGAACCAATATGACAGGCCTCACTGGCCCAATTTGGTACAATCCTGACAGAGCTTTGGCTAACCCTTCTTATGATGTCATTAACATAGTTGGTAGGCAAATGAGGCAGATTGGATACTGGGCAAACTATTCTGGGTTATCTGTTATAGCACCAGAAACTCTTCGTGAAAGACCGCAGAACCGTTCAGGTGCCAGTCAGAAGCTACGCAGTGTTGTGTGGCCTGGAGGAACTAAGAACCAGCCTCGTGGTTGGGTTTTCCCTCGGGATGGGAGAAAATTGCGAGTTGGGGTTCCTCGTAGAGTCAGCTTTCCTGACTTTGTTTATGTAGACAATCAAACTCATGTTCCTCGTGGATACTGCATCGATGTTTTTGAAGCTGCCATAAAACTGCTGCCATATGCAGTTCCTCATGAGTTCATATTCTTTGGAGATGGGCATCGAAATCCCAGCTATAGTGATCTCGTATCAAGGATCACAACGGGGGTAAGTATATCATTTCATCTTGTCTACCTATGCTTTCTTGGGTTCTAAATATTCTATATTGATAGGTTTTTGTAAAGCACTTAACCCAGGCTTTCTTATGTTCTTCTACTGATTTAAAATACCATATAAAGGGTGTTGATAACTGATATTCAGATGTGATATTATAGGAATTTGATGCTGCTGTGGGAGACATTGCGATTGTGACCAACCGCACAAGAATTGCAGACTTCACTCAGCCATATGCAGATTCAGGGTTGGTTGTAGTAGCCCCAGTAAAAAAGTTGAGCTCTAATGACTGGACATTCTTAAGGCCATTTACACCACTCATGTGGGTGGTGACGGCTGTGTTTTTCCTTGTAGTGGGGGCAGTTATATGGATCCTAGAACATAGATTGAACGATGAATTTCGTGGGCCTCCCAGTAAACAGATTATGACAATTTTATGGTAAGTCATAATTCATGATTGTGCATTAAGAAGATAGATACTAAGTGGTGGTTTGGTTTGTATGAACTATGAAGTATCATTTCCCATGATGTAGCTCCTTTTTCAAAGATTATTTGATTAAATATAGGAAGTAGACTCCACTTATCTTGGGGATTAGTTAAGCAACTTGTTCCATTTAATTTACTTCCCAAGAAGTAAAATGTCTAGAGGTTTTGTCAACCAAGCAATACAAAAAATTTCAACTTCTTATGCAAGTCTATACAGAATATTAGCCAAACAACCACTTACATTTCTGAATTGTACGTTTCTGTATATGATTTCTCACTCATAATTTTCTTCTCAAATTGTCAGGTTTAGTTTCTCAACCCTGTTTTTTGCCCACAGTAAGTCTATTCTGATCAATCTTTCTGAATATCAGTTCTGGATATGTTTTTGGTTTAATTTACTGATCTTTATTGAAATATTCTGAACTTTTAGGAGAAAACACTGTGAGCACACTTGGTCGAGTGGTTCTTGTCATATGGTTGTTTGTGGTTTTGATCATTCAGTCAAGCTATACAGCTAGTTTGACTTCTTTCCTGACCGTCCAACAGCTAACATCTTCAATAAAAGGAATCGACTCATTGATTACTAGCACTGCACCTATAGGTTTCCAAGTAGGCTCTTATGCAGAAAACTATCTTCATGAGGAACTTAATATCCCTAAATCAAGGCTTAAGCCTCTAAACTCCCCACAAGAGTATGCTGATGCTCTCAAAGCAGGAAGAGTTGCTGCTGTGGTTGATGAACAGCCGTATGTTGATCTTTTTCTTTCAAACTACTGCCAATTTGCAGTTGCAGGCCAGGAATTCACCAAGAGTGGTTGGGGATTTGTGAGTATCACTAACTATGAGCTATAAGTAATTAGTTGTGTTTCTTACATTAGTAATTACAACAGAATCTTTTTAGCTAACAATTCTAGGAATCATCAGGCTTCACCTGTTGCAATATCATTTTGCATCTACTTTAAAAAAAAGAAAAAAATAAGAAAGGAGATGAATTTCAAAAACAAACCTATACTTTTCCGTATATACTGAAAAGTGTTCCTAAGTAAACCCATACACTTAGTGGCTTAACCATTGAATTATGTCATATTATGTATATGTCTTTTATTGCAAACTAAAAATGACAGCATAATAAACCAAAATTAATCAGATTCTTTTAATTGAAGCTGGTGTTCTGTTGTTGCCTTACAGTTCTTTGCTTTGATTACTTAGTTTGACACACACTGAGTCTATCTGTTTCTCAGGCTTTTAAGAGAGATTCTCCATTAGCTCTCGACATGTCAACAGCCATCCTCCAGCTATCAGAGAATGGCAGCCTGCAAAATATTACTGAGCGTAATCTTAAGCAAAAGCATGCTTGTCCATCAAATGTTGTAAACGATTCTGAACAGCTTAGGCTGGAAAACTTCGTCGGCTTATTTCTGATATGTGGCGTTGCTTGTATCCTCGCTCTTATCATATACTTCTCCATAATGCTCTACCAGTTCCACCAGCATCATTTGCCTCAACACACGGAACCTTCAACCCAGAGCAGCTCTCGGTCTGCACGAATCAAGACATTCTTGTCATTTGCTGACAAGAAGGAAGACCTGTCACAGAGAAAGTTGAAAAGGAAACGTATATCTGCATCCATGCCAACTCATGGTAGTGAGCCGGTGGAGATTGAATCCGGGGGAAAATCATCTAAAAGTGAAGATTTTAGAAGTTATCGTGACAACAATAGTAACAGCAATATTTGGAATTGATGAGAGGATCAAAGCTGATCCCAATTTCTTGTAATTATGTCCAAATATATATTAACTTTCCCTTAAACCTTTTGAAAATATATCATGTAGAAATCATTGAATGTATACAGGTTAGCTTGGTTAGTAGTAATACCATGGCAATGAGCTATTAGTGTTATAGAGAAAGACTGGAAGAACAGTTTTATCTTATAGTTCAAAATCTCCCCTTTGTATGTTCATATCATTTGGAGTAATGAACATATTTGTGTTTACTATAGTGACATAAATGAATAGAAATTTTCAATTCAGCAAATACAATTGCTTAATTATCTTATTTAACCATTCAATTGACATTATTTTCAAGGACATTCTAAGTTTAGGTAATGGGTTCATCTGTTGTATGAATCTTGAATCATCAAATTTTTATATTTAAAATTAAAATTGTCTCATAAATCCATTTAGATAACATATCATGACAAGAATGGGTAATGAAAGGGTGTGTTATTGATGAAATTTCTTGAAGAACATGCGGTAAAAAAAAAGTGAAGGTAAAAAGGTTTACAAACTAAATCAAGGTCCATAATTTTCAGTCCAAGAATATTACGGAGTACCACTGTACCAGTATTGTTTAATCTGTTTTGTTTAAAAAAGGGGTTTATTAAATGGATGAGTACATGAAATTGATTTATTTCAATCTGTTTTTTTGCTTGTTTTCTCCACCTTTTTCTCCATTTCTTGACCACCACCTTCACCTTCACCTCCACTCGCAATCTCTGCAATAATGGCAATCTGTGCTCAATCTCCATTGAAACCCATCAATCTCTCTCCTCATCTCAACCACCCCACCATTCACAAATCCCCATTCACCTGCAACTTTTCTCTCTCCTCCAAACCCACCCCAACTCTCTCCACTGAACCCACCCCTACCCTCACCTCCGTCACCACCTTCGCCCCTGCCACCGTCGCTAACCTCGGCCCTGGTTTCGACTTCCTCGGTTGCGCCGTCGATGGCCTCGGCGACTTCGTTTCTCTCTCCGTTGACCCTTCTGTTCACCCCGGTCAACTCTCAATCTCCTCCATTTCCGGCAACGCTTCTTCCAAACTCTCCAAAGACCCCCTTCTCAACTGCGCTGGTATCTCCGCTCTTGCCGCCATGAAACTCCTCAACATTCGCTCAGTTGGCCTTTCTCTCTCTCTCCAAAAAGGGCTTCCTCTCGGCTCCGGGCTCGGCTCGTCGGCGGCTTCAGCAGCCGCCGCCGCCGTCGCCGTCAACTCCCTCTTCGGCTCACCTCTTACCCACCTCGAGCTTGTCCACGCTGGACTTGAGTCGGAATCTAAGGTTTCCGGGTATCACGCCGACAACATTGCGCCGGCGATCATGGGGGGTTTCATCTTAATCAGGAGTTACGAGCCGTTAGATTTGGTGAAACTGGAGTTTCCTGAGGTTAATGATTTGTACTTTGTATTGGTTAGTCCGGAGTTTGAAGCTCCCACGAAGAAGATGAGAGCGGCATTGCCGAAAGAGATTGGGATGCCGCACCACGTGTGGAACTCTAGCCAGGCGGCTGCGCTGGTGGCGGCAGTGTTGAAGGGTGACGTGGCGGGATTAGGGAAGGCAATGTCGTCGGATAAGGTGGTGGAGCCGACACGGGCGCCGTTGATTCCTGGGATGGTGGCGGTGAAGAAGGCGGCGATTGAAGGGGGAGCGTTCGGGTGTACGATTAGCGGGGCCGGGCCTACAGCCGTGGCGATTACGGATAAAGAGGAGAAGGGGAGAGAGATTGGGGAAAGAATGGTGGAAGCATTTTGGAAGGAAGGAGGATTGAAAGCTGCTGCTGTTGTTCAGAAGCTTGATAGGGTGGGTGCTAGAGTTGTTAGCAGTGTTCCCAGATGAATGTTGTTTTTTGGGGTATGTTTTTTCAAAGCTTTTGTATTTTTTGATCAGTTTTGAATGATTTGTACTTCGTTTGAGATTATTTAGGGAAAGGAAATAAATCGTATTTGCTGAGTTGAATTAGAATCTGATGAGCTTTGAGCTCTTCCTCATATCATTGTAGCTGATTTTTTGTATTTTCTCTAATGATAATGATGATTTCAAGTTTTATTAAAGTTTTGATGGTTCAGTATGTTACCTTGAAACAAATTGTAATGGGAGTTGATCTTCGTCGTTGATTATGATCTTGTTCATGGAACTTGATGACTGAGTTTGGTCTTTGTGATCTGAACTCTGAACATCATTATAGATTTATAGCGCGAAAGGATCTGGTGAAACTAGAAATGACACTTTAGGTTGGAGGGGGAAGGGTTGAAGGACTTCAGAACTAATATAGGTCTTGTACGAGGATTTGGTTGCTGCGACTGGTTGTCTCATTATGAGAATAGAAGAATTTGTAGTCAAACCTTACTGTTTACCACCCATACTTCATTCCTTTGGGTGAAATGTTTGGAAGAGAGGGTGCAATAGTATGCAGCTAGGAACGTATTGGTGGTAATGCTATGTACTTTATTCCAAGCATGCCAGCACCATTGAATCCAGATTTAATGAATTCTTGCTTTTAATGTGCTGGTTGAGTTGTGTTGTCTTAGGATCTTTGAGGGCAGATGGAAGTAGAGGAGCTCTCCTGAAACGTGTACAATCCTAACAAAACCTCTAGAAGCTGTGGGTTCCGTAGTATTTGTCTTCCTTTCTTTTCTCGATTCTTGACAAAATGTCAAATTATAAAATATTGTGGTCAGCTGTGACTTAGAGTCTTCCATCTTCAATAATGAGTGAATAGTTGTAGGAATAGTTCCCACGGAGCATATTCCCGTCTTGTTGGCTGAATTAGTTTGAGATGACTGCACTAAGCTGAAGGAATAAGAAAATGAACGATAAAATTGCATGGTTCTTATTATTTACTACTGCAGTTAGTATACTGCAGAGACACCTCAATTATAATATGATAATCTTGCTTTTACCAGCATAGATGCTTGATGAATTACACCCATTTAGACAATCTAATGCTTGTGTGATGGAGCAGACACTGTATGGAGCTGGGAGAAGATATTTTGTGAGAATATACTTCTGCTGCTCTATTATTGCTGCTATCTGTTTGTTGTCTGTTACTAATTGGTTATCTTTATCTTATTTTATTTTTTGGCAAATAAATGGAGAGAACCTTGGGGCACCTGCCATCAAAATGACTCTTGGCTCATACATTTGCTGTTTCACTTGTTACTAATAAGATAATATACTATAGCATATCTTTAATACACTGCTATAATTCTTCCTTGTCTTATTTGCTTAGATTTGCTATATTCTTCTATGGGTGTAAACTTAAAAGTGTCCTTTAACAATTATTTCACTTACACAAATTATTAATATAAAACATTTACTTGAAACCGTCGCCACTGTACTAAATGTTACCTGTTATCATGGACCGGTTGAGCTTCATTAAGAAGTCCTTTTCAGATTATTGATTGAGAATCATTCAGTGTACTTCTGGATGGAATTTAGGTTAATGTTGGAAAAATGGATGGTGGGCGATGGAGAACAAAAGCACAGGCGTAAAAGAATGACCCAGATTCTTTAATAGACCACCTTTTCTGCTCATTGTGGAGAGTTCCTTTTCGTGTAGTCTATCCCACTACCAAAAGTTCCTTTAATTTTTTGTCATGTTTATGCTATAAAATATGCATGTTTTTTTTTAATTAATTATTGAATAAAGTTGCTAGTTGTAGAAATGGAACTCTGCTTATAAACTTGGTTATAGGAGCAGCAGTCATGCTGTTGTGTGCTTGTGCTTATTATCATGTTCAAGCATTTGTGAGATACTTGCCACTGACCAAGTAATCTATTTGCTCTTTAGTTCTTGTTAGTGCCAGATACAAAGCTGTTATATAAGAAGATATATAATGATAGTGGAAAGAACACATGTTCCACTTCCTGTTAATCAGTGTCCTTGTTAGGATTTGTTATGGTTTATACTTTTGCATTGCACTTGTTCATGTCCATTGGCCATAACTATTCAAACACTGTCAGTTGTTTATGGAGCTTTGTCTCAAGAAGTTTAATCTCCTAGCAGGCTGGCACAGTGCAGAAATGACACGCTAAATATATTGCTAATAAAAAAGAGGAAGAGGTCAATAATTATTATATACCAATTTTTTTATGCTAGTATGTTCAGTGAAATGAAGGTTTTATAATCTTCATAGTGTCTTTTCATGTATGTTTGATTTCTTCTTAAATGAACTAGATGCTTACTAGTTACAACTTCATTGCATGTAATTTGTTTAGCGTTGGTGTTTTACTTTGAATGCAGTTTACTTATTCCCTGTAGTTTTGTGGTCTGATTTCTAGTTTACACTTTCTGCCTTAACATGTGTGTGAAACTGTATACCATTTTGAGAAAGGAGATTAATATTCTACTTAGACAATTGTTTCATATTTCTAATGATTGCATTTTATGAAGTCTTGGGAAGACTATGACATGAGTACATTGCCAAGTCTTTATATTGTCACTTGCTGAGATGTAGTTATTTAGTGTATTTACAATAGAAATAATTTTGGATGGTGGGCCTTAAATAGATATTTAGTTGAGCTGCAAAATGCTTTATAAGCTCATGGTTACCTAGTCTCTCTAAAGAATCAAGAGAGGAAAAAGTTTTTTTTTTAATTTATTTTTTGAGGGGGCAGGAAGGAAAGTTAAAATTTCTGTCTTGTTATTGGTTGACAGCAACTTGCTACGTATCGCTATTACTATAAAAGCTTTGCAGACCTAGAGGCTCAGACTTAACCTCTGAGAGATTAAACCCTTTATATGCACACCCTTGTACACTTTACAAACCCCTCCCCTCTCTCTTGAAAAGATTACAGAGAACAGGAAAAGAAAGAAAAGTCATGGTTGTTAGTCTAAGACTTCTTTCTGCAGTTAACACATCAGTGTCTGCCAATAATGCGGGACTAACTTCGACCCAATCAGACTATGTCGTCATCTTGGCTGCTCTCTTTTGTGCTCTTATCTGTGCAGTTGGCCTTGCAATGGCAGCACGCTGTGTGTGTCTTTACCGCCCTTTCAATCTTTTCACAACAGCTCCAGTCTTTCATACTTCAGCACCTCCTCCGTCAGGTCTCAGTAAGAAGACCCTCCAGTTACTGCCTACAACGAAGTATCTTTGTGAAGCAGATGATAGTAATAAACAGGATGACTGTGCCATCTGCTTGACAGAGTTTTCTGATGGAGAAATGATGAGGGTTCTTCCACGATGTGGCCATGTATTTCATATAACCTGCATTGATAAATGGCTTGGGTCCCACTCATCGTGTCCATCTTGTAGACAATTAGTTCTGGTAGCTGGTAAATGTCATCACTGTGGAGGATTTTCTGCCCATCAAGGCTTCCATGGCACTGCCAATGAGGTGCATACGAGAGAGACTGACGTGATGCGCAGGCAAGAGCCTCAAGACTATATGCTTACATATTTACCATAATAACAACAGGAAGTGATGTGTATTTTTTTATTGTTTCGTTATAATTACCTACTTTCATTTGATTGGAGCGGGCGTGCCATACATGTCAAATTGCTAAATCTAATGGAAAAGAAGTATAGGAATCCATTCAAGTGCATTTGATTATGACATTCTTCTAGCATTGTCAGTTATGGTATTATGTGAAGTTTGGGATTTTGCATCTTGCTACATACGTATGTGCCATGAGTTTGGGGATCATATCAAGCTGCAAGGTCGCCTTTGCTTTGGTCTAGTGAGACAAATTTACTACGTAGTGTTTGGCAGAGAAATACTTCATTCATCAGCAATTCAGTATCACTGAACCTTTGGTGCTCTTATACTGTTGTACACTTGTACTTGTCCAAGACCCTGATTCTCAGCCAAGATGCCCCCCTCGCCCCAGGGAAGTTAGTCACAAAAATGCTTAAAAAGCACTGTTATGAATTATGATGTAACAAATATGAAAGACCAGAACTGTCGTGAAAACACCAATGGTGGATGACTTGCTTGAGTTTCCTGTATACAATACTGGTAGTAACGAAAGTCCAATGGTTCATGACAGAGGAGCCAAGTTCCAGGTACTTGGGCATAATTCACATTGTCTATTCTTTGGCATTATAGAGCTCTTTGCTGTCTAAGAGATACGCCATTAGCATTAGTGAAACTGTGAAAGCAGCTTTTTATGTACAACTTGCTGCAGAACACTTGTATACACTATACTGTGGTTTTTAATATTAATCGAAATTATGTGCACCACTAAATTTGTTATGATTTTTAGATATTTTAAGTTCATGAAATCATGAGATTAATGCTGTTATTTAAAATTCAAGATGCTTGCAAGTAATATGGTGCCTTAATAATCTCTTGTTCTGATAAGCATTCTTAGCCTTTTTTTTTTTTTTTTTTAATAAAGATTAGAGTATACGGTATATACCTATTTTAGTGGAAGCTCCATAATCTTAAAAGCTCTTGTATCAAATCCTAATTATTCTAATCTCCCTTGCTCACTCTAGCAGATGCCTTAGTTTTAACTTCTCTTTCATTTAATTTGAGTGTATGTGGTAGTCTACTGTCTACGAACACTTCCACTAGAAAGTTGACACAGGGAGGGAGAGTCAACTAGTCAAGAAGGGAAAACTTTCGCTTAAATGACGCCATTATTAGCTGACTAGGAGAATTTAGAATTTTTTGCTACTCGTATATTAATTGTGCATAAGGTTTGACCCCACTTTTTCAAGTTTTCAACTAATATAAAACTAACAACTCAAAGTGTATGTTGGGACTTGGATGATAGAATTTCAAAAGTCTCATTCATAGAATTATTTGCATAAGTTAGTGGCTTTGGTCTTGAGATAACTGCTTGGAGCTACTAGATGATCGGTTTAACTAAAACCTTTAACGAAACATACGAACTCAAACAAATGCAAGTCCAATGCAAAAAGAGTCTTCAATCTTCAGAATGAAACTCAAAACTTTGAATAAAAATTCATATAATTTTGCTCTTTTTCTTTGATGTTAGCTTTATATATTAAGTTCATGTCAGTGAGTGTTTGTAAAGTCTGAAGGTTTTTTTTTTTTTTTTTTTTTTTTTTTGAAACTGGGACAAGTGTACAAAAGAGAAAATTAAGCCCTCTCTATATATCCTTTTTGTGGAGTTTGCTTCATACATCCTCCCTCATATCAGGAAGGGAAATAGAGTCTTAAGTTTATGTCAATGTAGACAAATTTGTATTAATAATTCTAGTTGTGTCATAGTTCATGTCAAATATTGTAAGAGAGAATAATTTTAACAGCGTCCGACAAGTAGGGCAATAGAGGATCAAGAGGTATAAAAACATTTACCCTCTCTAGTGTTTATGGGGTGTTATAAACTGTGATGATTTTTGGATGAACAAACGGAACTAAGAAGTGGAAAAACTCAAGCTCGTGAATGTGACCACCATTACTGGAAATAATTTACTGTCTGAAATTTGGTAATTAAACAGCCAAGTTTTAAGAAACACTGTGATCAAAAGAGCTGCAACAAAACTATTTACTTGGACTGACCAATAATATCCAGAGTTGGGAATACTATCCTTTCCCTTAGCAACCCTATAAAAACTGCACTGCAAATCAATCCTTGTCTTCGGAAGGGTGTCTTGCGCCAAGAGCAAAGAACTCGGTGATTACCTCCAGGGGCATGCCCTTTGTTTCAGGAACCTTTACAAAGATGAAAACCCATGCAATAAAACTAACAACGGCATAGAAGCCAAAGACGCCAGCTAGTCCAAAAGCATTAAGCATGATAGGAAGGGTGTCGGTAACTATGATATCACCAATCCAAAAGGTAAGTGCACAAATAGCAATGCAGAGACCGCGAATTTTGGTAGGGAAAATTTCTGCACACATGATATTTGGGATAGGGCCAAATCCCATAACAAAGAAGCAGAAGTAGAGAACTACGGAGATGGTAGATATCACAGCATGCACAGTGGTACCCATCTTTATCAGATTTCCGAGTATCAGGACGACTAGCGATAGGAATAAAACAGGAATTGTGGTCAGCAGCAAAGTCCTGCCAAGAAACATAAATTAACATGTCACAAAAGGAAAGGAAAGGCTTACATAAAAATTTGAGGTATAACTTTGACTTAAGCTCACTTACAGTCTTTTTGATGCATCATGCAATTACAGAAATGACTGAAATATACTTGAAACACAATTAAAAAAAAAAAAAAAAAAACATCCAAATATAGCATATGGCAATATGCTAACAACATTTTTTATACAAAAAATTATGAAAAGAATACTAGAAGAATCAAGGTTAAACTAAATGGACTCTAATTCCTTAGGCTTTGCTTTCTGTGGCTTGAAGCCTGGCTCAGGCTCAATTAAAGCCTCCTCTAAACAAAAATGAGCAGGGACAAGCAATCACAAAATTAGCTTTTACTGAAACAAAAGGCCATTGGGTGGTGAAAGTCAAATTTTACCTCCTTCCAGAAATATCCATAAGCCTCATTGCAACAGCTATGGCAGGCAGCATTAGAAGAGTGGTGAGTGCACTGATGAGCAATGACGCAGAGGAAGAACCGATACCCATGTGCGAAAGAAGATCACCAACCCCAGCCTGCTCTAATATTTGAGGAGTGTAATACAGGACCCCATTTATCCCAGAGAACTGCACCAAGAAAAATATAAACCATGTGAGAATCACAAGGCCAGATTACAATTCACAAGAAAAATAGAAAATGCTCATACGAATTTCAGACAATACTGAACATTAATTGAAATTGGTAACAGCCTACTCATGAAAAGCTTTCATTTCTAAAAACTAGGAAATGAGAATGGACAGATGTGTGTCCGCTAAATTTGCATGGAAATAAATTCATTTGTGGTAAATTTAGAATATAGCACCCAAATCATATGATCCCAGGGGAATGTTTAAAACTGCGAAGGTGTTGATTTGAAACAGTAACTAATGCTATTGAGTCAAATATCTATACACAAAAAGGCCTCAAAGGGAAACTAAAATTCTCTACAAAGTGTTTTTGCACATAAATTCAGACATTATATCATTATATGATTCAATAGAAACCACTTTTGGTTTGCTGGCAATTTGTAACTTAATCAGACAATCACAGTCCATCATGTCCAAGATGTCGCTGATTCCCAAAGTCAAACAAATCAATTAATGTCATGTATCAGCAACAGCTATAAGAGAAAGGAATTATAAGAGGCTAAGAGGATGAAGGTAGGCAAGAGTCGAAAAGGAAAAACAAAAAATTGAAAAACAACCCCTGCTCTAGCACCACATGCTTTCTAGAAGGAATAGCTCTTTTTACCTGCTGAAGAAGTTGAAGTCCAACACCAACAACTAATGCACGCCTGACACCAGGTTCTAACAGGTCTCTCCAACTAGGTCCTTTTCCAGCAGTCTGAGAAGGGTGAACCATAGCTGGTCCATTTGCACGGTGCTCTATGAACTCCCTCGAATAAAGGGCTGGTTGACTCACTAGTGCAGCCGCCTTAACATAGTCGGTATCACCAGTAACATCACCGCCAGGAAGAGATAACAAAAATCCTCGTTTAGATCCTGCATCACCCTCTTGGTGTAAATAAAGTCTTTTGAATCCTCCTTCCTTCTTCCCATCTGGACCTTCTCTCTCACTCCATTTCCAAGCCAGCTGCCAACCACCACCAATACCACTAGCTTCACTTCCTTGTATTAAACTACTAGGCTTCATGCTGAACATGCTGCCCGAAGCAGGAGCAACCATGGCTTTATCTGTACCTGAAGTCTGATGAGATATAAGTGGACTTCGTAGGTCTTCATCCTCTTCAGCATAATCTTCATCGTCATGAGCATAATCATCATCATCCCCAGGAATATTTTCTTCATCCCACTCTTCATTTCTAGGATCTTTCCCTCCTATACTAAACATACTACCAAAATTTGGGAAGATGATACTTCGCATGCTTCCTTGTTCTGGAAGCTTCTCATGTACGCTACCAAAAAGTGTGACAAGAGGGTCTACAAAGGAACTGCCAGGATTCTGAATGCTTCCCTGGCGAGATGCAAGGCCCAGCATACTCTGGCCAGTGACGGGTCTGGCAACCCAGGATCGGCCTACTTCAGACCCATATAACTTAATCTGATCTTTGACAACCATAGGATCTTGGTCCTCAGTGTTTTCAGCATCTGGCTCAATTAAGTATTCTTCTATTGATGTGTCACCTCCAACTCCAAGCCCCTCAACAAGTAGAGCCATTTCAGCTGTTCATCCAAAAAAAAAAATATGTAACTGATATAACATTGCTTTAGCTTCCAATCTCCAATCAACAATTATACTTCCTTTACTTAAGTTTGACCATTATCTCCTTTGGTCTGTCTAACATTGATTATCATACATATTCATTGTCACTCGGCGAATAATACTTAGCTTCACTGAACTCTCAATTGTTGGTTTATTTGATCTCTTGCTAGCAAGCTTGTCTATTTTAACCAGAAAGTCTTCATTATTATTAATCAAAGTAAAAAAAAAAAAAAAAAAAAAAAAGGAGTAAGTGTCATGTCCAGTAAAAATGTAGATAATTTTGACAACCGGCTTATGTTTACAAGCAAAGTTCAAATGTAACTATGGAAGTAGCAGAAGACTAACCAGAGACATCTTCCCTGCCCCGCAATTGTTGAAGAACCATTTTGGCCTCAATCATTTTTCCTTTACTAACAAGCCATCGAGGAGACTCAGGTAAGAAGAATACAGTTAATACAAAATAAATCAGGGATGGAACAAAAAGAATCCCAAGCATCAATCTCCAGCTAGGTTTTTCCATTAATGACATCCCAAAAACCATACAGTACGCAACAAACATTCCACCAGAACCAGTAAACTGAGGAAGTGTATTCAATGTACCCCTTATTTCAGTTGGGGCTGTTTCTGATATATAAAGAGGAACAAGAGTAACAGCCAAACCACTTCCGAAACCATCCAATAGCCGACCCAAGAGTAGAACATAAACATTGGGAGACCACAACATTATCAAGGCACTAACAAAGAAGCATACAGAGGAAATAATCATCATAGGGCGACGCCCAATACGATCTGAAATCGGCCCAGAGCATGTTGTGATAATAGTGGCACCAATTAATGACATAGCCACAATTAAGCCTTCCAAAGTTGGTGCACTCTCCAATTCGAATTCTTTCTTAATATATAACACAGCCCCTGGAATAAAACAAAGATAAAAACCCCACCAAAATTCTTAGTAAGTCTGAATGCTGAAACCCAGAGATCATGATCCTAAAATTACTAACAAATCAATGTAAACGAATTCCTCAAAAACATAATGCATATATGAACAATCATGTACTCCCTCCATTCTTTAAAGTTCTTCCTACTTCCGTTTTCATCCATTAAAGTAACCACCACAAAGATCATTAATGAAAAAAGACAGTAATTTTCTTTTTATCATCATTCTTTCTCCAATTTTCCCCATTTCATCTCTTTGCAAGGGTTTTCCCATGTTTTTACCAATAATGTAAAATTGGCCAAAAATCCAACTTTATAGTTTACACATAATCTTAATTAGGCAAATTCGAGGAGCATAAAAATAAACAATTAAACTACTGAAAAATCAATAATGGAAAGAATTAAGAATTGATGAGCATATTACCAGCAATAGTAGCATTGTCCCATCCTTGCAACAAATTCCCAACTGTTGCAGCGATTGCAACTAATACTGCCCCACTCATTTTTACCTCAAATTAATCTACTTCTTCAATAATCTGTCAGAAAACCCACGATTAAAAAAACTCAATTAACATCAGTTAATTCTTAAATTACATAATGAAATTTAAATAAAAAAAATATTGACACATGCAAAATACAGCAAACCCCAATTAATTAAGAATGGGAAAAAATCAAAGAAAAACAAAAAAACCCATGCAAGAAACAGGAAAATAGACGGACCCAGATGAGAAAATAGCCAATTTTCATGAAATTTTTGTTATACTTCAAGTTAGAAACAGAATGGTTCAGAATTTCAGATAATTCTAATTACTGTTAATCATATGAAAGAGATAAAATTTGAAATCTGAACAAAACAAAAATACAACTTTCAAGAAAATTTTGCTACTTAACTTCCAGAAAAATCGAAACTTTTTCGGTGAGGATGAAATTAAATTTTTTTTTAAAAAAAAGAAGTATCTTAGAGAATTCTAACCATTGATGAACTGCAATTTGGCCAACAAAGTATTGGCTAGTAAAAAAAAAATTAGTTTATAACTTATAGTACTGTACTAACAAAATCTGAAGAATATAATTGAAAAAAACAAAATAACAAAAACCCAAGATAATTAAAAAAACAAAAATGGTAAAATAAAAATGTTGCAAAAACTGAGGTCATCACCATGCCCTTTGGCAACCGACTGATTGTGGAGTGAATTGACAGATGCCTTGCTGTTGTTGGTTTAACACACCTAAGCTTAGCTCTTGTGTTTTCTCTCTAGTGTGACTCTCTCTGGAAGCAGAGTGATTGACGCAGTTTTTGTTGAGGTTCTAAAATATACTACTCAATTCATCATAGTATTCTATTCGGTTTTGATGATATTATTGTAGGAATATTGGAATATGGTATGATGATGTTGTGCTTACTCTTGGCGCTATTCATTCTTTTGTTGACATCACCCCGCGTTTAATTTGCATAAGTAACTACTCCCTCCGTTAATTTTTATTTTCAACTTTTGCCATTTTAGTCCGCTAATCATTTTGTGCAACTTTTTATTTTATTTCTATTTTTAATACACAAAAACCCTGAAAATTACAAATTTACCCTTAATTAAAAATTCTGATTTTAATAATTTTACTAGTGGGTGGGCCAACTTTCTCTCTCCAAACACTTAAATCACTTTCATTTACTCCCACTGATGTTTGCCCCTTAAATTTTGTCTCGTGAACCGTAAAACCCTCCAAAGTTGCAAATAAAAATTAACGAAGGGAGTAGTTATTGACTCGGACGATAATTTATATTGACTAGGGATTTGTTAAACATCGCCCGCAAATCTCTACATAAAGCCCACAAATACGTGTTGAAGTGACTTTATTGCCCTATTCTTTTAAAAAAAAAAAACACTCTCTACATCTCTCTAAAAAAAAATCAGAAAATCTACCTCTCTAAAAAAAATTAATTACGACAATGTCGAGGCGGCAAGGGAAAGAGGTGGCGGCGGCGACGGCGGAGGAAAGGCGGCGACCTGGTGGCAAGATAATTATTTAAATATTTTTTTTTTTTAAAAAAAAAAAAAAAAGGCGAAGGTGGCGCGTGGCGGGGCGTTAGGTCCGGCAGCCAACGCCGGTGGCGTGGCGTCTGGCTTGGAAGCCCAGCCATCGGGCAGGCGTCCAAACCAGATGCCAGACCATTGGCTGTGGCGGCCAGATCTGGCGCCTGTGCCTATGAGTGGGCGTCCAGTTCAGGCGCCTGCCCACTGGCTATGGCTGCCGGATCTGGCGCCACCGCCAGTGGGTAGGCGTCCTGGCCAGGCGCCCCACCTGTTTTAATTTTATTTTTTTATTTTTTTATTTTTTTGTTTTTGTATTTTGTTTTTTATTTTTTATTTTGCAAAATCAGAAATTTAGTTTTATTTAAAATAATTTTGTTTTATGTATAATTTTTTTTTTGATGTGTTTTATTTTTTTTTAAATATTTATCAACTTTATGTGTTTTTTTTTATAAATCGTGTGTATTTTATTTTTATAAAATCAGATTTATTTTTTGTGTTAATGTTTAGCTTTTTTAATGTTTGATGTTTAAACATTTTTTATGCCTTAATTGATGTAGTATGTGGAAATTGTTTGTGTTAATGTGTAATTGTTTTTTTTAATTAAAATGTGTAATACATTAGGGTATTATGTGTGTATTTGTGTATGTGTAATATATTTGTTTTTTATTTTTTATGTTTAATTATTTGAAAAAAAAATTTATTTTTTTTGGAAATCAGAAATTTTGTAATATATTAGGGTATTATGTGTGTATTTGTGTATGCATTAAGGTATTATGTGTGTATTTGTGTATGCCGTATAATATTTTTCTATGTTTAATTATTTGAAATAATTTGAAATTTTTGTTTTGTGTCCTATTTATTTATTATGTCTTTGATTTTTATAATCTTTATTAATTTTATGTTTATAAACATGACGATATGTTGGAAGTGTTGGTATTTTGTATGTGTAGGTAGTTATTTAATTTTTTGGTATTTTGGACGTGGGACCAGTTTTCGATGGTGGCCCGCTTATGGACTGCAGAGTTGCAGAGGCCGCCATCTGGGGTTCCTCCCATGTGTGACCACTACTACATGGAATGGTTCAACCGGTATTTGCACCCGAGGTTGATCGCAGATCTCGATCACAGCAATGATGATTATATGCCACCGCCTACTGCCATGGAAGCGGTATGTCTCATAAAATATTTATCGTTGTTTTTTAATTAAGTTTTATATGTTGTTATTGTATTTCATGTTTTATTTTTTGTTGTATGCAGTGGATGGGAAAGATAATGCAAGACGTACAGAAACTCTCTCTGGAGAAGGACAGCATGAGTGCAACAGTGAGAGCTGCTGTTGATAGTCTGGAACAGACCCTTGCGCATTGGGAGTCGACGTCGAAGAGGGATTACTGATGGTTTTGGCATGTTATTTATAGAGCACTTTAAATATTATTGTTTTAATTTTTAAAATTGGACATTATGTTTTAAGTTTGTAACATTTTAGATTGTTGTTTTAGCTTTCAACTTTGACATATTATCATTGCTGGTTTTAAATTTTGACATAACCGTTCGTGGATCCGCGCAACTTACCCATGAAGCATATAAATGTAGTAAGCAATACAATATAAAAAATTAATGTTCTCATTAAAAGAGCAACGTACAAATAAGGTTACATAGGAAGAATGTAAACATGAAAAACTAAAATGCAGTTAGGGTGTTCCATTCGTGGATCCGGTCATGATATAGCGCATCCCAACCCTCTACGCTCGCTGTGCGAATGGTGTACCACCGAGGTATAATCGGTGGCACTGGAAAATCGGATGACATGTCTAGTCGGATGAAATGTCTGTATGACGACCCAAGAAACGCAATAGCTACCTCTTTGACCGGTGTAGTGACAGTCTCACGCAAACGCCAAGGGAGAACCGTCGTACAAGGATAATAAGCATGACCAATCAGAAAGTTCTGGTTCGTTGGAGTCATCCCCATGATCTAAACCAGTGGGAACTTGTACTTGTTTGTCTTGTACGTTGAGTCGATCAAAATCACAAATGGCCAAGACTTGATCATATCAGCACAATCAGGATGCACAAGGAAAAGATGAGTCACCTCCGCTGTATCTTCATCAGAATCAAACCAGAACAGGTAACCACGTGATTGTGCCTGGTGTAGCAGTTGCTGTATAGGGTTCCTTCCCTCTGATCGTTCAAACCTGAGTTGCTGTCTGACGTTGTAGATGTGTCTTCGGTTTGGATGGTCTTCTGGAAATTTCTCTAACACAGATGCTAATATTTTAGCAGGCTTGACTTGAGCATCACTCATTTCTTTCACAACTAGTTTCGCAGCAGGACTTAAGCCGCTCAGCTGTCGATGACCCTCTTCATATACTATCATCTCATGGTTGTGATACCCCCATTTAGAGTAACCAATCACTTCCCAACCGTCACGACTCCGCAGTTGTCGAACCTTTACTCTGAACTCACACCCACAACCTTTCCGCTTTGTATCAAACCGAGTGGCTGTACGAAAATCTCTTTCTTCTCTTTTGCGATAACGGTCGCATCTCAAAATGCGATCCATTCTACCATCCCGTTGAGATTTATGAGTTACTACTACCAAGCAAAATCCAGCTATAATTGCAACCTGTTTTGCCCAATCAATCGCTTGTTGAGCTTCTTCGAATGGACCATCATGTCCAAAGATCCCACTGTAATCATTTCCGTCTCCACCATAATCCTGCATCAATTATATATTATAATAAATACATTTAACGGATAATACATTTAATTTCTATATTTACACAGAATTAACACAAAATTAAAAACATAATTATGTATAATATTATTCATACACATACACATACAAATTTTAAACACAATCATTTATAAAAGTCACATAAACAATTAAATATTTTGGTATACATTAACACAAATCTACTCACAACATAAATAAAAACATTAAATTATTAATCTTAATTTAAAAAAAAAACCGTTTTGAATTTTCAATTTGAAATAAATTTAAAAAAAGAAAAAAAAAACCATTTCCAATTTTTTTTAATACAATTTCAAATTGTCAAACTTAATTTAAAAAAAAAAACCATTCTCAATTTTCAAACTTAATTTTTAAAAAAACCCATTTCGATTTTTCAAATAGAAAACAATTTCGAATTTTTTTAAAAAATCATTTTCGATTTTTCAAATTTAAAAAAAAAAAAAAACAAAAACAACAACAACAAAATTAAAAAAGAAAAAAAAAAGAAAAAAAAAAAAAGGCTGGCGTCTGGCAGGGCCGCCACACCCACTAGACTGGCGCCTGGCAGGGCAGCCACAGCCACTGGACTGGCGCCTGGCCAGGACGCCTGTCTGGTGGTGTTGGCATCTGGGCTGGACGCCGGTGCGGTAGTTCTGGCGTCTGGCTTGGACGTCCATGCTGCGGTACTGGCGTCCATCCTAGGCACCGGCGCCACTACACGACCACCTCTTTCAGACGCCGTTACGTAAACCGTGAATTTTAACGGTGTCTTACCTCATTTTCCGTCGACGACGACGTACCTCCGGCGTCTCCCGCATCTCCGGCCTGCCCTCCGGTCTCCCCCGGCGAGCCAGTACGGCTCCGCATTTTTTAAATCGAGATTTGTTCAATTTTAGAAAATGGGCATAATTGTCATACCAAGTCATATTTGTGGGCTTTATATGGTAATTTGCGGGCGATGTTTAGCGATTCACAAAAAATTTGTTTGAATTTGCACGAATAGCAATTCACTAAATTATTGTGACGAGATTATATAGTTAGGAAAATGTTATACATAGCCCTTAAATACACACTAGAAAATCGTAAAAATTTTGGAAATCATAAAAATATAGTAAACACTAATTACACTAATTTATGCGTGTTTTTGTCATAAATTACTAATTTCATACAATTTTTAAGAATGTATTTAATGCTTATATATAGCCCTTACCCATATGTATAGATTTTATTTGTTTGAGGAACAGAAATTTATAAGATTGTTGTGGATAAATAAATGTGACTTATTATCCATTTTTTTGGTTATGTGTTTGAGGCTTTGTAATGAATGCCTATATTTGATTTTGTTTTAATTGTTTAGGCCTTAATTGAGATGAGCATCATGCAATATAATACGGAGTGTTACAAGATCTTGTGTGTATAATATTAGAAACTTGAAGGTATTTGTGTGATTGATTCTTTTTATTATTTCTCCTAAAACTCTGTGTATGAAAAAATGGAACAAGTATTATATACAGATAGAGTACTAAACAACTCATTTAACAGCTACCTCTAATAATTATTACTCTAGTTGATTGTTTCTAGCTAATACACTACTTGCACGAATATCAGCTCCTACAATACCTAAATTTGCCTAAATGAATCATGTTTATAGATGGTTAAAATTTTGGGTTATTGTAATGCTAATACGAATTACTCTATATCACCAATTAGTGTAAATTAATCTTTGATAAACCCTAGTTATGCTGAAATGCTGAATAAAACAAAAATTACTCAAAATTTTAAATAATCATAAGATGAATTTAGAGTATACTATTCTCACATTAGTCACTTTCAACTATGCATGTCCATTGAATTTTTTAATCATGCTATTCGATTTAAAATTCTTGTATTCACTGTAAAGCAGGCAACTTTGTAAATTAAAGTTTGGTTCAATAATATATATACACTCAACCTACGATCTATTCCAGACTTTACAGTAAAATATAAGATTAATTATAAGATAAAGTTTTAATTATGCGATTATACAATTTATTGTTGGTGCGGATGTGACTAGTAGCTAGTGATCATGCATTTTTAAAGCAAGGTTTGATAAAGATATATTCGTTTGATTGAAACCTTTTTTCGTGGGGCTGGAAAAAATGATACTATTCTTTTGATTGAACTTGGAGGTTGATTGTTTCATGGATTTAAATTGAATTCTACTCATGTTTATATTACTGTACAAAAAATGACATGATTTCTTAACTAGTTGCTACTCATATAAATTTTATTTTGGGTTGTTCTAATTTAATTGTGTTTGTGTTGCTTTCAGCCTTTCATAATCTATCTTATTTAGATTTTGGTTACTTAAAATAATTTTTTAGGATGCACATGATTATAACAATTTAGTATTTATCCTATAGAAGATGTTATATTTTGTACTTTCTAATATTATACACGGAGTACATTGATCACATGTGTTATACTCGGATGAACTTACAAATGCTATAATATAAGAGAAAAACACTCCATAACAAAAAAAGTTCATTAATTAAAGATAATGATTGAGACCTCTTGTTTCTACTAGATACATATTTATGTACATTTTTTTTGGTGCACGGAAATTAGGACACATGATTTTGATTTGTCAAACCAATGTACTTGTGTATAGATTTTCTATCAGTTGATTGCCATATATTTTCTCCGTTTCGAGAGAACAATTCATCTCTCCGATCCCTTTTCATTTTATTTTCATTTTTTGAAGGAATTTCTCTTTTATTTTGATAGTGTATATATATCGATTATGGATTTCAAACAAAAATTTAATTGATGAGTTGGTCCTTTTATATAGTATCAAGAGTCAACATGACAAGAAGATTACGACTTTTACGAGTTCAAATCTCATCCACCCTCTTTTCAAAATGGGATATTAAGCTCTAGTATGGCAAGACCCATGCTACATCCACACTTCAAGGCCAACGAAATCTCATGTAAACGTCGTGTTAGGGTATAATTATTTTTTTTACGATATAAATTGAAAATATGGATGAGGTGGTAGAATTTGATTTCTTGAGACAAATTATCTCTAATACTACCAATTGTATCATCTGAGAGACAAAAAGAAGTTTGTAGTGGTAATGAGTAATGACTAAAGAAACAAATCGAAAGGTCAGGGTCTTATAAGGTTTAACTTTATAAAGTGATGCGATGTGACGTTAATATAAATTATTATAAGCTACTACAATCAAAAGATTAACCTAGATTACACAAGATATTTTACTTGGAATTTTTTGGATCTTCCTGTAGTTTTTGGCAAATTCCGAGCCTCCTTCCGTATATAATTAGGCAATTAGACAGTTAAGTCTTTGAATTAATCATAGTCATTAATTTAATTAATTAATCAATCTTTGTATGTATTATTAATTTTATCATAACAGTGAATGTGGAGTCATTTCCCTCATTTGTCTCATACATCTATTTTAAGAAGTCCTTGTAATTTATGTACGGAGTACTTTGTTATGAGTTAAATTTAATGATAAAATGTTTAGGATAAGTGATTATGGAAGTATCATCGACAAAACATCAATCGAATAACTATATAGTTAATGTGGTGGACAAATATAAATTTGCAAAATCAAGAGATTAGTCAATTCCCATCTACTTAAGTTATACTAGCAAAATTTTTTAGCACTTTTGTGATTTTTTTCTTTTTTTGTTTCATATGTAGAATATTGCAATTAGTCGTGTAATAGACTAATAGTCGACTATCTTATAATAAACCAAATGAGTAATACCAATCTTTCTCAATATGATGATTAACAATAAATAAGTTCAAATAAAATGAATATAACACACCCCAAATTACAACGAACGAACAATATTTTCACGACTTAAAAGTTAATTATTCGCTATGGATTAGGACTTTAGGAGCATTAATACTTGGTTTATATATAGCTTCTGATTGATATCTATCTCTATGTTTTGGAGATCATTACAAAGTTATTTCAATGTAGAGAAGAGGAGTGGCGTCATGAACATGATAGCTACTCCGCAACTGTGGTGCTTTGGCTGATATTCGAATATGCTGCTTTAATTTTCCCACTCCCCAACTAAAGAAAATGGATTCCAATGGGAATTGATAAAATAGCATACTACTAATTTTTTGAGACTTTTATTCTTTATTTTACCCACTAAAAAAAAAAGGATTAGTTAATTAAGACTTTATGTTTGATCATCAATTCTGGGAGTAAGATATTTTTTTAATACGAGTAATAACTAAATACTCCATCCATATAATGCGAATGTATGATAGTCGTTGGCACATTCGATTGAAGGTTAATTCAAGGATTTTGATTAAGATACTTTTTTAATACGTACTATATTGTTTATGTCAACTTTTACGTTCTTACTACAGAGTATGTCACAATGTAATACGAGTATTATTTCCTTAATATTTGCTAATCAATAATTACTCATTTTGTTTTTTGTGTTTTTTTCCCGAATAATACAAATTTTGTTTTAAACATATTAGTTAATTTCTTTTTTTATTTTATTTTATTTTATTATTTTATTTTTAATTTTTTTTTTAAATCTACTCCTTTTTAGCCACCACAAGTTTATGACTTCATTATAACTTTATACGGAGTAGTAGTTTATCTAATATGACAATCTTATACGAGACGTACTAATTTCATAAGGAATTATTTTATCCTATTAAGAAAAAAAAAAAATAACATTTCTGTATTATGACTCTTAGTAAATTATGCAATTTACAAGTTTATCTCTTTTTTGATAATTCTTACATAAAAAAGTCAGAGTTAGTGCTTTCTAGATATAACTATTTTTCCCATTTGCTTTTAAACAAGTACCATCAATCCATCACTAGACAATTCTTAGTTACTCCACTAAAAATCTTTCTAATTGCTTCTAATTTGGAAAGAAAACATTATTGCTTGAGCCCAAGTATTTTCAAGATTAAGACATTTTCTTCTTCAATGAAGCAATAATTAAGAATTGCTGTCTTTTAGCCCCAAGTTTAACTATAAATACCCTCCCAGGCCCAAAACCCCTAAAACATTGGGCCAATTGGACTATGTGGAAACTTCTTTTGAAAATGGTCATATACATTGGGCTGGGCCTACATTTGAGATAGATGACCTAGTCTGATTGTCTAAAAGACTAAAATACTACTCTATATGTTTTCATTTTATTGTCCTATTTAGAATCTTGATAGATTTCAATGCAAATAATGTTTAATAGCTTATGGGAAAATAAATACGAATTACTTCAAAATATAGTCACGTACTCACGTATTTTAACTCTGCTAATTATTGTGTGCAACTTTGGGGTATGATTTATGAAATATAAAATATTTCAAAGTTGCACATAATAATTAACGAAGGTAGTACTTGTTTTTAATATACATACCTAGAGATATCGTTATTAGGCCCTGTTCACTTCACCTTAAAAAAATAATATTCAATAAAAATAATTTCAGTTCGGTAAAATAAGTTCAGTTCAGTAAAAATAAGTTCAGTTTAGTAAAAATAATTTCAATTCGATAATAATCAGTAACTTTATAGAAAAAATATAACAGAAAATCAGTAAAAATAATTTTAGTTTAGCAAATAAATTTCAGTTCAGTAAAAATAATTTAAATTTAGCAAAAATAATTTCAATTCATTAAAAATTATTTTAGTTCAACAAAAATAGGGTGAAGTGGACGGGACCTTACTCTGTACTTCATAATGCTACATTAGAAGATGTGCAAGATTCTGAATGAGACAATTAAGAAGAAATGGGGGAATACTTCTATCGTTGTATTTGTGTTACCAACAATTTATGATTCCATTATACTTTCAAATAATTTTCATAAATTAATTTTACTTTAAATAAATGACTATAACAATTAATTCTTTTTAATGCAAATATGTTATGACAAATTTTTGGCACCAACTCTTACAAAAATATAGACACAATTGATTATCAATTTTCCACAATACACATTTTGCGTTTGTGATACAAATTTAAGTTGTGGATTTAGAGAGCCACAAAGAAATCATCGTGTACACAAGATTTAATCGCACATCGTACACATAATTTAAACTCGTAATGATCAATCTAATCGATCATCCACGCAATTGAATAGAACATAAATAAAAGTGTGAAACCTATTCAATTCCCTTCCCACCAAAAAAAGTAATATTTTTCCAATTAGCTCTAAACCGTATACTACAACATGTAACGTGGCTTTTGTAAAAAAAAAAAAAAAAAAACATGTAACGTGGAAGAATCACAAACGATAAACAAAACACAAACAAACTTCACAAATACATGTTCTTCAGTCATTCTAACGATCCTATTCCTCAATCTCTGACGTTAACAAAACAAACACTTTTTCCCTTTTTTGATCTCCCAAGAATCCTGGATTTCGTTTTATCAAAAGAATAATTTTCAGATAGAAGAGGAATCCGGGGTTTTTACCCCAGAAATTAGAACAAATCTGAAACTTAGAAAGATGAACATTTTAGAGAAAATGAAAGGGGTTGAAGGCAGATTTTGCGAGGAATTTTCACCAGGGTATTATGGTCTTTGCACCATTGGTGGAATGCTTAGTGCTGGAACTACCCATCTGGCCATTACTCCTCTTGATGTTCTTAAAGTTAATATGCAAGTCAGTTTTCTTCCCTAAAACCCTTCTTAAACCCTTCTCTAATTTCACATTTTGTTAGATTATTTGTTTGTTTATTTCTCAGCTAATATCTGGTTTTAGCTTGTACTTGTAAATTATATGCTTATTTATGTATGTTTGAATTTGGTGTGTTGACCTTATTTGGTTTGAAACATGTTTGTTATGCAATTACAGATTTTTGGATGATTAATGTGAGTGGGTTTTGATGGTCTATGTAGATTTAGTGGCTAACTAGAATATATATACTGATATACCGCTCATTTTTGCTAAAATTGTTGGATTTGCCTTTGTTAAATTGGTAACATTTTGAAAAAGGAATTAGCATTTCTCCTTAATTACTGTAATTTTTACACTAATTGTAAGAGCCAGCGATTCCAGTCAATGGGTTGATCGGGTTTGGTTTCTGGTCGATTTAAGGTGATACCGAAGATATGTCAAACCAAAGTAAACTTAGTAAAATATCAAATTATGATAAATGACTAAATGAGTAAACTTTGGATTATTTGGGTTTGGTTTTCTGTGTAACCTTAGTTGGGTCAGACCAGCACTAAATATTCAAGCTTTCTAAATAATAGGTGCCATATTACTGTGGATTCTTTGTCAAAATAACCTAAATTTGGTTCAAATTGGTAATAGTATTAATGTGTGTGGAGTTTGTTTCTAATTTTAACTTGTTTGAACTAGTAGGTGAATCCCATTAAATATAATGGCATTTCATCAGGTTTCTCAACTCTATGGAGTGAACATGGTGCTTCTGGCCTTTGGAGAGGTTGGTCAGGGAAGTTTTTCGGATATGGGATTCAAGGCGGCTGCAAGTTTGGTCTATATGAGTACTTTAAGAAGCTCTACTCTGATGTATTGGTAGGTCAAAACAGGAGCATGATATTGTTTTTGAGTGGTGCATCTGCTCAAGTATTTGCTGATGTTGCTCTCTGTCCTTTTGAATCAATTAAAGTCCGCGTGCAAACACAAACAAATTTTGCTAAGGGTTTAGTTGATGGATTTCCCAAAGTATACAGAGCTGAAGGCTTGTCAGGGTAGTTATCTAGAGCTTAAGCTTGTTCTTTTGCATTACATAAGGGTATGTGTTCTTTCTAAATAACATAATGACTAATCTTTGTTTTTTTAATGCAGATTTTACAAAGGACTTCTTCCGCTTTGGGGACGTAATCTTCCATGTAATAAGCCTAACTTGCATTTCTCAAATGATCATTTACCTGCTTTCTTGTTTGTCAGTCCTAGAAGTTCTTTGTTAATCTGATGAGTTGAATGCTGCAGTTGAGTATCTGTAATTTCCTTAAAGTTGCAGATATGCTGATGTGATTGGATTATGTCAAGCTAAAAACCAGATCTGTTCGACAATAACATACCCTAATTTTTTCAGCATTAGACACTGATTTCCAAGTTTCACTGATTTTCTATCTGTCCACCTCCAGTAATCGTCTAATCGTTATATTCTGCCTGCTTATGAAAATCAATGTCTTCATAGTAGTAGTAGTTGGTGGTGGTGTTGTTGTTGTATAACATAGGGAAATGGATAGGTTCAATACAAAAGTAGTTGACATGAGGATGACGTGTCTCTGTGTTGTTGTTGTTGTTGCTGTTGTAGTTTTTATAATATTGGAAAGGTTCAATATGATAATAGTTGACATGATGATGATGTGTCTATGCTTGCATATTAAAGGCATTATTGAGTATTTGGTGCCATATAAGGTTGAATATGTTCACTGTTCATACAAATTTGATAAGAACTAAGAAGTTAAGCTGAGTGAAGGAGAGGGAGATTGAGTTATTGCAATTCTTTTCTTGTTGGATCATAAACTCTCTTTTTTACTATATTCTCTTGTATTAGAGGATAAGCAAATGGACTCTGTATAGGTAAAACAAATGGACTCTTGCATAGGTAAAATATTACTATAGGGTAAAATGTACTCCTTAAGATTATCAGTTTTAAGGTAAAGAGTCTGGTGTATTCTTAAGAAATAAGGGATCTCTTTTCTTATGATTTCCTTATTCTGCCCCCTTCACAGTTTCCATGGTGATGTTTTCAACATTTGAGCATTCAGTTCACCATATCTACCATGATATCCTTCAGCGAAGAAAGGAAGACTGCTCTAGAATCCAGCAGCTTGGTGTAACTTGCTTGGCTGGTTATGCAGCTGGAGCTGTTGGCACTTTGGTTTCAAATCCTGCTGATGTCATTGTTTCTTCTCTTTACAACAAAAAGGCTGACTCTGTCCTTCAGGTGGGGACAGTGTTTCATATGAATCCATGCTAGTAGACATCTTATAAGCAAACTGAAATATATTTTATTTCCTTTCAGGCTGTAAAAAAGATAGGGTTCCTGAATCTATTCACTAGGAGTCTGCGTGTTCGAATTGCACTGGTGGGGCCTGTAGTGACTATGCAGTGGTTCTTCTATGACTCTATTAAAATTCTAAGTGGACTGTAAGTTCAATCCTTACTAAGTTTATTTGTAAAGTTTATTGCCATGGGTGATTCTATAACAGCATTCCTCTATATATTCTGTATATATGTTGCCTAAAATGTTTTTATTTATAGCATTACATTAAGGTAATACTTGTATAATATATTGAGCTCGGATAATGATTAGGGTGACAAAGTGAAAGTCATTTGGCGGGAAGCTGTGACTATTGAAAGTAAAATGATGAATGTGGGGAGACTCTCAAGTCTCAATGCACAATTTGTAATAAGTGGGATTTTATCAAGTATGCGAATGATAACAAGGGTAAAAAAAAATGCAAGATTACAATGAGTGTACAACATTACAAGGCCCTGTTAATGCTCTACTTGAAATTGATCCAGAGTAGTCTTAAAAGTGTATTGCTTTAGTTCTCTGCTATGGCTTGAATGCCTTTATCCTTCAGCAACATGATGTTAGACGGCTAGAGAAATTAATTAATAATTTGCACTTAAGAATTGGCAGTTAGCAGTCTTGGTACTTTCGATTTGGAGTCTGAACAATGCTTAATTGAACTCACTTGGCCGCAGCCTAGGAGAGGAGCTGTATGTATATATGGGCTATGCCTACTGATTGTCTAACTCACCTTTAACGATGATGGCTGGCTAGCTGCCTGCCTCTTACATATCCTACTCTCGTGCAGTGAGTAGGGACACCTTGTTTTCATCTAACATTGGATGAAATCTAGGTCTTACATTGGGTGTTTGATGATTTCAAAGCATGTCTTCTAGCAAATACTTGAACCTTAAAATTCATGGTCCTAGTGCACATCTGCCCCATGTGGATCTTATGAACACAGTTTCTTAGATCATAACATGTAAGTTTTGATTGATATATGGGTTGGTTGAAATGATGGTAAAAACTGCTGGTTGGGCTCAATCATTATTGTCTGTAGATTGATGGAACCTTGATGGAAACTTTATTCAAAAACTAAAAAAGGCCAGCTGAGACTAAACACTACTTGGTTTCACTTTTTTTTCTTTTTCTTTTTTTCTTCTCTGGGTTGGGAGGGGGAGGGTTTGATGACAGACGACATCTCACCCTCTCAGCACGATGAGATCTACAAGAGCAACTCAATTTACGTTTTTGTTTGGCAATCCTGATTACTACTGTATATCTGATATAGTTTTGTTTCAATTTCTCATGATTCAGTGGCTACTCGTTTCACATTGTTCTTTTTAACTGTATTACTGACATGTTTGAACCGCTTTATATTATTCTCTGAAGGCCTGCAAGTGGAGGACTCCCAAAGCGTCTTGAAGAATCAATTTCTGCTGGTTAATTTTGAGGCTGTTTCCAGCAACCTCCTTTGGCATAGTTCTTCCTGACAAGAGTAGTTATAAATTCCCTCCACTCATCAGTTTGTATCAGTTCGATCACGAATGATGGAACAGCGAAGAGGATGTCTGTACAGGTCTATATCGGTGAACACTGCACGTATCTGGTTTTGGCAAAAATAACTCAATGACATATTACATGAACTTGCAGTGTTACTCATGATTGATTTTCTGTTGATATAAAATCATCACATGGATAAAGAATTAAAGCACTTTTAGGCTTGGACCTGACCTACCTATCTGGAGTACATAGCCAACCTATTCAGAATTCCCCTTATAACCCCTCTCCTCCCGGCGATGAGATTCGATCCCGTGGTAGCTACCAAGTTTGAATTTTGTTTGTTGCTTAGTTTACTAGTACAGCGTCCATGAAGTCATAAGGCATGTAGCCAGCATTCAGATCTGAGTGCACTAAATCTGTGGTTGTGACAGGGCAAGTTGCCCTTGTAATGGGACCATGTTGTTCAAACTCCTATTTGTATAGCATGAATGGAAAAAAAACATAATCATTCATGCACTCCCAAGTCCCACCACGTATGTAGCTCAATGATCAACTCTGTGCCATACATTGTAAGTATTTTTTCAAGTTTGGTAGTCGGATTTCTGTTTTTAATCACTTGTTTTTTCTAGCTTTTTTATTTTCTTATTGGTTGACATCGTTGTATTTATTGTTCTTTTCTTGCTAAAATGGACCACTAAGGGAGTAAATGATTACTCCAAGATTGTATGATCAGAGAATAAGAGGGGTGGGGTAGGGGGTTGTGGTTGTTAGAACGACTAACCAATTCTAAATCAGATAATACGGGGTTAAAAATGAAGTAATATAAATATGAATCCCGGAGTAATATTTATGATAAGAAAATTTCATCATTAGAAATACTCTTGAAAGATATATTCATACAATGGAATTTTTTAATAGACATTTAATTAGTATAAAAATCAATAATAATTAATTACTTTATGTAATCATCATAAAAATAAAACAAATTCTATTGTTTGAATGAAAAAAGCACTACTTGTACTAAAAGCCTTAAAAGGTGATAATGAAAGACAAGATAGATAGGTTACCCACTTGAACAAGTGGACTAGAAATTGCAATTATGTCAGCCTCTTTCATCTTTTTCATACTAGCTTTGAAGTGTTCTGAATTTGGACTGGCTAGCACTATCACAATTTCGTTCTAATGTGAAAGTTATTTCTGGCTTTTGATATTTCTTGATCAAAACACACCTCAAAATTTTGGATTATTTCTTAGGTAAGAAAGTTTGACATTTTCTTTATTGAATATGAATCTATTCATAATTAAATTGAGATGTGAAAGATGATTTTACTTTCACGATTATGACTTTTTCATAAACCTTATTGTTTACTTTCGCTGGTCTTTGTTTCATTTAAATTGCTTCAGTTTTAATTTTATTGTTGTTAATTTGAGTTTTCTTTATGGTAACAACTCAATTCAATTATAAATTACTCCCACCTATTTTGTTTCTCATCAGCTCAATCCAACTAAAAAATGGAGTAAAAAAGTTACAAAATTAATGTAGGACAAACAAACGGGAACAAAAAGAGTAGTACTTTAGTAACGAATACACTTATACACCTTACCTCATGATATATCGTTACTATTATAAGATTGACTTGTACTACATTTTAGGTCTTTGTTTATACAATAATATCTGCTTTTAAGTACATAAGAATGATTTGCTAACAATAACTCTTAATTTCTAAAGATTTCCAAAAAAATTAATTATGCTTTTCTAATAACATTAATTGGAAACTTATGAAAAAACTTAAACTTGTCTTTTCTCTTAAAAAAATCTTATCATATATGCTTAATATTTTCTTTTTCAATAACAATACTAATCAAGGATAGTTTAACATTTTTCTTTGTCAAACACAACCTATCAATATTAAAATTTTTTTTTTTCCCTTCTTAGAGAAAAGTACTAATGACAATGATATAAGCAATTAAGTACAAGATAATATGAATTGTATTCTAAGCAAGATTTTTTTTTAGGAAGTTCTAAGCAAGACTACTTTGACTAGATTGAGTGTAAAAAGATAAGGATTAGACTTCCTAAAACTTGGATTGACCAACACATGAACATAAATAGTGAATCGTTGACTGCAAATCAGCCACCATTAACTTTTTTTTTTTCATTTTTATTTATTTATTTATTTATTTAATTTTTTTTTTTGTAAAATCCTAAAATTAGCAGCCTTTCGTTGGATACTGTTTAACTGAACCATGATAAAGAAAAGTCAAAACACCACCTTTCATTCTCCCCCCCTGTTGTGAGTTTGCCAGTATTGCCACCTTCCCCTTTCCTAGAAACCGCGTAATTCAGATTTTAGAACACTCAAAAATAAAATTAATTAATAAATTAAAAAATTCCATCTTTTAATTATCTGATTGGTTAAGATTAAGTAATTTTGGCTGGATCAGATAATGAGATCTATGGAATAGGATCTACTAAAGAGCTGTTAAGCACTTTCTTCTTACATCTTTCTTGCACCCCAATTACTTTATTATTTACTTCTTATTAACGCGATAGCGATTAGCTTAGTTGATTAAGTCTTATCGGTAAAGTCGAATTGAATCTTATTAACATTATCAACTTATTAGTTAATGTCTTAATATTTTATATACCAAGATTAAAGATATGTAATTATAAACATCCTATTAAAAGAAACACTTTTCGTTTCATTTGCTTTTTTCTTGTTTACAGAAAAAAACAAAGAAACCCACCTCACAATTTTTTTCAAAATTCAGGAAAAAGCAGAAATAAAAACGTAATAAAGGAACAACCTTGATTATTCCTTGATTAAAAATGAAAGATCTTTGACACCCTATTAATAAAATTTTCTTTTATTTTTCCCCCCAATTTTTTTTTTCTTTTGTTTATTCCTCAAGAACATGAGCTAGGAACTTACCTTGAAAGATCTTCCTTTTGCCCTCTTGTTGATCATCTTAACCAATAAATCTATGTCCTCTCTTTGATACTATTATTGACTTCATCAAAAAATTTAGGTATTACCCTCTCTCCTTTCTTTCTCTCTCTTCAATTTAATTTTGTTCATCTAGATCTAGTTTACATTTCTAGCAATTATTTGATTCATTTCTCGTATGGGTTTGTGATTTTATTGTTTGTTTATTGATTAACTTGTTTTAATTTTTTGTGGGATTTCTTGGTTCTTATTTGTGGATTTATATGATGATTTTGATTGATTTTTAATGTTGTTCTTTTTTGTTTGTTTAATGTCTTGTTCAGTGCAATTAAGATTGATTGATTGAATGAGAAACTTTGGTTTGGATTGTGAAAGAGTTGTTGAATTGGTTGGGTGGAATTGAGGTTGTTTCATGGGCAATACTTGCCGGGGATCTTTTGGGGCAAAATTTCATCAGGGCGAGACTCAGCCCGAGGATCATTCTGTTGTAAATTCGAACTCGAACACGAATTCGAATACCACTAGCTCTAATACTACCAAGAGAAACGATTCAGATTACTCAGATTATTCACCTAATAGTTTGAGAAACCAGCAACTTGTTAATCAGGAATTTGCTCAAGATAATCCTAAGAAAGATCATAATTCTGTGGTTGTTGTTCCAATGGCTAAAGATAATAATACCATAAGGAAGCAAAGTGATAATCAAGCTTATTATGTTTTGGGTCATAAGACCGCCAACATTCGTGATCTTTACACTCTTGGCCGCAAATTGGGGCAAGGGCAATTTGGGACCACGTATCTATGTACCGAGATCTCCACAGGGATTGAATATGCTTGTAAATCGATATCGAAAAGGAAGTTGATATCCAAGGAGGATGTGGAAGATGTGAGAAGAGAGATTCAGATAATGCACCACCTGGCAGGTCACAAGAATATTGTGACCATAAAGGGTGCTTATGAGGATCCTTTATATGTGCACATTGTGATGGAACTTTGTTCTGGGGGCGAGTTGTTTGACCGCATCATTCAAAGGGGGCATTACAGTGAGAGAAAGGCTGCTGAATTGACTAAGATCATTGTAGGGGTCGTTGAAGCCTGCCATTCACTTGGGGTTATGCACAGAGATCTCAAGCCTGAGAATTTCTTGTTGGTGAATAAGGATGATGATTTCTCTCTCAAAGCTATCGACTTTGGGCTGTCTGTCTTCTTTAAACCAGGTATCCAAGCAAATTATGTTTCTCCTTTTGGTTTCTTTTATAAACATCAATGTTTGAGGAATTGCGTTTTCTGATGCATATTGATTGTTTCTCAGTTAGCATACACTTTATCATCGCCTGATAAGCATGAAAATATTTAATTTTTTAAAAGCATTTCAGGTGAGCATAGGCATGGCTGAATGCCACTCGGTTGTCATTTGTTGAGATCCTGTGTTAGTAATTTCATGTAGTTGCGATGTCTGGCAATGAATATAGATAGCAAAATATATTTTAATATTTTTTCGAAATAATTTGTATAAATCTTTAAAGAAGTCCAGATTCTTATTTATTTTTCAAGTACATTTAACACTATTATGCCTGGATGGATGATATCATGTAACGTTAGCAAAGCTGAAAGTAGTCAGCATACAGTTTTCAAGGAATAATTGAAGGTGGCTGGCTATTGCAGGTCAGGTCTTTACGGATGTGGTTGGAAGTCCTTACTATGTCGCGCCTGAGGTTCTTTTGAAGAATTATGGTTTTGAGGCAGATGTTTGGACTGCTGGAGTTATTCTGTACATATTACTCAGTGGTGTGCCACCATTTTGGGCTGGTAAGTAAGGGGTTTAATTTTTTGTTTTTTCTTCAATCATTACTTTGTGGATATTGTGTGCATCTTTCTTTCAGATGATATCATATTTATTCTTTTGCTTTTGTTGTTTCTCAGAAACTCAGCAGGGAATATTCGATGCAGTTTTGAAGGGTCATATTGATTTTGACTCAGATCCTTGGCCCCTAATTTCCGATAGTGCAAAGGATCTTATCAGAAAGATGCTGTGCTCAAACCCAAAAGAGCGTTTGACTGCTCACCAAGTTCTATGTGAGTTAGTACTTGCTCTTTGATAATCTGCTTACTTTATTGTTAGTAAAAGTTTTTTCTCGTTTGTTATTTGGACACTGTTTTTTTAAGAATAGCTACCTTGTTTAGGTCATCCTTGGATTTGTGAAAGTGGGGTTGCACCAGATAGAGCATTGGACCCAGCTGTAATTTCTCGTCTCAAACACTTCTCTGCAATGAACAAGCTGAAGAAAATGGCATTGCGGGTATGTATAATCTACAAATATGACTTTCCTTGTTTGTACAATCACAAATGATTTATAGTGCTAGTAGATGCCATGTTATGGCTTATGTGATGATGTGAGGTGTTGTGATACCCCTGTGTCTTACTTTATAAGGTATAATAAGTAAAGTAACTACAACTACACACTCTTTTTAAATACATAGTAGCAGTACCATATTGATTGAGTTTGCACTATGGCCTTTCCATCAAGGTTCACTTCACATTTATGATATATCATGATGAAAGCACGGGAGCATCGGCAGATTTTGATTATCTCAGCTGGCTGTAATATGGGGATGATCTTCTAAAATTCAAAATGTATCTTTAGAGGGTTGGGAGGGTTGCAGGTGGCGTAAGTTAACTTGTTGAAGCTCTATTTAAAAGTCCATGCGTTTCTTTCTAACTTCTCCCCTTAAGATTTTTGTATACTAATAGAAAGCACAATCACAACTTCACATGATTATGAAGGAAAAACTAAAAGAATTCAATAGATTCTAGTCAAAAGAATCACTTTTTGGTGTGTTACTTTATGTGTCACTAAGTTGTGATCATTTTAACCTTTTATGTATTTATTATTATTTGGCATGATTACTTGTTCTACTTATCAACCTTCTCTTTTCCCTGTTATCTGCTTTTGGAAAAGGTTAAACTGCTTTCATTTATGGTTTTCCATTTTGGACTTGCCCTTTTTTTTTTTTTCCCAACCCATCCCTCCCCCCCCCCCCCCCCCCCGCGCGGTTATATCCCATTTGGTCAAGGCTGCGTTTAGTTGTAACTCTGTAGACCTGAAAATTGATGAAGCCTCTCTTCTTTATCCCCACTTCGTCTTTGTCTTCTACTTCCTCAATCTGATCTTAATGTTCTTCTTTCATTCACATATTCTGAATGCTTGTTTCTAGATATAACATGGTGAAATTTGCAAAATAATCTCTCATGTTAATTTTTGGCAGGTTATAGCTGAAAGTTTGTCAGAGGAAGAAATTGCTGGATTAAAAGAAATGTTTATGTCAATGGATACTGATAACAGTGGTGCAATCACATTTGAGGAGCTCAAAGCTGGTTTAAAAAGATATGGTTCAAACCTTAAAGACATAGAGATACGTGATCTGATGGAAGCGGTAATAATTTAGCTATTGTGAAGTTGGTATTTTATTTTTCTCTATATTGCAACCACTCACCTGCACTTGTATTCACTAAACCTTCTTATTTGTTTGATATATTACCTTCCTTTTTTTGGTTCACTGCACTTAGTTAACATTAGTATGCCATGAATCTTATTGATTTAAGCTGTTTGTTTCTTTTCAAATTTGGCAATGTATGTCATTGTTTTTGGAAACAAGACATGTGCATGTTGGTAACATTGTTTGCTAGTTTTTACTTGACTGAAGAGACAAGTCCAAGTAGAAATAATATAGGTAAACATTGCTACTGTTGATAAAGATGCTGTGTTGAAGAGTTAAGACTTTGGTCAAAACTCTTCTTTGGTTACTTTGTGTGAGCCTGGTGTATTTAGCTTCTCTTTGGGCTCTCTCTCATGGGGCATCCCTTAAAATTAATTGTTGGCTTCCATTGCATGTGCTTCTTACGTGATATGTATCCATATGAAGGTGAACCTTGCACGTCTTCCCAATTTATTGTCCTTGTACATATAAATTTGATAGCCTACCTGACTGTATAAGTGTATAATCTAAAAAATTACTCCTTCCTTTCTGTGGTTGTCCAATATATTTGTATGTATTATCAACAAAGTTATCATGAATCATCTCTTTTATTTAACTTGAGATACGATGAAGAGAGGCAGGTTCCTAATTATGACATCACTTTTCTTGTTTAAGCTTCTATTTCTTGTACATGCTAGTATGCTACATTCTTCTGAACCATGTTATATTTTGCAGGCTGATATTGACAATAGTGGTACAATTGACTATGGGGAATTTATAGCTGCTACAATTCATCTCAACAAGCTCGAGCGTGAGGAACATCTTGTTGCTGCCTTTCAGTACTTTGACAAGGATGGCAGTGGATCTATTACCATTGATGAGCTCCAGCAAGCCTGTCAAGAACAGGGCCTTAACGATCTTTACCTTGAAGATGTTATCAGAGAAGTTGATCAAAATAACGTAAGTCTTGTCACTCTCAGTCACATTTCTCTGCTTCACCTTTTGTAATATTATCCGCATACTGTATTATTCTGTGCTAATTTTTTTTTTCAATTTTTGAAATTTGGAATGGCAAGTCATTGGCCTCATGTTTTTACTTTCCAATCATATCTTTCTATACATCTCAGTATTGTGTTTGACATACATTTCAGGATGGCACAATTGATTATAGTGAATTTGTTGCGATGATGAGAAAAGGTGATGGTGGGATTGGAAGGAGAACCATGCGTATGAGCATGAGAGAATGAGAGATGCACCTGGGTTTTACTAGACTTTCACTGTAGTTTTATTTAAGGTACTTGTTTTTCCTCTCTTCACAAAGTTATTTAGCTGATAAAACAGTGTAAGAGCAATTGGTGGATTCTGTGAAGTAGGAGTCTTACCATGAAATTTGAAAGAATGGTGTATCATTGCTGCTGAAGGTTCTTATGTGTGCTAACAAAGAATGACAATCTAAAATCTGAGCCATTGATCTTCATAATAATTTTAAGTTTTCTTGTAAACTTGGAGGGTTTTCTGAGGAAAGATGCTGCTGTTCTTTTAAGAATTGTTTCAACATTGAAAGCTAACTCTCTTTTGATGTTTTAAACAAACAATTTTCACCATACAACGTAGCTTGCAGAATGGGTGCATGAAACTGTGGATTTTGTGTTATGCACATTTAATTAAGTGAAAATAGGAAAGATTACAATATTTGTTGTATTAGCTTGCAGAATGGCTTTCATGTCTTTTTTTGTCTATAATCTCTACTGAACTGATTTTAGCTCTTACCAATTTTATGATTACATCTGAGTTTTGTTGATTTTTACCAATTAAAATTGATTGTTCATAATTAAAATTGATTTTTTTACCAAGTACGAAGTATAACTATTTTTTCTGATTTAAACTTTAAATTTGAAAAGAATGCCTTGAGCTAGCCAACAAGCAGAAGTAGATTGTTTACTCTTCTTTCCAGTGTGGTGCTGATAGCGTAGTGTGATTTTCAGGTTTGTACAGCAATGGATGATAAAACCATGAGATGTAGGTTCTTCCTTCGGCTCACCAACTTCCTTTTGTGGGGTGTTTATTGTAAAGGTTGTGTGCACTATAGAGCAAAAGTTATAAACTCTCTGCGATGACTGGTCTGAAATGGATTCCAGCTTACCATGTCTATAGATGATCTGTGTATGTTTGGAAGAACAAGGTTGATCTACTGTTTCTTCCTTTGCAAGCTTGGAAGTTCGTGCTCGTTCTGTACTTTTAACTTGTTTGATTGTACTTTAGAAAAATGATATTTATTCTAGCGGCTGTCAATGTCATTTTAAAAGTGCTGTTGTATGTTGTTAAATGTTGAGATTTAAACCTTAGATCCCTTTGTATCATGAATGAAAAGAGGACCATTGTTGAACTTCATTCTAAATTTTTTGTTCTTTATCAATGTTGCTCCCTTTTAATACAGCAGAGCTGTTATGCGTTGCTATATATATCTGATATTTACTCATCTTCTGGACTTATGGTCTATGAATCGCAGGAGACTGTCGTTTCAATGAGTTAGTGATAGCTACATAACTTTATACTCCACGTATTAGCCCTGAATTAACATGGCAACCCTTTTGGACTAAAGGCGATGTTTAACAAGAGCTACATTGTTACAGCAACATTGCCCCAATGTCTTTTAAGTGTTTTTCACCTTGGACATAGTTTGAGCCCGCCAAGATAGGGTAAAGGATCGGAGCTACTTTGATTGTTGATCCAATGATCATTTACTACTTCACAGTCAATAACAGGAATGTATTCATTTCAATGGCCTATTCAGGCTAATTTTTAGTAGTTACAAATCACAATCAAAAAGCCAAAGAAGATTGATAATCTATTGAAATGGATACCTCTTGTATACCTGGGCATACCCTCTCCATGTATCTTAAAACACCGTCCTATTTTCCAATGGTTGTCCCTTCCCCAAACGCCGTTTGAAAATAAGTCTTGGATTATGTTGCTCTTAACAAGTGAATAGTGTTTTCATGTAACTCGTTACATTAAGAAGCAACACCTAAAAACCTAATATTGTTCTAAGTAGATAGATTTAACATTGCACGAGGCTGACCGTGGACATGAAACTTTATGATCAAATTAAACTACTAAGTGTAATAGCCGAATAAAGATCCACGAGAGAAATATCTTGATTACCTAAATGTTTAATTCTATAAAAAGAAATCTCAAAACATATATCCGGAAAAGCTCTAGTACACTCTCAGAGATGGGTCGATCATCCCTTCAGAATAAGGGACTAATACACAACATAGAGTAAACATACAATAGCTTCCAATAATCAAGATTGCAAATTTGCATCGGGGCTCGAAACTATTCATTCACGTATCAAACTTTAGCTAGACAAACAAGAGTAAATGAATCAAACATAGTAGCCACAAAAGAACAAATCAAAAGTTGATCCAAACATAAACCAAACATTACATGAAACTCTGTATTAAAGGTAAATGAATAAGATCCTTACATAACAAATTAACAATCATACTGAAACAAAGGTGAGTACTAAAATATATATAAATTCATCGATCAAATGGAGATGAAACCTTCATGGACGATAAGCGCAAACACGAGTACGAGGAAGCCAATGGCAATACAATTGCTGGAGGAGAAGGTTGTTTGAGAGTAGGCAGAAAATGTAATTGCTACACCTACTAATCCTATTGCCAAAGCTTTCGCACTTTGGTTCATTGTTTTTTATTTTTTCGTGGTCGAATTTGATACGAAGTATAAGAATATTGTGTTGGTTGATTCGATGAACAAGAGATTTAAGATGAAGAATGAGAGATTTGAGTTTTTATGTTTGAGATCATGTATTTGAAGTTTGAAGTTATTAAGTCAACGATGCATGAGGATTGGCGGATCTGGCCTCGTTGACTAGTTGCATTAATGTACTCGTAACTCGACAACTCGTCACTATTTTGATAAAATATTATATTTGCAACTCTTAGAGCATCTAAAGTGACATAATATTAGTATGTCTCAACAACCAAGGGAGACTCAAAGACGTGAGAGATAACAAGTACTCCATCCGTTTTTAAATACTTGTTTCATTTCTCTATGCGCAGAGTTTTAGGAGAAATTAGAGAAAATAATAAAATATGGAGATAATGGGATAGGTGAAAGAATAAAAAATTATAAAAAGCAAAAGTAGTTGAGGGAATTGGAGAAAGAGAATATGAAATGAATAAAATATGATTTATGTTGGATCCACTAGTTGAAAAAATGAATTAAATATTGTAAAAACTTTCTAAATAAGGAAATAAAGTAAGTATTTAAAAACGGCCGTAAATGAAAAGTGGAGCAAGTATTTAAAAAACGGAGGGAGTATCTTATTTTAAAGGGAGATTGATTAAATCATTCGTATCTAGTCATAATTTAGAGGTGACAATTAAGTTGCTTGAATACAACCTTAGTTTACAATAAATTTTCTATCAGCACATTTTGGATTGCACGTACATATGAATCTTTTGCCAAGTCAAGGGTGGTATATAGCTGATGGACATGATTTAAGATTCGAATCCTCCTGTTAAGATTCAGAATTTCTCATATTCCCAAAATAATAATAATTGTATAAAATACAGAGAATCAAAATACATAATGATCAGCACGCTAAGGGTAAAATTGCATACATATTGATATATATTGGATAGTTCAAAAGCTAAGTACAGCCCCTGAGATGAGGCTATTTGTTGTGTTCAAAGGGGTTATAAAATGAGAATTTTGCATTATATAATAGTACTACTAACAAAAAAGGAGTGCTCTTTGACAAGCTTAAAAGAGCAGAAGCGTACTGTATAAAATTATATTCATATTAGATATGCTATTTCAATTACTAGCTGACGTCTCATTGCCTATTGATATTTCCTGCAAAAAAGAGTGAAACAATGTGTTTTAGCAGCTTATCTCGGCAGATCAGCAATTTTGACTATTGCCAAAAATCGAGTTTTTATTCAGGCATACCTTTAACTTGCCATCACTTGAGAAAGTGCATCTTGATGAAATAGCGAATCCAGGATCTAGTAACCATCCTACCTCTCCACAAGTTTCGCCTATCCCACTTTCCTTGAGCGAGCACCACAATTGTCGCGGTAACATAATCAGTTCATGCTCATTTCTGACTATTTTCTGGGTACTTCTTCCTGTAAGTTCTTGCAAGGGTTTCTGCCCAATGAAAAGGAAAATCGGCGTTAAGCATACATGATGCTGTACGTTGTAAAAAATATAGTGATCAGTTGATCAAACAACAAAACAGGACTCACATTCTGAGAAGGTTGGTAGCTAGCCACAGCGTCCTGACTCTGCCAAACACCTGTAACATCAGAAGCATTCAACGCAGGTGTAGAAGCGAATGCAGAATCACGTATAGCACAACCGCCAAGCTGATCTCCATTTCTGAATGGTCCATACCACAGCTCACAGAACACTTTAATTTTCTGCAGTTTCAACTTTGAATCCTCCAAACGAAGTGTCTGAATCACCCTTACTCTAGACTCCTTATCTCGAGGGTCAATCAAACAATGCTCCAACTCCAATACTTTATACACTTCATTCTCCAAAACTGACCAAAGGGCCACATAACAGCCGGTGTTCTGAAACGCAAAGGCTAAGATGCTGTTGCTTTCTTCGCCTCCTATGATTCTGTCATCGCTGTTGTATACTGTTGCTGCATCGGCCTCACAGCCTACTGTGGGAAGTAATTTCACAGACCTGTAGGAAAGAAGGAATTTCTGTGGATCGGCTAATGTAGGGCATTGAGTTTGCCAGTCAAAGACCTTAACTTCCCATTCCCTGTATGCTTCAGGTACTACTGATTCAGGAAGTTCAATGGGTTCCCCAGCAGTTGTGAAATCTGCTCCAAATCCATCCCACTCTCCTGAAACTTTGTCCGCGAATTCTGCCCAACCTTCAAACAAATTAACAACAACCTTGTTGCATCAGTTTTATCAATTCAGGTGATAACATTAGGAATCTTGGATACTACATATAATTCAGAAAGGTTAATAAAAAAATCAGTCTTATAATCGGATAATCCCTAAGAAATGAGCTTGTATACAACTAATACAGTGGATAAACGCCAATGTGAGGTCTTTTTAAATCTATCTCCAGCACAAAGACTTTAACCAACTAAGCTAGTTGGCATCCATCATATAATACTCCTATAGCACAGGGGTATTTTGGATTATCAAGGGACATATTACTATATTAGTGGGATATCTTGGAGTAGGCCTAGGGTAGGGGATATACTTCCTCCATTTCTATTTAGATATATTACTTTCTAATAATGGAAGTTTCAATTTAGATGCATTATTTTCCCTTTTATTTAATAAATTCACTCTATACCTCTCCTATCATATGTGACCTTTTTATTTTTCTTTCTCTATTTCTCTCCACTTCAAAAATTGTCGAAGAGCCTGCAATTACAATAGTAATGCAACTAAAAAATACAGAGCAAGTATATATGGAGTTATAATGTAGTTTCTCCCCTCAACATCACATCGAGGTTCAAAAAGATAGCTAATTTTACTTGTAAACTCTTCATTCAACAATCTAATGTAAAATTCAAACATATGAAGTATATAATTCATAAATTCAAAATCAACAACAAAATAAAAAATCCAAAAACAATTAATATCCCAACTTAATCACCTAAATAAATCAAAGACCAAGTAATAAAACAGTAAAATAAAATAACATACTGGAATTCGGAGAAGATGGACTAAAACTGCTACTTTGTTGTTGATCAACCTCAATTTGTGAAGGAATAATCTTAGCAACTGAACAAACAGTAAGTTTACTATTAGAAGGCAGGGGTAATTTTGAGGGAAGAGAAAGTGAATTAGGGATAAAAGGTAAAAGAGGGTAATTCTGAAATATTGAGGAATTACTATAGGATGGTATGAGAGTCCTCTTCTTCTGTGAGATTACAAAGTGATAAGCAGAAGAAGAAGCCATTTTTTAAACACAAATTTATTTATTTATTATTTTGAAACAAAAATACACAAATTTTTAAATGGAAGGTCTTATCTTTTTTATGAAGTGAACTTATTATCTTGAGCAAAGAATACAAGGCTGTAGAGTTGAGTTGAGATGTGAGGATAGTTTGCAACTGTGAGTCTTGCAACTGTAAGTGAGTAAGTCAATTCCCCCTTGGAGTGGACTATTCTTGCATATTGGCCACTATATTCTGGCACCTTCCCTTTCCTTAGCCTTTTTTGAAGAAGAAAATAAAAATACTTTTCTTTTCATTCCATAATAATCTTCTTATTTGTAATCTTGTTAGTATTTATAAGATAAAATAATCTTCTAACAAAGTAGTTATGTGAGTACTTTATCAATATTGAATTGTTATACTACGTATTTTTTTTTTACTAATATACAATTAAAGATATCTATATTAAAGTAAAGCATTGATAAATGTGTACAATTAAAATAGAAAACTCATTGTGAAATAATGTGGGTATCTTTTTAGTGTAATTCTTTATTTATCTTAAAATAATACTTGTGCTTCCTTCATATTTATGTCTTTTTTTAGGATTATGCAAAATTGTTTGTTAAGTTGGAATTCTTGCAAGGAATTGTATATAAAATTGAAATGTGATCGTATATTGATAATTTAAATCAAAAAAATAAAGGAGGATCAATGTTGTAAATGACAAATTATGTAAATGGTTAAATAATACGGCGATAATTGAATGATGAAGGCGTATACATAATATAGATTATAAAAATTGAAGTGGAGGTATACCCATGTAGGGTTTAGAGGGTTACTGGTACAAACGCTATTGGGCCGAGTGAGTAGTGACCCAGCTAAGCTACCACTGGAGGCCCAAGTCTTAATGATGGACTGAAAATAGAAGTCTCACAAATAGGACGCTTGAAAAGAGTAGATACATTGAACTAATTGTATAGTATACGTCTGCATGATTTGTTCACTCCATGCTCATATGTGATCCTGGGTTATGGTGATTCTTTGTAAAATCATAGCACCACCTAAGTGATAATGAGACTATCGAATTACAGTGACAGTATTATTCGAGTGGTGGGTCATTTGTTTTAGTCTTGAGCTGAATTTTAATACGAGTATTAATTATTAAAAAAACTAGTTTAATCACATAAACTATTAGTAAGGCCAAGCCATCAAGTTTAATTCGATTTAAGAAATGTAACATCTTGATAAATAATTCCGAGAGGTTTGGAGTATGACTGTATGAGTTCTTAATAATTTTAGCTATCATTGATAATATGACCTAAACACTTGCCAATAAACAATTTCAAAAAATATCATTGTAATGGTAAAACAAAAGGAGAAGGAACCACCACATTGTTTTGTACTCAAGTAATTATGGAAGGCTAATTAATGTTTGATTTGTAAGTTGCATGCATATGGTTTGGCTAAAGTCTTAATAGCCAGCAAACCCAGCATTGTTTTCGGCATATTTTCCATCTGTTTCTGTCGGTGGTGTATGGTAGGAACCATGTGATCTTAATTATTGATCAAATTGCAACTAATTATTATCACCTAAAGATTGATGTTATGTAATCATCATAATATTCCAATATAATTACTTGATGACCAATAAAAGAAATTTAATATGTACAACTTTAAGAGTTTGTTAAAAATAAGGAGGTAAAAATAGAAACATTAGTATTAGACTATTAGTAGATTATACAGTAAATCAGTAATACTATTTATAAATGCGTGTTTTTATCATTACTTTTTTTGGATATATATTTTCATTGTATGTAATTGAGGTAAGTATGATTTACCCACTCATTAATTGTTAACTTTTTCTCAATTATTGGGCAACATAAGAGGTAAGAAAGACACATCAAAGCGAATAAGATGTCTTAATTCTTGCAGTCAATGAACAATTAAGCTTTGTATAAACTTGAAAATAACGGTTAGTCTGCAGCTTTTGTACTCTACAGTCTACACATAAGCTTCCATAGGAATATAGAATCAGACATTTTGACAACTTGGATTTTTATATCAGACCTCCTATTGAGGATATATTTTGTGGGATATTTTGATAGTTATGTTTCATATTTTCCTAATTCCTAGTTACCTAAGTTAAGGTAATTCTAGAATTAGCATTGTATATATATTGGTGTTGATTGATTAATGAAAGTTAAGTCGTAAATTTGTACTAATTCTACACCTCTCATATAATTGCTTTAATTAATAAACTAATCATTGTCTTTTGTTTAATACTTGTAGCTAATTTAACTAGTTCTTCATAAATCTTCTAGACAAAATCTTATATAAAACGGTCGCACAATAACTTATAAGCCAGATTATACGATAAAAAATTACTCCGTAGACCGTAGTACATGAGAGGGATCACGAATCGCAATTAGATACTTCATGTCTCCATACTCCATAGTATAGAAATTACTGTAGTATGTTAGAGTTGCAACGTAACGCGTTTTAGGAAACTTTCTTTCCGAGTTTCGGTCTGCCAGAACAACTAATAGCACGTGTATTTGATTAAATTGCGTGATTATTAACTTTGACTTCTCATGTCTTAGTTGCTTATAAGTTATAATTAGTGGTTTACATGTACACCACTTTGTATTTCCTTGATTCAAAATTGAATTGTCTTCTGTCAATAATATAATACTCGTGTTAAAATTGAATCTTCTTAGTATTTGACCAATTGTCAAAAGTTGTGGAAGGTCTCTTTTTAATATTTTCATAGGATAGTTAACTTTTGTAATGTAGTAAATTATTCGCCAACTAGTTTGTTGATGACGTATTTATAGGAATTAAAAAATAACATATATTTAATTAAAGTTTTTTGAATAGCTACGAGTATAATTTCATAATGCTTCATACGAAAGAAAGATGTGTGGTATATTTCGCAACTTTTAATGTGCATGCATTGTATGGTGCTTACTACGCATAATAATGCAAGATCCCTCAACGATTTTAATGCATATGATAGTATGTACTTGTAAAAGAGCGCATATTAAGTCGGCAACATGTACTTGCTCCCACGTCCATGATGTAGTTTGCAAAATACGAGTGCAAAGTAGCACATAGGTATTGTTCTTCTTTCTATGTAAAATGAGCATACAATTGCAACTTTAACAAGCACCAACTTTGGTTACTATGCTCCATTTAAAAGCAACCTTTAACTTGCTATGGAAGTGTAAAAATCTCTGTCATTTCCCCTTTTCCTCCCTAATAGAATCTTGTTTTATATATATGTTATTTGTACAATAATACAGCACTACTACAGATATGAATCATATGATGTAGGGGCCAAATTAGCCTCTTTTACGTGTGGAAATAATGGAGAAGAAATAATATTGGCTTCTTTCTATTACCCATTCTTAAAGAAACAACAAAACATTCAAATATAATTACTTGTACATACATTGTTACAAATTACCAAACAATTCTACCCAAAAAACAATACTTGTACTTGTAAAAAAAAAATCAACAAATAATAAAATTAACCAAATAATAACGTGTAATATCAATCATATTAATCACTACTAATAATATTCTATATACCGTACCCTTCAAAATCCTACCTCCAAAACACCCACCATTTTCTGAATTCAATCTTCCTCTCATCCTTTTCATCTTGTTTGCACAGATCTCCACGCATACAATATCACATGAAAAAAATTACATCAATTATTCATTATAAAGAATTAATCTTGATCAGATTATTTAATCAATCAATCAAGCAATACTCTGTTTTTCTTAATAATAATTTTCAACCAAGAGTAGAACCTCTTCTCATTGAGCCATTATGATTTTGATACTTAAAAGTCTGAGGAAGAGACATATCATCGTATCTAAGAAGCTTCCTAACCTCGGATTTAACCTTAAAAAACAGATGCATTAAACTTCCCCTGTTTTGAAACCCAAGAAAACGTTTCTCTTCTTCATTCATTTCCAGATCTTGAACAAAAGTGGGCTTTCGAGACAAAACCCAAGCCCAGCCCAAATCCCACCATTTCTTGATCGAGCTTCCCGCGTTTTCTCCCATGGAAGATAAAGACTTGGACCGGTGAATAGCCCATGAAGTTGCCGGAGAAGCAGAGATTGAAGAAGGATGAAGATTTAACGAAAGCGACGAAAGCCGCCTTCGTAAACTTGGTTGATCATCTGAAGAAGATGATGATGATGAAATTGGAAGTGATGAACTCTTTGTTGTTCTTTGTTGAATGGTTTGAACTATTGAGCTCATTGCAAAGCGTCGGTTATTTTGTTGTTGAAATGAAAGCGTTGAAAGAGAAAGTGAAAGTGTCGGTTTAGAGAGAGGGAGAATATAGAGGGGACTTTGTTTGAGGGAAAATGAGAAACAGCTAATAGCTAATAAGGGTTTTTGGAAACAGGCTGGTTGATTCCTTCTTTTCTTGAATTACTTTGTTTTAAGGCATGGAAAAAAGGGATTGGAGGGTGGGGTGATCATGGTAGGGTCGTTTTAGCTTATTATTTGTATGTATGTATTGTAATGGTGACCACTTTTTTAATTTCTTAAAATTGATAGTGTAACGATTAGTACATTAAAAGATTTAGCTTGTTATCAACAAGTGTTTGGATTATATAGGAATATAGTTTTTATTGTTTTCAATGAAGGTTGTGGGTTGGAATCTTGATAGTTGAGAATGACAGCAATTTAGTGTTGAATTTTCGAAAGAAAATTCTTCACAATTGAAATCTATAAAATTATAATATTATATGCAATAACTTGCCAAGTTAGTTATCCTCAATAAAATAAGAGCTAACATGAAATTTTAATTCACTTTATGTAAAATTGAATTTATTCAATTTGATTTAACACTGTCACCTTATACATAATATTAATTACATTGAATGGTTAAGGTCACAAGAAGCATACTTAAAATTTCAAATTGAATCTTGTTTATATCTTAATCTTCTCAAATTTAATTTACTAAATAACATAATCTCGTGTTCGACCTCCTATATACCTAAAGACGACATACCAATGATCACAATAACCAACACTTTCTATATGAAGAATAGTTGAGCTGATATTCTCTTAACTTTTTTGATAGTTCTCATTCAAATTAGAGAAGGATTTGAAGTTTTACCACAACATCAAAACCAATTTTTACGAGTAGTTTTAAAGTACTGCAAATTAAGTAAAATACAATTAATTGGAGTGTGTAGTTTCATCAAATTTTAATAATTTAACTTAAAAAATAATTTAGAATGTTTAACCCCTAGAGAATTTTCTCATCCAATTAAATCCATTTATTTCATTACATATAATTGAAGCCCACTTTTGTTGCTAATTCGAGCGTTATTAAGAGCAAACTAAAGCTTAATTAAGCTGAGTAGGATGAGTTGAGCAATATAACAGATTAACACGTGGCGGGAACCCTGGACTATAAGAATGCGCGGGAATGTCACAGAGCGGTGGCGTGTGAAAGTGGGACCGTGTGAGGCTGTCGGTTGACAATACGCCGCCGACACTATTATTTTCTCTTTAAACAAAAAATCTGGCTTATATTTCTTTTTGTACGTACTTATAAATTTCAATGGGTTATGGACTATTGGGCCGCCACTCAAGTAGGCCCATTTCCTAAAGTCTAGCAGCTAATATGTACATTTTCCTATTTTCGTCCTAATAATTGGAAGAAAATTTCCCAATAGTGAGAAACAAGACATAAATCTTGTTTACATAATAACAGTACTGTCAAAATGGTTTGAAAGTTCGGTTTCGGTTCGGTTTGAAATCGGTTCGGTTTAAAATCGGGTCGGTTTGAAATCGGTTCAAATGTCTTACGGGTCGGTTTCAGTTCGGTTTAAATAATTATCGGTTCGATTCGGTTTCGGTTTATTCTTGAACGGTTTAAATTCGGTTCGGGTTGTAAACGGTTCGGGTAGTAAACGGTCCGGTGCAAACGGGTTGCGGTTTGTTAACAGTTCGGTGTAAACGGTTTTTATCCCGGTTTAAATTCGGTCCGGGTTGTAAACGGTTCGGGTAGTAAACGGTACAGGTTGCGGTTTGTTAACGGTTTTTGTCCGGTTACAACACTTTGGTTCTTTTTTGGTTCAGTTTTATTTTAGTTTGGTTTATAACTGGTTCGGTTCGTTAACGGGTACGGTTCTTCTACGATTTAACATTATTTGGATCGGTTTTATTTCAGGTTTACTAAATTACGGTTCGGGTCTGTTTTTTATTTCAAAAAATTGGTTTTTTATCGAGTCGTTCAAAAAACCCCTTATAGGAAGTGGTTTGTAACGGTTCGAATTATAAGCGATTCAGTTCATAAACGGTTCGGTTTATAAGCGGTTCAGTTTATAATCAGTTCGGTTTATAAACGGTTTGGTGCAAACGGGTTGCAGTTTGTTAACGGTTTGGTGTAAACGGTTTTTATGCCAGTTTAAACGGTTTCGGGTTAGAAACGGTTCGGTTCATTTTCGGTTCGATTTTCCTTTTAGTTCGGTTTAGATTTGGTTCGGTTCTTAAACGGTTTAACGTTTACTCGGATCGGTTCGGTTTCGGTTTTACTAACATGCGGTTCGGGTCGGTTTTCAATTTCATAAAATCGGTTTTTAATCGGTTCGGTTCTCATTCGGATCGGTTGAAACGGTTCGGTTTCACCAATTCGGTTCGGTTTTTGACAGTGCTACATAATAACATTGTTATTTGTTACCTCACCTTTTCTCTATCTTGTCCCTCATTGTTTGTACCTATCAATTGTCCAAACTAAATAAAATAGAGATGTATTATTATCAATTATTTTGAAGTAATGCTATTGAATATTTATTATCTATAATTACAAATCAAAAACAATTTTTAGTTGCAACACTTTTGGTAAGGTATTATTTGGTTGGATTAATTTTTGGTTAACCCAAAAAGTGCAAAATGGTGGAAGTTGAAATTTCTAAGGAATGGAGTTCCTACATAATGTAGGAATTAAATTACCTAAGTCTCCTTAGGTCATTCATAATTTTTATGTTTTGTGATTTCCTTAATATCTACTAAATACACTTAAGCAATATCATAGGAATTTAATAAGGGAATAACTTTCATAAGCAGTAAATTATCATGGGAAGTATTTTTTCATTACAACCAAACAAGGTCTAAGTTTAAGGACTTGTTTTTTAGGTCTTGCATTCAATAAACAATGTACCGTTTTACTTTGTAGCTGGCAATCGGGTCATGTTGTGTTCGTGTTCGAATTAAACGGGTTGGGAAGCCTCAACACCAACCCGACTCATTTAATAAACATGTCATGTCATGTTGACCCGTTTAATCAAACGTGTCAGAATCCCTTGTCCGATTGTCCCTTAACACTAACCTGTTTTTTTCGTGTCGTGTTGTTGTGTTATACGAAAAAAATATTAGCCTCATTCAATAAATTTATCAAAAATTTCGTTAATTTATTACCGATTTTTTTCTTAGACGAGTTGAGTCGTGTTAATTTATGTTGGAAGTCTCAACACTAACCCGAACTATTTAATTAAACGTTTCGTGTCATGTTGATCCGTTTAATTAAACTTATCCACAACCCAATCGTGATCAGTTCGTGTCGTGTCTACTTTTTGCAAATTTCAGTACCGAGTGGTTTTGAGTTTTAACAGTAAAGTAACTTGATCTCACAAACCACGATATCGTACAGTTCGCTCGACGCTCTTCAGTCTTTTGTTCAGGCACGAAATCGAACACACTCCACTACACTACAACACAGTGAGTGACGGTGTGTAAACCATTTCTTCTGAAGACCAAATTTCTCAGCAGAGTTTGATTTTGCCTTCTTCAATGGAGTATCGCAAGATCAAGGATCAGGTTTTTCTCTCTCCTTCGTACTATTTTATCAATTGTTTCTTATTCTTCGCAGAAATTCTGTATTTTTATCAATGTACGATTTTCTCCAGTTCCAGAAGATAATTTCTTCTCATTTTCAGTTATTGCAATTGAACCTTTTAATTTATGAATGCGAGTTCAACCTTCATAGTTGCGTAATCATCACGTTTAATCTTATCGCGATTATTGGAGAAAATTTGAATTTTACAATTAATTTGATTTGAATGATCCAAGTATCTATTCATTATAGAACCTACATTTGATTGCTGTAAACTAAGTGAAAACAGAAGATTTGAGAAATGATTTTGATTTGTTTTAGGATAAAGATGAAGAATCCGCGGGTGACCTAGAACTTTCACGAGGGAAACCTAATTCAGGTTTATTACCCCCTAATTTGATTGATTTGAAATTCTTGTTACTTAATACTAGAATTTTTAAGTGTAAATTTTAGTTATCTCGTTTCCGGCTGATTTTTCCTGGTATGATGAATAATGTAGCTGCTTTGGGAGCTTTATCTGGTGTAGCACCTCAATGGAAGCGCAAGTATGTTTGTGTTTAATTTAGCTGATTTTAACTCTACATTGTTATGTAGCCGACCCCACTTATAGGATCAAGGCTTTGATTGATTGTTATGTATAAGAAGTAGATGTGGTTTAGACAGAAATCTAGTAGTTGGATTGATTGCTATTGGTTATTGCCTTTCTTGTCATGAAAATAGGTCGATGGTTACGCTTGCGCTGACTATACTTACTAGTTCACAAGCTATACTTATTGTCTGGTCAAAGAGAGCTGGGAAATATGATTACAGTGTTACAACTGCAAATTTTTTGGTGAGTGAAATCTTCGTTTGGCTGAGATTTTAGCACTATTGTCTGTGATCACATTCTCTTTTTTGTTTACTTTGTTACTTAATTCTTGGACAGTTGATATGATTCCTTGAAAAGTGACGCATTGCCCCTTTAATTGCTGGTAGCTGAGCTTGAAAACATTGTTTCTGTGACTATTCGAGCAGACCTGGACTTCTTTGATATTGATTTAAAGTTTTCTTCTGTTTTAATTACACAGTTCTTAATTTCAGATCCTACCCTTTGCTTTGCTACCAGGTTGAAACTTTGAAATGTGCATTATCACTTTTAGCCTTGGCAAAAATCTGGAGAACTGAAGGTGTTAATGAAGACAATAGGTTATATATTGTTGAATACATATTGAGAAGTTGGCTCTTTTTAAATATTCCAAGGAAATGATGCTGATTTGAGTTTCCATATGGTTATCATACTAGGTTAAGCACTACAGTGGATGAAGTAATTGTATATCCTATACCAGCACTGCTTTATCTTGTCAAGAATTTGCTTCAGGTTGTTTTCAGTTGTCTGGGTTGCTTCTTTTTCTTTCTTTTTTTTAATGAAATATTCGCCTCTCTGGTTTCTCACCATTTTCCACCTGACAATACCAGTATTATATCTTTGCATACGTGGATGCTCCAGGATATCAAATATTGAAAAATCTGAATATAATCAGCACTGGTGTTCTCTATCGTATCATTCTTAAGAAGCGGTAAGCCCCTTTATGTTAAAGATATTTGACATCATTTCCTGTCCGCTAATAAAGCATATGAATTGTTCTGCATAATCTTACTTGGGAAAAGTTTAGAGAACTCTGTTAACCTTCATGATTTTTTTAGAAAAGTTATAATTATTCCAGAATGCTTTAAAAACTCTAGGAGCTTCTCTGGGAATCAAAATAGCCAGTATTATGAAAATTTCGAAATCTGACATACCCTTGATATTATCGAGAAAATTAAAATTTGATATTATGATTTATTTTAGGATCTTTTCTGTTGAAACAGCCCTGCAGTTTGATGATATTCTGTTGTCAAATAATTTGATTTTGAATGTTTAACATGGCTGCTGATAATGATTCATGTCAGAGTAAATGACCATTCTAATAATATATTTCTGAATTTTCAGGTTAAGTGATATTGAGTGGGCTGCTTTCATTCTACTGTGTGCTGGGTGCACCACTGCACAGCTCACCTCCAAGTAAGAGTGGTCATAAACTCATTATTCTTTTGACTAGATTTATAAAACTTTGTTATGTGGGTTGGTTATAAGCACTGTTGTCAATGTTATTTTCAGTTTCAATAACTAGAGGAATAAGCTCCTTAGCCTCAGTTGGTACTTTGGCAGTTGATAATTTACCAATTTTCTAATATATACATAAACATAAAAAAGAAATATATAGGAAAATGAAAGGGGTAGGATAATTCTCTGGAGTATACATCAATTAGTCATAAATTTGTTATAATGGTCGAACAAATACATTATTGACAGGTGTAGGCTAATTCATTAATTATTTTCCTGAGGATCAGTTTGCTTAGATTTACATGTAGATGTATGGATGTCCAAAGTAACTTTTACTTCCATAAATTTTGATGTGAGTAAGCATCTTATAATCCATGGCAATGTGTTCCCAAAATCTACTATATCCCTAAAATGTGTCCCTAAAAGGTGTCCCTAAAAGGTGATGTCCTCTATTAAAATCATGATAATGGGAACACTCTACTTTCAAACCTAGACCTTTTGATGTTCTCAAAGCTTATATGAATGACTACTTTGATAATTGATATCATGACAAAGTGTGTCTCAAAGGTTCCAATTAAAGGTCGTGTCCTCACCAAGCTTAACGCAGGCCAAATCTTGTCTTATCAGCTCCTGCAACTTTTCTCAGGTCTACCTTGTTTTCCTTAGTGTCTCAAAGGTTCCAATTAAAGGTCATATCCTCATCAAGCTTAACGCAGTCCAAATCTTGTCTTATCAGCTCCTGCAACTTTTCTCAGGTCTACCTTGTTTTCCTTTACAGCCCCTTAAAACTAAATTTTCACTCCTCAAAAGGGCTTCTGAATGCTGCCTCCAATGTGCCTGATCATGCTATTTAATCTATCAAACTTGCAGTATAGCCATTGCTTTTCTGTGAATCTATCTTTTCTATCTTTTGTGCTATCTTATCACAGCTGTGGAATAATACTTGTACAATATATTAGTTTTATATGTTCTCTGCTTAAAACATTCCTTCCATCCATGCAGTTCTGATCATGTTCTTCAGACTCCACTTTATGGTTGGGTCATGGCCATTGTAAGTTTTTTGTTTATTTAAAGTAATTTTCCTGTCAATTTCAGACTAACATTAGATATTTTATTTTGGAATAATGCTTTAGAATTTCTTGTAGGTCATGGCTCTTTTGAGTGGGTTTGCTGGGGTCTACACGGAGGTAACTTCAGTAGATATAATTTGTCAATTTAGCACTTATTCTGTGTTAACCTCTGTTAAGTGAGCTATAGCTATATTGATGCAGAGTAGTAAGCAATAGCTGACTTGGTCTTTGTGTTGATAAATATGTTCTGTATTCCCAGGCAATTATCAAGAAACGTCCCCAAAGAAACATAAACGTGCAGAACTTCTACTTATACGTCTTTGGAATGATTTTCAATGCCGTTGCAATAGTGATTCAAGATTTTGATGAAGTTGCAAATAAGTATGTACTTGTTCAATTATTTATCTATTATGAAAAGTTCTACATACCTTTACAAGATCTGAAAAGCCTGTAAAATTTTATTCATTTAGTGAAGAGAGTGGGTGGGGAGATTTCCAATGAGTGGATTAACAAATTGGTGATCCTATTGAATGTTATTAGGCTGATCGTTGTTTGTAGGATCAAAGAATTGGGAAAATTTCCTTAAAATCTATAATCTGTGACTATTATGCTATTGATGGAAATGGAACACTTTGAACTGTAAAATACTCGATTCCTTGTGAATTCCACTAGATCCAGTTTTATAATATAACAAAGATATTATCTTCCCCATGCTGACGTGTTTTCTTGATCAAACTGCTGTTTGTGAGCTGATAAGCATGAAGTTTAATTTCGCAAATCTTTCATGAATATGCTACAGAGTTACTTTGTGATGTTTGCCTGGATTCAAATCTGATGGTGTTTTTAGGGTGTATTTCTCCAAGCTGGAATTTTTTTTTGTGAACATATCTGTTTTAGTTCATCAAGCTGGAGACGAGATGGCTCTCTGCATTGCTTAAGGAAGCTAGAGTTGTTGTAAAGCTTATAGAGCTTTAGGGGATTTGATGGAAAAGTTCAGTGACGTATGATGATTGGAGTCATATCATTAAAGCTTATAGATACCGGACATCCTTTTATTTGGTGGATGGCTGCGAGTCTGGGAGAGATAGGCTAGGCACTGGTCAGCTTCCAGGGAGCAGGAGTTAGCACCCTATGTTACTTCGACTCGGGTACTTGTTTCTGACGTGTTTATGTGTCCTGTGTTAGATTTGGCTATTTTGTGAGAACTTTCCTTGATTGGCCCAACATGAAGTGTCCTACCTTTGCCAAAGGGTTAAGGATCTGACTTGGGTTCTTGAAGTGATGAAAAGTCAAAGTTACATTGTTAGCACCTAATGATAAGGTTTGTTTCAAATGTGATAAAGGCTCCACGCTCCAGCCTTATAACTTTATTCACCACCCTGCTTGTCACCAGGCTTGGTGTGGTGTACTTTGTTTTCCTGGGATACTGAATCGAACTCGGGGGCTAAAGAGAGTTTTAAGGAGTTTTGTAGAAAGCTCAAAAACACAAGCAGAAACTGCAGTCTCATAGCTGCCATTTCTGAATTTTGGATTGACAGGATGAAAGGAAATTCCAAGGGAGCAATAGACTTATTATTGCTGAATTCCAAGGTCAATTTATTGCTGATTATTAGATAGATTTACAAAGTCCTTTGCCAGCATATGCTTGATTTGCTCTCATCTTTTCTCGTGTTTTAATGCTGTAATCTGGAAGTGCTGTTTGTTTTACTTAGCTATTTTGGTAGCCCTTTTGAATCCTTCTTTTCTGAGTGTGCTTATTATCATCCCTTGAAGATGGCAGTATGATTGGCATTGTCCAAGACAGTAACGACCCTATGCTCTGACTTGTGTTCTTTGTGCTGATTAACTGATTTCTCCATGTAATTAGTTTTGTCAGTTGCAATGTCCATTAATTATAGATGGTCCTGAATGATTTTATCTAAGATTCTCCATGCATTTGGATGCTAATATCATTTTTTCTTTTGTAGGGGTTTTTTCCATGGCTACTCGTTCATTACTGTACTCATGATTGTAAATCATGCACTCAGGTATATTTTACGCGACCTCTAGTTTTCCTGATTGAAATGGCTTAATAGGTGATAATTGCTCTCTTCTATTTTGATGAATCATGCTTGATGGAGAGTTATCCTCCAATTTACAATATAAGTTTTAGTTGATTAAACAAGATCTCAAAAATTGTTCATCCATGGCCTAGTGCACACTGGTTGAGATATGTATACTATAGATGAATTAACTGCATATCTTGGATGACCCCAGGTGGTTAAGTAGGAATTAGATTTAGACTACTTCAGATGCCTGAAATGGTTTCTTAAATTACGTCTTGTACGGCTATACCAGGGTATACATAGTTTCATAGATGGACCATTGGTAATTAGGAAAAACAAGGGGCCTTGCCAACATTATTTGCTAACATTTCTCAATAGGCTTTTGGAGTGGTTTCTCAGGCCTAATTATAAGCTTTGAAAATGGGTTGCCAAGATTATTTAAGGTTTTTTTTTTTCTTGCTGCTGTTCATAGGTATACATTTTGTAGGACGAACTTTGGGATTTGGCAAAGTATGAAGGTATACTTGAAGCACGTATTTTTACAGAAAGATGATTGGTTTGCAGGCATTAGGGCTTTTATGACACAATCAATTCTTTGGATTGTTTTTATTTGGACTTGCCCTAGCCTCTGATACCCATTAAATCTACTCTTCACCTATTTATGTGCTTACAGTACAAGACTTGACTACTTAAGCTGCATTAATCACCACTGCATAGCAAGCTATATTTTTCATTAGAGATTACAATCTGAACCAGAATGAACATTATGTCCACCTGTTACATCCCCTTTAAGCTGTGCTAGACTCTTTCTAGAGTTTCATACTTTAGGTCTTCTTGTTCATAACAGTGTCATGCTTGCTTTTGGAGTCATTTGTGGTCCATATGACCAATATCAAAGATTGAACTTGGGAAACTTAAGGTATTGCTTGGTAGTAGTGCAAGAAAGCTTTTCATAGGTGTTCAAGTTGGACCTTCTAGGTATTACTTGGCTGACCATGTCCAGCCTCCCTGGAGTTGTAATCCTAGTTCCTTTTTAACATTTTGTTGATGTATTTTAATATCCTGTATTTCATATGGGTACATGTGAACTGTTTATATACTCTATTAATAATAATTTACAGCATTTCCTTTCTTCCCAAATCTTTACATCATGGCAAGTCATCTAGCTACTACCCTGCTCTCCTATGTTCCCAGTATTCTCAGTTATATTACATTGGATAATTAATTTGCTACTTTTCAATCTTCTTCATGCAGTGGCATTGCTGTCTCGATGGTAATGAAATATGCTGACAATATCGTGAAGGTAAGACCTCTTAACATCTTGCTTCATTATTGAGCTGGGAGATACGAATTTACCTAATTGTGAACTGTCTCTGCCCCCAGTAAACTTTTCATTTCTCTCAAAATACTTGTCCCCTGATAAATTTCCCATTTCCCACTTTGAATTGATATCCACATAATTAAATAATGCTTTGATTGTTATATTGTCTTTTACCTTCTGACCTTGGGTTTCCTCTCTCTCACCTCCCTTAAAAAAACAATAAGTTATACTCACTGCCTTTTATTTATTCAGCTTTATCCAACAAAACCCCCCTATAATTTATCTCCTATATACTTGTGTACAACCCAAAGTAGAAGTTAAATGGGAGATGAAGGCAATGCACGGAGTAATATTTAAAATAGTATTCTGATCCTTTTCTTTCGTGCTATCTGTTTGATCTGTGCATCGTCTGCTGTTGCTCACTTGCTCGGTTGACGAACCCTCATCTTTTCAAATTTTTGCATTGCTTGATTGAGTGTACCCTATTTTAATTTGGTCTATTCCTAGTTTACAATACTAGATGGTTGTCTTGGGTTCATTAGCCTTTTTACGATATGAAACAAGTGAAACATTTTCTTATCCTGACTTTCTTAAATTTGAACTAGTCAAGTAATAATGCATTGACAAGCATGGCTTCTGGCTATTCTTTCAGTGTCACTTGTCTCTTGGGCATCAGAAATGCCAAACTTGATGCCTCCAGGATTACACTTGCATGCTTTGTCTCTACCTGATGCCTTTAAACTTCACTAGTTTACCTGCATGTTTAATCCTATGTAGATTTAACGGCTTTTTCACCATATACCACTGAGTTTTAACTTAATTCACCATATACCACCAAAAACTTTCTAATTCACCATGTACCACTGAGTTCCTATGCAATACCACAAAATACCTTTTTTGGTAACTGACGTTAGTCTGCCGTTTGGGATATTTTACTAATTCACCATATACCCATGTTTATAAAGTTATTTCACCATATACCATTAAATTAAAAGATAATTTCACAATATGCCCAGAAAGCTTGTACATGTGGGAAGAAATTTGCAACAAGGAGCTGTGATTCGGCAAAAATTCCACAAAAGTTGTACTATAAGGGTGATGTATGTGAGAAATTTAGATGGTGCAAGGGTAATACCGAAAAAAATGTCCTTTCGGGTTATAATGTCATGGAGATGAGAGCATGTTGAAGCAAGAGTTGAAGGAGCTCAAGAGAAGAGTAGTGAAGTAGCAAAAGATAGTAAATGCAGCAACTAAAATAGTCGTTGCAATTTCTAGGTATATGGTGAAATATCTTTTAATCTAATGGTTTATGGTGAAATAACTTTATAAACATGGGTATATGGTGAATTAGTAAAATACCCCAAACGGTAGATTAACGACAGTTACCAAAAAAGATATTTTGTGGTATTGCACAGGAACTCAGTGGTACATGGTGAATTAGAAAGTTTTTGGTGGTATATGGTGAATTAAGTTATAACTCAGTGGTATATGGTGAAAATTCCGCAGAGTTAATTTACATTGATAACATTTTGCAGGTATATTCAACTTCGGTAGCAATGTTGCTGACAGCAATTGTTTCTGTTTTTCTGTTTGGATTTCATCTCTCCCTTGCCTTTTTTCTTGGTGCTACGTAAGTTACTGTTCATCTTACAGTATATTTTTATTCAACTGTTGTACTGGACAAAGTTTTCTGAATAGCATGTTTTGGCAGTGTTGTGTCTGTCTCTGTGTATCTACAAAAGGTTGGGAAAACGCCAAGGTAGCCGAACGCAGCAATTCCTCTCTTTATGATTGGTCCCATTGTGCTTATAGAATTTTTGCTAACAAAATGAGACAGATGATATTGTGGAATTCATATTGACAATGTCCTGAAGCTAGTGCTGTCACGATTGGTGCTTCCGGTTCTAACAATTTCTAAGCCGGAGGAAAGGCTATAGTTTTTCTGGAGCCAGCGTGATGATCCTTCTACTAAACTATGTGAAAGGCATATAGAACTTGTCATGTCATGTTGCATTAATTTTGTATGGATCATTGTAAATGTCAATATATACGTAACATTTGAGCTACTTGTGGTAACATCTTGTTGGGTTCATACTTGGAAAAGCTGCTGGTACAGGGGCGGTCTGCTTTGTACTGTATGCGTGTCCCCTTCATGTATATGCCAAGGTTGCCTAATGGGAGTACCTTGTCTATTGTCCAAGAGTAGTATCTTAATTAGCATCTCACTCTAGAATATAGTTGTGTGAAATGGGATTATTTTTACAATTTGAAAAATTAGAAATGATTTTTTCATTATTACTTGAATTTTTAACATCAGGACCAATGAGTTTGGCCTTCTCTTTTCTCCCACGGTTTATGTTGATATCTGAAAAATCACTCTGGTAAAGGCTTGTGGCAGATTTGGGGATCAATTGTGAATTTGTGACCTCGTATACTGGGGAAAAAAAGGAGTTTAGTAAGCTTGACTGATAAATGGCAACTAATAGATACTGAGGTGCCCTTATATAAATGTTCTATGGATAATCATAATCTCTAACTATAATAATAAAAATCACTTATATTATATTTACACAAGTGTTATTTTCTTATAAAAAAAAAAAAAAAAAATTCTGCCAAAATCGTTTAGTGATATTATCTTTTTATTTTCCTTTTGATATTTTGTCAAATTATCATTCTAAATTCAATCATTGGGAAATTAAATTTTTAAAATAAATAAAAGAGTTAATATTAGTTAACCAAAAATGCACTAGACATTTTTTTTTTTTTTTTTTTTTTTTGTTGTGTAATTTGTTGCAAAATGAAATAACTTTGTTTATATCTACATTGTGCATCGCAAGAATACTAATAGACTATTGCCTATGAGCTAGGCTAAAGTGAGTCCATCAATCCGACTTTGTTCTCTTCTCCTTATTCTTATTAAGGTACTTATTCCTGTTATAATCCAAACCATATAAAAATATTCCAGACTAGCAAGATCAAATTTTCTTAATTACGTTCTTTATTGTCATACTAGTACGTCATTAAATTTCGTATTTGTAAAATTTATGAAAATTATATACGAGAAATACACCTAAAATATTTAAATATTTGAGTATCAAAATGATAAAAACAATCCTAAGTAGCAGCATCTTCGTTTCCTTAAAAAAAAAAAAAATAAAATAAAAAATGAACAGGATTTAACACAGGCCAAAAATCCAAAAATTGAAGTGGGCAGTGATAATTGATAGTAGCTGTTCTCCTCCAAGCTTCTTTACCCCAAGGCTTATCCTCGCTCAACCTGTACGCAGGGGTAGTACTCTGGTTGATATTGCTAAATTAAATGGTTCAACGATATCCGATCACTCATGAGCCAATAGAACCTAGTTCATGGTCTTTAAAGCGGAGTACCAATTCCAAATTTTTTACCAGTCAGGCGATCCAGTTTTCCATAACCGGAAAAAACATCAAACTCTCGATGCAGTCCTGAAAATAACCAGCAGTCCAGCACGTTTGGAATTCATGGAAGATAAAAAGTTGTACAATCACTTTCACCCAAAAAAAAAAAAAAAGTTACTTCTCGTCTTCTTATGGCTTTTGGAGATCTGTCAAGCAGTAAAGTCAAATGGTAGCAAACATGAAAGCTTTATACTACACATGTGAGTTCCAAAATAAATTCAAAACGAAAAATTGATACAGAAGAGGTGCAAATAACCTACCTAGGAAGTCGATGTTATCTAAGAGGCTTTATTCCCTGCAAACGTTAAACCAAAATTTAAAATTCAGCTTCATATATACTATCACCAAATATGCAACCAATTAATAAAATCACATGCAAAAATCCTAACAATGGTGTTTAATAAAGGGAAATTGGAATTATTTGAAAATCTAGTAAAGATGTCATTGAGTATTACTCAACTTATGAATACAACATATGCACATGGTTATAGACCTATAACTTAGACACATCCCATTAAAAAAACTAAGTGTGACAATGGACCCATAGACATGTAAAAGCTAAATAGTTTGAGTTGCTACCTTCGAAGCTCTTAACTCATTTACTGCCCCTCGAAGGCTGTCATCAGAGAGGATAAGCCGTGACAGTGCCCCTGTGCTCATCCTACAAGTTCAACAAGTAAATAGCAATATCAACTTTAAATAAACAGTATGTGTACATGCAAGCTTACCTTTGTGATAGATGAGTATTCTAACTATATAACATTTTTCTAGGAGCTCCTTCATGCATATAAATCCTAATGTAAGACTACAAGCTAAACAATAAGATATGGTCCTAAAGTCAAGACTTCAAGACTTAAAAACTAATCAGGAGATCAGAGGATACACAGGCAAAAAAAGTGATTCATCTTATAGCAATAAGAGATTCCACAATAGCTTTGCAAGTACATAGCAGTTACATAGTTACAAATACACATTGAGATTTTAGGGAGTCATAATTGAAGCTTCACACATCAAACATATCTTTCAGTGTCTTTTGCTGCATGAACATCTCTAACTCACAAAAACAAATACCATGTACCTATACACAAAGCAAGGAATAAATAAAAGTTGACAGAATTTACAGAAATACATAATGACGTTACCCCAAGTACTTGGAAGCATCTGATACAGAACCTTCAACTGCATAGATTAAATCTAATAATGCTTGCATACCCTAAACACATAAAAAAGAAATTTGGTCTTACAAACCTTCGTAAAATTGTTTTTAAATATAGTGGGGTTGAATTTAGATGTTTAATAAAAACATGAATCACCTCAACAAATTTTGGATTATTGGATTTAATTTGTGGACCGCATTCTGATCCCCTGATAGTAGATTTTGTTGGAAGAATTTGAAGAAGCTCTGGTGGAGGAGAATAAGCATTGAGATTCACAGGTCTTCTTACTGTCATACAGAAGATTAAGAAAGGCCAAAGTCTTTTCAAATTAGTGTCACAATACTAGTTGATACAGTAAAGAACCCTATATCATGATCAAAAGACCTTCAGTGTGTTGAGGATATTCGTTGAAAATCTTAGATAAAAGATTCTGAAGCATCATTTCAGGAATTCCCAAGGTTTGTATTAGTCATCTTAAAAACATAAAATTTCCATCACCAAGGAAAGCATATTCAAAGGCCATTAAATCAAGCATAAGACTTCGGTTCAAGCTGGTGATGAGCTCACCAAGAACTTAAGAAGCAGCTCAATAAACTAAAGCCTCATGAAGCATAGGTGGCACCAGAAATAAAACTATTACACCCTAGAAAAGGCCTCAGGTCATGGGTGAGAGACCTTTTTGATACATCATTACAATGCATAGTTATAAGGAAGGGTTCCTGCGAACTCTTTTAGCTATGTTAACCAAGATCATTACAATGCATAGTTAGAAGGAAGGTTTCCAGCAACTCTTTTAGCTATGTTAACCAAGGACCCAATTTTTTCCCTCAGAAAGTCTAATTTGAAGCCTTGAAGGCTATAATTCATGCCTAAAATGTCATTCTGTAATCAACGGAGAATCTTAACAAATGTTGAGGGAAGGCTCCTGAAATTTGCACCATGCAAACACAGGATTGACACAAAGTCATATCTAAAGATCTCAAATAAAAACTAATTGGATAAACCCCCAACTCCAGAGCGACTTCACAATATCACTAAAGGCCCATGTCAGCAGCCTAAATTTTGAATGACATCGGACAGAAAATTGCTCCTTAAGCTTAATTAGGGGGTCATAAGTTATAACAAAATCATGCCATAAAAATCCATTTAGAATTAGAGAAAAGGCTCTTCAAGTTGCCATCAGCCCCAGCCCTCTTGGGCACATAATATACCAAACATAAAACTAGTTGACACCAACAAAGCAGTCATATAATCCTATTGAGAACTAAATTGGCCACCTACACCGTACATGTAGCTAGGTCCAAAATTGCCTCTTGGAAGCCCAATATGAAAACTAATATGCCCAAGTGTTTATTTGGGGTGATCAGCCAATATTAAATATAAAAAGCATCACAAAGAAGACATATCAAATTGCCTAATGACTTCCCCAAATGATCCATATTTTACAGTACAACACTACTCCTTTGAAAAGCCTCCTTTGATACAAAGCATTACTACGTGAATATGTACTGAAGCCTACATTTCATGGCTTCGAGATCTATGCTATGTACAAATTTCCAATGAATATTTTTCAGAAACCATAGTGTCGGGGCACAAGCACAACTAATTTTTCACTAAATGCTCTATATTTTAGGTGCAATAAATGGTCATTTGCTTACATTATTCATAGAGAAAACATTCTACTCACGAAGACTAAATATAAGTTTATAATCATGTAGTTACAAGAAATAAGCCTGAAACAACTAGGATTACAAGTCTACTTGACTCATAAGTCTTCTTTTGAAATTTTTTAGATTATACATCATACTTAAATATTCAACAAACTAAAAGGGGCTTCAAACTAACATACAATCAAAGGAAGAGATTGTGAGGATATGGCAGCAGTTGGAACATCGCTGTGCCTCAAAACCATTTACACATATAATACTGCACATTTGATAATCACTACATGAGGATTTTGGGAACTTTTCGCAAAAGCATCTTATCAACTTGATTCACAAATTTCTCCATATCATCTTACAAATGCCATTAATATAATGCAAAACCCTCATAATCTAACTCAAAGTTCCAAACTTAAAATTCAGAACAACCAAACTAAAACAACCAAATTAAGGTCAAAACAGATACATAAAATCAACACCTCACCTTTAAGAGCTAAAAGAGCGCGAAGCCGGGCTAATGCCGAGGCACGATTCATATGCTGTGATCGATCCTCAGCTGCCGAAACATTGAATACAAAACAATCATCAATCGAAAAACCAATAACACAACACAAAAATAACACATAAAATACACAATCAGAAAAACATCTTCACAAACCTGAGCAATAACCCCAGTTAAAAGATGTTTAAGACGAACAGCACTCTCTCTCTTGTTTCGATGCTGCCCACCTGGCCCAGAAGACTTGAATGTCTCCATTTCGCATTGACCCATCAATTGTTCATCTGATAATTTCAAAAACCCAGCTCCATTTTCACCATGATTATCACACACACTTCCAATTTTCTCACCTGCAGCAGAAGAAAACCCCAGAATTCTTTGATGATAAACCCTTAAATTTGGCAAATTCCTTGTATATGATACAATTGGGTTTTGGTGGGGTTTAATTGAAAAAGAAATTGCCCTTTTTGGGCAAAGATTGGATGATAAGTAGGGCATAAATTCTATAACTTTAGTTCCTCCCAATTTTAAACAAAATGGAAAACGACCCATCAAGTATAATAGAGAAATTAGAACAAGAGTAAAGAAATTCAATCAGTATATCAATTTGAATATGTAATAATTAAGATGAATATAAGAAGAAAGGATGTGAAGAAGAGTTCATAAAATGTGGGTAAAGATTGTAAATATATTTGGAAAATTGCTCAATTTGTGTGATTTTTTTGTTATTAATTTGGTTAAAGTGGAAAATTTTGGATTGTTACTGATGTTCAATGAAATTTGATGATGGGTTGATTTGAATGTGAGAAGTTGAGAGGATACAGAGAGAGATAGTGAATGAGCTATGTTGATGGGTGAAATTGAAAATGGCCGAGAAATTGGATCCGGATAGTATTTGTTTTCGCGTTGACTGGGTTACTGGGCTGAGCTCTACCCAGATAAGTTTCTACTTTCTAGACAGAAACCAATACAGTTCAAAATAAAAGGACATACGAGAGTAAAAGGGAAACATATACGGAGTATGGAGTATAAAATAATTCTAAGTAAAAAATTAAAATAAAAAAAAATCACAAGTAAATAGTACTATACCAATTAGTTTGGTTAAAGACTTAAAGTGTTTGGGAAATTGTGGAGATATCCAAAAGCTGAGATTGAATTCCGTCTACATCATTGTCTTTGCAGCTCTTTTGAACCATTTATTTTTTTCTACCGTTAATCTTAATTTACATATGGGGTTAGAAAGTTGTTGCAAGAAGTCAAGAATAGGATGCTCAAAGAGTATTAGAATAAGCAAATGGTACTAATTGATCATATTTAATTAACTATGCTGCCAACAAACAATGGAATACCTTGCAACTAAAGTATCAGAAAAGATCCATCCTTAAAGTTTTGGTTATCTTAGATATTAATCTCGTCTTTACTTCTAAGCAATATACTACATGAAACCACAGCATATAAATATCCTATCAAGCTCTGCACATATCAAACCAATCCAACCTCACACATTACTAGTTTACTACTACTACTACTACTACTTCCATATCAACAATGTCATATCCACTGAAAACAATCTTTTATTTCACCTTCATTGTATTTCTAGTTGCGTATCCAGCTTTTGCTCATGACTTCTCAATCGTTGGTTACTCCCCTGATGACTTGGGTTCAGAAGAGAGACTCCATAATCTATTTGTAACATGGATGTCAAAGCACCTAAAAAATTATGATAGTCTCGAAGAGAAGCTGCTTAGGTTTGAGGCATTCAAAGATAACTTGAAACATGTTGATGAGAGTAATAAGCGTATTAGCAGCTATTGGCTTGGCTTGAATGAGTTTGCAGATTTGACCCATCAAGAGTTCAAGAATAAGTACTTAGGCTTGAAAATTGCACAAGACAAACAGGTGGATTCTTCAGAAGACTTCACCTACAGAGATGTAACGAATGTACCAAAGTCTGTAGATTGGAGAACGAAAGGAGCTGTTACACCAGTCAAGAACCAGGGCGCATGTGGTAAGCTGAAAATGTTCCTCATTAACTCAAAATCGTTACAGTATTAGCTTGAAGTTTATCATGAACTTTGATTTTATTTCAATACTGCAGGAAGTTGTTGGGCATTTTCAACTGTTGCTGCAGTCGAGGGCATAAATCAGATTGTCACAGGAAACCTAACCTCACTGTCTGAGCAACAACTGATAGACTGTGATATAAGCAATAATGGCTGCAATGGCGGGCTAATGGATAACGCGTTTAAGTTTATAGTCTCTAATGGTGGACTTCACAAGGAGGAAGACTATCCTTATCTTATGGAGGAAGGAACTTGTGAAACAAAAAAGGTATGCACTACACAGAAGCTCAAACCACATCTGCTAGGAGATTATGCTAGAAAACATGCTCATCTATTGATTTTGTCTATCTTATGTGACATTTTCACAGGAAAAGATGGAAGTAGTGACCATTAATGGTCATAGAGATGTTCCAAGGAATGATGAAGCAAGTCTATTGAAGGCACTCGCTCACCAACCTATTAGTGTCGGAATTGATGCTTCTGGGAGAGACTTCCAATTTTACAGCGGGGTAAGCTCTCCTGCACAAATTTCTACATCATTCATCAAATACTATTCATAACCAAAAATGACAGAGCAAAACAGACAATAGGAAGGGGGGTTTCACCCTTCCTTGATTCATCTTTGAAAATGGACAGTTGATGTTTACCGTGTACTAACTAGCTTCATTTTTGTTTCTTTTATGCAGGGAGTTTTTGACGGGCCTTGTGAAACTATGTTAGACCATGGAGTAACAGCTGTAGGGTACGGTTCAACAAAGGGATCAGATTACATCATTGTGAAGAACTCATGGGGACCAAAATGGGGAGAACAAGGATACATAAGAATGAAAAGAAACACTAAGCACCGCGAGGGACTTTGTGGTATTAACAAAATGGCTTCTTATCCAACCAAGAACAAATGAAAATTTTGATACAAGTTTCTTTCCTCAATCACCCTCCTTCCTGCCTTTGCAGCAATCCAAGCAACAAACAATAAAAAGTGTATATGTTTATACAAGTTTATCATTGAATATGATAAACATCATTCTATGTATTTCTCGTGAGAAATAAGGAAATTCAAAACATTTATTCAGATATCTTGTTGGTTCTCACATTAGTATTACTATTTTCGAGTACAATAAAAGAATGGAAAGTATTTCCGTTCCACAGCTAGAGCATTAGCATACCAATACGTGTGTAAATAAGACTACGGAATGGCCTGTCAAAATGGCATTCTACATGAGCGAATTAGGCTCAGGTTTAATGCAGAATACTCAAGGAAATACCAATAAAATGCTGTACAGGAAAACCAGCACGTCACCAGGTCCTGATATTGTACATCTGTGATACTTTAAAGAGAGTAAAAGGTGATCCTTTTTGTGGGCATCAAAGATTTACATCAATCAGAGACCTCATTGTATTTGAAGACACAATCGTAAAGCCTTCCTCCTAGAAACTGGGCAACTTCTGGATGCTTTACCTGTGAGTCTATGACCAGCACAAAGGATGAGTAAGTTTCTCTATGCATGTGAAACTTTCCTGAACTAAACACAGATAAAAGAGGCATAAACCATATATATACCATTCCTATCTTGATGGAGTCACACTTGAATTGAGCATACAGATTTGTCTCTATTCCACGCCCCTGCAAAAGTGACGAGGAATCCAAATCAGTATTATATGAAAGCTAGATACACAGTTCAATACCAAAGCTCTATAGCAATTTTCTACAGGTGAGGGGGATTTACTACGTATCAGCAAAACTGGTAATATAAGTTGCTACAATAAAAAATTATATAAAGAAAAGAAAAGGCATCAACTCTACAAACTCCAGATTTCAGCTTTTGTTCTAAGTATCCATTGTGGTATGATATGTGTAGACCAAAAACTTAAAATTAGTCATATTCACACATGTCACATTATTTTTAAAAGTAACGAAAGCTGAAAACAAATAACTATTCTAGTTTTCTGGCTTAAATAAAACAAAACCTAAAACTCACAATGACAAAATAAGCCCTAAGCTTCCAAGAAACAACAAAACTGCTGCATTAACTAATTGCAAGAGGAAGTTTTGATGATAAGAAATCCTGAGGGAACAATGAAAGTAGATTAATTGAGGTATGTTAGTCTTGGCAAATTGTGAAGTCCAAATTATTCTCTAACCGTTTTCAAAATTTTCATAAATTACTAGTTTCCATTAACCAAGTAGAACATAAAAGAACGAACATAGTAGTTTTTTGGGGTTATAGTTACTGGATGGGTTCACTTTATTAATGTTTTTTATATTAGGAATGTGGAATAGATGTGGGTCCAAAGGGAGGGGAGATAATAATTTGTAATAGGGAGTCCATGAAAGAAATAAGGGATAGGCCAATAAGGAGGAGCTGCTAAAAATATGGGAAGAAGGGAATAATACAGAGTAACAGAGTACTACGGAGTAGTTTATAGTCTTCTTAAGAAAAAGATAATATGAAAAAAGAGGTGTGGAATCATAGTACATGAACATACTGGTAGTAAATCTTAATTGTGATTCAGAAGTAAAGTTTAAAAGCACAGTTAAAGGGTCTTCTGTTAGAAAATTCAAATCCTAGTTGTTATGACTTAAAAACACGGCCTTGCAAATAAACACACTATGATACTACTGTACCATAATTATACAAACTCTGAAAATTGAATTCTCTGCATGACTGCATAGCACTCTAGCAGAATCCAATCACCTATAACAACTACAAAAGAAGCAAAGAGAACAATGCTGAAAGGCCCGGACAGCAATCAGAAATCTGCTGAGATTGCCAGATCATATGTTGTGGCCTTGTCTATTGACCCATCAATTGGATTTAAGACTGAGTGCTGGGCTTCGTTTGTCCTACAGCTTCACTAGCGCCTGTTTGCTCTTAAGTTCAGAAATTCTAAAGCCTGGTGTTACCAAAAATGAAAAAACATGTACTTTCCATATATAAAGGAGATCTACACTGGTAACTAGTAAGACAAATAGTTCGAGAATTCATGATGAACCAATCAGTCCAGCTTAGATTAGACTACTGAAGGAGACAACATCAAACCCCTACAGAAATGTGTGAACCAGAGTTCTGTGATTCAGTCAGGCAGTATTCTTGCGTTGGCTAAAAAGAGACCATCTGACCCATACTGCACATTTTATTGATGGGTAGATGCATGTTTTATGGCATACACACATATCAAAAATCATTAGAAGCACGGCAAATTAACATACCATTCCTTCCAGAATAACTAGGTCAGCATCAGTTGCTACATAAGCAAATTCTTGTGACACGCTTCTAAGATCAATGACCTGTCAAAAAGTTAATATGAAGGACATCAGATAACAGATTCCAGAAGCAAATGCATTTGAATTCTGAAAGCTAAATTTAAAACTTTTCACTGACCGGCAAATCATTGCCAGAATTGGCGATCAAGAGTTTAGAAGTATCGACACCCATGAGCTGTCCATTTTCATCCTTCAACTGATAAAGAAAATAGGAATACCAGCAAGCCCATAAATTGAGAGGCATTACAAATGAACAGATTTTAAGAAAGACATAGTGTGAGATGCAAAAATACCTGTGATAAAATATCAAACAATTCTGTATATGTTACATCATTGATAGAAGGCAATTCATTGGCTGCCAAAATAACCTGCAACATCACAATATGTTGAAATCAAGGTAATGGAATCATCTGGCATACAATGTGTATAGAATCCAACCAAGGGGTGGAAACCTGGATCATATTACTTGGCTTGTACTTGAGCTTAGCCAAGCACTTGTGACTGATCAGGTCAGACAAACTCCAAGTGTCGATTGAATACGGCCAACCTTCTGATTGGCTATTTTGCATTCAATCACTACGGCGTCGTCGTGAAGCCGCCTGACCTTGCCCTGTCTTTCTCAGTGATGAGGACGTTTGGAAATTTGTCCTTTGACGTCTGGCCCTCATCCACTGCGCTAACATCCAGTCTCCGGATGTAGTCCTTGATGCCCCGGATGGTTGGGCCCCTCCAGTAAAGCCACCTGCTATAGTATAGATCGTTTCATCATCAGTGTCCGAACTATTAGCAGGCTGGGGTGCCTTTTTGGGTGGATGTCCCTTGTTTGTTTTGAGGGTCACCTAGGACTCCAAGATATGGGACTTCAGCACTCCTTTATCAGCCACACGATCCAATATGTTTGAGGTTGTAACAGTCATTGGTGTCGTGGCCTATGTCCTCATGAAGTAGCAATATTTGTTCTTGTTCTGATTTCTGACGGAACCTTATATTACAGCCGGTTTCTCAATAGTCACCCGGTTTTGATTTCCATGAGCATGGAATAGCTATCCTTGTTCACTACTAGAAATAGGCTGTTTTCCGACGGAAACGTTCTGACGGACCTAAATTCCGTCGAAAAATTTGGACTTTTCGACGGAATTAGGGTCTGTCAGAAAATTCCGTCGGAAAAGGTTGATTTCGACGGAAAATCCGTCGGAATTTTTGCGACGAAAATTAATTCCCTCGGAACAATAGGCTTCCGACGGAATATTCCGTCGGAAGGTTAACTTTCCGGCGGAAATAAAATCCGTCGAAAATTTCCGACGGAATATTCCCTCGAAAATCCCAAATATTCCGACGGATTAATATTTCAGACATAATTTCCGTCGGAATCTTAATAAAAAAAAAAAAAACAAAACAAAAAAAAACCCTTTACAAAACAGAAATCCAAACCCTAACCCTTTTTTTGAGGTACAAAACAGAAATCCAAACCCTAACCCTTTTTTTGAGGCCACTCCTTTTCTTTCTTTCCCTCTCAAGCTTCTCTTTCTTTCCTCTCTTCTCTTTCTCTCTCCTCCTTGTCCGCCATTTTCCTCTCCTCTTTCTTTCCTTTCTTCTTTTTCTCTCTCCTCCTGGTCAGCCCTCTTTCCTCTCCTTCTTCCTCTATTTTCTTTTCCTTCTTTCCTCTATTCTCTACCCGCATCTTTCTTCTCCTTTCTTTCTTCTTGCCGGCGTTTCACCGTATTTCTCCATCTCCTTTCTTCCTTCTCGCCGGCGTTCCATGGTAATATGGCCAAATTCGACCATGAAACCTCTAGATCTAGAGGTTTCATGATCGAATTTGGCCGTATTGAACCAAATTCGTGTGACATTCGAAGTAAAATTCACCGGTTAAGGTATGTTTTATTTTTTTATTTATTTTTTTCACACGTTTCGTGTGGTGGTTGTGATTGTGGGTGGATTTTGGGTTAGGGGGTTTGGTGGGTTCGGGTTAGGGGGTTTGGTGGGTTAGGGTGGTGGTAATTGGTGGATGTGGTAAAACGGTGGTGGTGGTTGGTGGATGTGGTAATTCGTGGGTTAGGGTGGGTCTGGGTTAGGTCGGTACAAGGTTAGGGTTGGGATGCGTGGGTTAGGGTGGGTCTGGGTAAAGGGTGGGGTGGGTCTGGGTAAAGGGGGGTGGGGTGGGTCTGGGTAAAGGGGTGGGGTGGGGTGGGTCTAGGTAAATGGGATTAGGGTGGGTCTGGGTAAAGGGGTTAAGGTGGGTGTGGGTGTGGGTTTGGGTAAAGGGTTAGTGTGGGTGTGGGTCTAGGTAATGGGGTTAGGGTGGGTCTGGGTAAATGGGTTAGGGGGGGTGTGGGTCTGGGTTAGGGGTGGCGTTGGTTAGGGTGGGGTGGTTAGGGTGTGCGTGGGTTAGTGGTTAGGGTGGGGGTAGGGGGTGGGGTGGTCTGGTGGGTGGGGGCTAGGTGTGTGGTTAGGGGTGGGGGGGGCAGGGGGTGGGCTGGGTGGGAAGGGGTGGCGCTGGGTGTGTGGTTAGGGTGGAGAGGCAGGGGGTGGGGTGGTCTGGTGGGTTGGAAGGGGTGGCGCCGCTGGGTGGGGGGCTGCTTTTTTTTTTTTAATTGACTTTTCCGACGGAAATTTCCATCGTAATATTCCTTTTCCGACGAAAAATTCCGTCGGAAACCAACAACCTCCAAAGGAAATTTCCATCGGAAATTGCGTCGGAATTTCAATTAAAGTTAAAAACGACGCCGACAGAATAAGATCCGTTGGAAATTCCGCCGGAATCACCTCTTCCGACGGAATTTCCGCCGGAAAAGGTCGAATTTCCGACAAGGGGTGTTGCGACAGACTATTTCCGACGGAATTCCGTCGGAAGGCTTGATTCCGACGGATTTTCATATGTTTCCGACGGGAAAATTCCGTCGGAATCCAGCTGTTTTCTTGTAGTGGTTGAACTCGTACTTGGGGGCATACAATTTCAACTCTCTTTTCTTCTTCTGGCATGGCTGCCCAGAGTCGTCTGCCACCCAAACTTCCTTTCTCTTTTTGCTCTCTTCAATTTTTGCCGAATGAGCAGAGTGACAGTCTATTTTGTCGGATTTTTTGGAGTCCGACGGCTTCTTGATGGAGCATAGCTCATTAGCCTGTATGTAGGCATCTGTTTCCATCAAAGCCTCTTGGAGGGTAACAACCCTCTTCCTTACAAGATCAAACTTGAAAGTTGATCCGTCTTTTAGACCCTTAAAGAAATCTGGTAAGCTACTTCGTCAGACAGCCCTTGAATATGAATTCTTAACCGATTGAACCGCCTAACGTAGGGCCTAAGCCCTTCTCTATCTCCCTGTTATATGGCACTCAAGTCCAAGCTCGTTTTCTTAGCAAGGATGTTTATATAGAGAAGTTAGAGATGAACAAGTACGCGAGCGTCTTGAAACTATTTATGAATTCGGCTGGCAAGTTGTCGAACCATCGTTGGGCAATACCCTTCAATGTAGCCGGAAAGCATCTACAACAGGTGGCATCATCCAACCTCTGTAGGTACATGAAGTTCGTGTATGCCATCAGGTGGTCTTATGGGTTGGTGGTACCATTGTAGGCTCCCACCAACACGTTCTTAACCTTAGCCGGCTGAGCCGCCTCGGTTATATCCTTGGAGAACGCAGAAGGGTTTTCCCCAAGGTTCAGCAGCTGAAGCTGCCAGTCTATAGGCTGGACATTCTGTGCTGTCTGACCTCCAAAGAAGGTCGGCTGCATGTATGTATGGTGATCCATACGGCATGTATGGCTGTTGAGGCACATATGAGGCCGGCTGGATAATATGAGTGCCAGTACGCGCGGACAGGCCGCGTGACTGACTCTATCGGTTTGTTTTAGAACACCTCATTGAGGTATTCAAGAAACTGTCTTGATAAGTCGACGTTGATGCCGACTCAGATAATTGTTGACTTCTCCTTTGCTGGATTAACATCCGGGCATCGGAGAATGTCTTCTTTGAACCATCCGGCTGTACATGTCGGATGACCTTCATCTTCTCTGATTTAGGGAATCGAAACTTGGTTAGGTCAACCACTGGCCCAGTTCCCATCCTTTGGCTTGGGATGAGGAGTAGGAACACGGTCCTGAACTGGTTTCTTCTTCCTCGAGAGAGAAGGCTTTTTGGCCGATTGACCCCTGTTAGAGCCCCCAGCCTTCTTATTTAGGAGATTCTTGATCTCCCCTTTGAAACTTGCCATGAATTTTATGAGCTCGCGCGACCCTGGTGACGGGAGTGGTACCCTTCGCCGCCTGGGGTTGTCCAGCCGGTATACTGGCTGGGTTGCTTGGACCAGCTTGCTCATTGCCCTATTCCCTTATTTCCAAGGAGCGGGTGCGTCTGGTTCTGAGTGACCTGTCTGGGGCCACATAGGTGTCGACCTGATAATCGTCACCGCTGTCTTGGTCAGTATAGGCCTCAGCCTCGGCCATCATCCGTTTGCCTTCAGCAAGCGGTACAAATTCTTTGGATGCCATATTAGACGAAGTGCTCTCCCCACATACAGCGCCAAATGTTTCGCGGTATTTCTGTGTCCTTCGGGAGAGTTACAACACCAAGACTAGAATCTGGTCGTTTGTACCTGCAAAACAACGAAAACTCCGGTTGGGTGGGGTTTCGCCTTCGACAATCAAGTTAGAACGTGTATGAAGTCTGTAATAAATGCGCCTTCGACAATCAAGGAGTGTGCTCTCGAATCTCTAGAACAGGATTAATTATTTGCAATTAATATTGCTCAAGTGTATTGAATGTGCCTCCAAATGGGAAACATCTCCCTATTTATAGGGTTTTGAAGTATGTGCCACGTGTCCAGAGGAGATTGGCCCTTGTGGACCACTCTGAAGGTGACATGTGTCACATCTGATTGGTCCACGCGACATAGGGTATTTTTACCCTAAACACTTCTCTCGTTTCTATTTATAGTCTTATTATATAGTCATGTGTTATTTTGTTAGATTTTTTTCTATATGTAGTTTTATAATATCAAGACTTAATAATTTTTGGTAATATGTAATTGAAAATATTTATGGTAAAGGGATCATCTTAAGGACCATGCATAGTCAAAATGAGAATATAAAAAAGAAACGGAGGAAGTAAGACTTTTCGTTAATTTTTCGTATTAACTTTGACCTTGACTAATATGTAACATAAAAAATTGTTAACTAATTGATTTTGGGTTAATCTATGTGTAGTATATGATAAAAATATACTTGTGTATTTTTATTGAAATTTAATTAAAGATATTTAAAGTATATCAAGCTCATTAGCATTTAGCAAAGGTGCAAAATAAAAGTGATGTAACTATTATGAAAGTACAAAGTAACTTGGGACGATTTACCAAAGTAAGCCTTATTAAAAAAATAATTTGTAAAATAGATTCATGACCAAACTATTTACCAAACTAAGTTTTCAGACTAAAACGATGCCTCAGTCAGCGTTTTACATGTTGTCTGTTTTTTTTTTTAATTTCGTAATTTTTAGATTTTAAAATTAAAAAAAAAAATTACGCAAAAACGCTGACTGAGTCAGCATTTTTGTGTAATTTTTTATTTTTAAGTCTTCGTTGGCGTCTTGTAACCCTCGTCATCACCGTCAATTTCAATCATTCTCGCTTCTTCATCACCATAAAACGATTCTCCTTTGTTGTTGAGATTCTCTAATTTACATAAATGCCCTTGTTCATGTTCTTTGTCTTTGTTTACGATCTGAATTTTCCATGATTTGGTATTTTCCTTGAAAAATAAAATAAAATAAAAAATAGAAAATAAAAATTGGTTTATGTAGAAGAAGGGAGGAGAGAGAAAGAGGGGAAATCAGGAAGAAAAGTGGATTTGGTATTCATAGTACACACTTTGGTGAAGGATCGAGATTTTACTTATTAGTTGCTTGTTACGCCATTGTTGAAGCTCCAAATAATGACGCTTTTTTAATTGAGGACGAGGTGGGTGTTCTATGAATATTCCAGAAATTAAGAAAAGAAAAAAAAAATTAGAAATTAACAATTTTTTTTAAAAAAATCAACATTAACAATTTCTATGAGGACGATTCAGTTTGATTTTTTCTTTTTAGAAAAATCAGGGGTAAAACACTATTTGAGACAACGCTTTACCCCACAAGCTTAGTTTGGTACATAATTTTACCACACATTTACTTTCGTAATTAGTTTCGTAATTAAGCTTAGTTTGGAGAATCATTTAGTAACTTGACTATTTTTACTAACTTATATTTTTTTTAAGGTTATGACTACTTTACCAACTAATACTAGATTATACCTATTTAAAATTATGACAGTCATACAATGTAAAATATTCAGTAAAAAAAGATGATATGCAGATTAATTCGAATAGAAAGTATTGATTTGTATTCGAAAGTGACTTTACATAGTAATAATTCGACCATAATTCTAATTGTTCCATCTTCTCATTCTCATTGAATGGTGGTGCTAGGTAGTTTCGGTGTGTTGGGTGGTGCTAATGGCGGTAGGTTATTTAGTTTAATTATAGTTGATTTTTTTTTTTTTTTGGTTTGATTAATACTTATATATATGCCCTTATTTTTCACTAATTACACTTAAGATCTTTTGTCTAGGAGTCCGCAAAATACCTCTTCATTGCGAGTAACAAGAACCGGAGGTAGTATATAAACACTTCATTTCTTTCTTGTACTATCCATGTGGGATAAAACCACATACATAACATTAATACTTTTTTTTTACAACTAACATTATTGTTGGAAATTAATTCCCACACCTACTTGACTACTTCCACAAATTTTATAGGAAACATTATTATGTTGGAAATTAATTCAATTCTTCCATAATTATTATTTAATTAGGAAACGAATTGAATGTGTACTGTGTAGGTATGTAGGCAAGGCAGGAATAGTCCAAGCTAAGAGAAAACTAGCTACAATAAGTATTGTACGAAATAGTGTTGAGCTCAAACTTCTTGACTAAAGGGCCCATCAATCTAATGCTATTGTCTCGAACATATGGAGCTTTTTCTATAGTCGTAGAACTATCTTTAAGGAGTTGCCTGCACGGCTCCCGCAGCTCAGCAACCGTGCCATGGTAGTGATAGTACTTCATTATACTGTTAGGCAGTTGTGTTGATTTGCCTACAAAGTTCTCTGAACCATGAATCCCTGTTGCATACACACTCTTTGGTTGTATAGAGTACTTCTGATCTCTCCTCATTTTTTTCGCATTCTTGTACACCAACTTCTCGAAACCACATTTCCTGATAAATTTGGAAATAGTAAGAAATTTGCACAAATCAACAACGCACCATAACACAAAAATGATTAACCCAATCTTTAAAAGACTGGTTGATAGCGAAAAAATAAAATAATATACCTTTGTTACATTCAAGTCAATATCTATTTCTTAAATAGCGAATTTCTTACTTTTTTTGGTTTTTTTTTTTTTTTTTTTTGAAATATCAAATTTCTTACTATATATTTTGCTTAAATAACTAAATATATTAATATCCAATTTTTTTTGTTGGCAAAGATGACTCAAAGTTCAAAAATTGTGTTAAATAATTACATTATTAAATGACTAATTCTACGTGTTTTGTGTATTTGTGTTGCTTCTAAATTCTAATATTCTCAATCAAAGTTTATCAATCATGTTGTTAGTAAATTCCAATATATAATTGCTAGAGGACCAGTTTCAAATTAGCCATCACACACCTAACCTAAAGATAATAACATGTAATTAAACAAGTAGATTCATGTGCAACTTGACCATATTATACGGAGAATGGACAATAAACAGCAATAATTGAGATTACACAAGTGGTTGTGTACTCTGTTCTCATGCCTCTTTCCGCATTTCATTCGCCATTGTCCTTTTAGGAAGCTCCCTTCAAAAAAAAAAAAAAGTACTTTTAGGAAGCTGCTAATTTCTACTCCATTTACTTAATTAGCCATCACCCACCCAACCTAATGATATAACATTTAATTAAACAAGTACATTCATGTGCAACTTGACCATATTATTCTCATGCCTCTTTCCGCATTTCACTCGCCATTGTCCTAGCCTTTTCTTCTCTTTAATCATATTTTGGTTATTTTAAGTACTTTTAGGAAGCTCCCTTCAAAAAAAATAAAAAAATACTTTAGGAAGCTGCTGATTTCTACTCCATTTACTTAATGTTCACATGTTAATTTACACCGTCCAATAATGAAGTGAGCCCCAGCAGTAAACAATTGGAGCTGATTATATATGTTTGGTAGTGGTGAAGTACATACTTATTCATTCAACACTACTCAATAATTATTCCTTATTCAAATTACATAATTATTCATTCAACACTACTCAATTATTACTCCTTATTCAAATTACAGCTTCCTTCTAAATCTAAATCTTCAATGGCCGAACTCGGAATCACCATTGCTGAAAAGCTCCTCGAAGTTACTGCTTCTGTGGTCATCAAAGAGATTTGTGACATGTGGGGTTGCAAATCTCAACTTGAAGACCTCAACAAAACTGTCTCAACCATCAAGAATGTGCTCCTTGATGCTGACTCCAAGCGTCAACTCTCCCACGAAACACGAGGCTACATCGAGGAACTCAAGGCTGTTGTTTATGATGCTGATGATCTGTTCGATGAGTTCTTCACTCTTGCTGAGCTCAAGCTGCTTGATGGCAAGAGGGATGATAAATTCCTTAGAAAGGTACGCCGCTTTTTTTCTGGTAAGAAAAAGGAGGTGAGTCAAGCTCATAGGATGTCTCGTCAGGTTAAGGACATTAAGAAGCAGTTGGATACTATTGTTAGTAACCATCACAAATTTAGGCTTAGTGTGGACTATAATCCTATTTGTAGAAGGAGGGAGGAAACTTGTTCCTACGTGGATGCAGGGGATATCATTGGGAGGGAGGACGATAAAAAGGTTGTCATTGATATGCTGTTAAGTCCCAATGATGTTCAGGAAAGTTTCCGCTTAGTGACTATTGTGGGACTGGGAGGTTTGGGCAAAACTGCTCTTGCCCAGCTTGTGTATAACGATGAAAGGGTTGTAGCAGAGTTTTCGGATTCCAATTTGAGGTTGTGGGTTTGTGTGTCCGATCAAGATGGGGAGCAGTTTGATGTCAAAGTCATTCTTTGCAAAATTATAGAATTACTTTCTGGTAAAAGGCCTGACGATACCTCCTCAATGGAGTTTGTGCAAAAGCAATTTCAAGAGCAGTTAAGAGGAAAGAAGTACTTGCTTGTTCTTGATGATGTATGGAATGAAGATTGTGAGAAATGGCGTAATCTGTGCAGGTTCTTAACGCTGGGTCAAGAGGGTAGTCGGATTGTGGTGACTACACGTTCGGAGATGACTGCAATGATTATTGGAGAAAAACATACGCACAAGCTGCAAGGTTTATCCGAAGAGAATTCGTGGCTCTTGTTCGAGTCTGTAGCATTTGATAAAGGGGAACACGAGCACGCAAGTCATCTTGAATTAGTTGTAATTGGGAAGAGGATTGTTGAAAAATGCTACAATATCCCATTGGCTATAAAGGTGGTAGGAAGCCTTCTATTTGGGCAGCCTGTGAACAAGTGGCAGACATTTGAGCATAGTGGATTTGCTGGAATTGGAAATGGTGATAATGATATAATGAGTATACTAAAGCTTAGTTACCACAATCTTATACCTTCTTTGAAGAATTGTTTTAGCTATTGTGCACTGTTTCCCAAAGATTTTAGACTTGAAAGGAAGGTGTTGATTAGCCTTTGGATAGCACAAGGCTACATTGCTTCGCTGGACAGAGATCAAAGCATAGAAGATGCAGCAGAGGAGCATTTCCTGATTTTGGTACGCAGATGCTTCTTTCAGGATGTAGAGAAGGACGAATATGGTGACATTGAGTACGTGAAAATGCATGACTTGATGCATGATGTTGCTCTAGAAGTGGGGAGGGAGGAAATTGGTGTAGTGAGTTCTAATACAACCAAATTGGGAGATAAAGTTCGTCATATGTATTTTGCTCGTGGTACCTTTTCACAAACTTACTCATTTAAGAGTAAGATACGTTCGTTGATTTCAAGGGGTGATTACAAGTTCCTCTTTTCCAATCACCTGGTGTTGGGTGATCCGGTTGATGCACGGATTGATAGTTGGATTGGTCTAAGGGTGTTGTGCTTGCCGTCAATGGGTATGAAAAGGTTTGATTCAATTGGTAAGCTACTGCATTTAAGGTATCTTGACTTGTCTGAGAATAGTCAGTTACAGGAACTCTCTGATTCTATTACTAGACTACATAATCTGCAGACTTTAGTTTTAAAAAAGTGCGAGGGTTTGAGGGAGTTGCCAAAAGATTTTAGCAAATTGGTAAAACTTAGGCACTTGAATTTAAGTGATTGTGATAATTTGAGTGGTATGCCTTCGGGCATGGATAAATTGATAAGTCTTAGGTACTTGGATATAAGTAATTGTCAAGAGCTGAGTAGTTTGCCTTCCAGCATGGATAAATTAACTAATCTTAGGTACATTGATTTAAGTAATTTTAATAGTTCAAAGTTAACTAGTATGCCATCAGGCATGGGTAAGTTGACTAATCTTAGGGTGCTTCCATATTTTGTGGTGGGTATGGAAAAGAGAGTTTCAACAGAGGAGCAATGTATGGGAGAGCTCAAAGAACTTAAACCCCTGACCAACTTGAAAGGTGGCATACAGATCAAAATCGGCGAATTTTACAAGAATGATGGAGGAGAAGAGTATTTGAAGGGTTTGAAATATCTCACTGAAATTTTAATCAATTTTTGTGATTATGGAAATGATGGATGTTTAGAGTGGGAAGATGTGATGGAAAAGCTAGAGCCACCTTCAAATCTCAAGACATTCTGCTTGTGGGGATACATGGGTACGACAATTCCAAGGTGGGGTAGAGCACTTGATAACTGGGCACTCTCCCTCCCACTTCTTGTCAATATCTGGCTTTATGGCTGTAACAATTTGGAGCAAATACCATTGTTGAGTAAACTGCGTAATCTGAAATTACTAAGACTTGAATCTCTACACAAGCTGGAATATATGGAGAATACAAGCAGCAACAATGCCAATGAAGGAGAAGATTTTACGGCATTCTTTCCCTCCCTTGAATCACTCTACATTTACAAGCTCGGTAGTTTGAAAGGATGGTGGAGGGAGGAGGAGTTGGTTGAGGATGAGGATGATGATGACTGTATCTTGAGGAGTAGCTTCACATTTTCTCGTCTTTCCAAATTGGAAATCAATAATTGCCCTAAGTTAACTTCATTTCCTTCCTGTGGAAGTCTCGAATATTTGGACTTGGATGACGTTGACGTGGGTCTTCTAAACTTTATAAACTCTCCAGTCAATGAACTACACATAAGCCAGAATAAGGTGGAGAGTTTATCAGAATATGGGGATGTATTCCGGAAATACAAATACACTTCTTACCTAAGAAGCCTTCGAATTTCTTATTGCTCAAATTTGAGGAGACTTGGAAGAGGGGGGTTGGAGCATCTCACTGCCTTGGAGTCATTAGAGTTTCTAGACAATGAGCAACTTAGCTTCTCTGAAGACGAGGTCGATGACGATGGCATGCCATGGAAATCCCTTCAACACTGTCTCCGTTCCCTGTATATTAGTGGAGGCAGGGCCATGAAGTCACTCCCTGAATCAATCCGGAACCTCACCTCCCTTCAGAAACTTAAGATAGTTGGATGTCCAGAAGAACTAGAAGAAAGATGCAAAGAACCAGATGGGGAGGACTGGCCTAAGATTCAACACATCCCCCACAGAGTAATACATTGGTAGTATTAGTCATTAGCCAATTATCTAGCAAGATTGACAGTTTCAATTTTGTATATAGCTTGTTCATCGGGGTCCTCAACCTTCAGGTTAGAATTCTGAGTCACTTTTCTGTTTAGTTTTGAAGCACTACGTGTTGTTTTCCATTCAACCATCTACGCTTGTATGCTTGGGTAGAATATACTACTCGTACTTATATAGTGTACTGGTAATTAATTGCAGGTGAAGGCGTAAATAAATATTTTCTTGAAGCATGAAGTTGATATCAAACTTTCATTATCATAATTCATTATTAAAAGGTATTTTGATCATTTATATTCTTGATTTGTAGAAAATTGAAGATTTTACTTTTTGAGTGGATGGTGTACAATCTTTTATTTTCGCATGTATGTACTTTGCCTGATGATTGACTGCCTATGAACCCTCTTATAATTCTATAATGTCCATGTACTTGTTAATGTGCTTCAGATTGTACTCATGTGGAAGCTGCTAAGAGCGTCACTTCATTGGATGAACATGATGTGGAGGAGTCAACCAATTCTCAAGTCTCTCTGACTATGGACGGTCTGCAGGAAGCTGCTGTGAGATTTGATGTGGACGACTGCAAGACTTGGTTTGACAGAGTGAATTGTAAAAAAATCTTTCAAGAACGTATGACTTAGGATCATGTAAATACTTCATAGTCTGCGCCTCTGCAGTGCTTGTTAATTTCAAATAATGTATTGTGAAAGAAAAATATACAAATGACTCTTTCAGACATGTAAGCACGGCAATGCAACATTTAGTATTGTTTGTATCTCAATTTTCTCCTTAACAAAGTAGAGTATCACTGAATGAAAAACTCTTGAGTTTATATAATAGTGAGATTATTTCCTAAACTACTTGTGTTACAATGTTACATACATTTTGTCACAAAAGGTTTGGTCATTAGTTCATCACAAATCTTGTATGAGTATTGTTTTGAGTTAACAATATTCTCACTTTCAAGAGTAGAGATCGAAGTCATCGAACAACCATTTTAACAAAAAGTATTACAGGAGGGCTGATGATGTTGCTTGCTCAGAACAAAGTATCATGAGAATTTAAACCTCTTACACATAAAACTAAATCCACCCAATGTAGCCATTTTTCAAGAAGCAGCCTAGGAGCATAAGAAGTCAAGAAGGAAAGAGCAATTATTGGAAACTGAAAATTATAACATCCAAAGTCCCAGTATAATAATAGTGGAATGCAGTAAGAAACGATACAAAAAATGGGGGTAATAAAGTAATATGGGTCATATATTACAGAACGGCTAAAGGGAGCGTAATCATTATTTTGAAATGGCTAGTGTAATTGTTATTTCGAAATGGAGTACTCATATCAGTCATATGGAAAGGAGAAAACTTTATACACAGTTGTCAGTGAGTTCAGTTCTGCACTTTGGCCGTGCTAATAACATCAATAAACCCGTAAGTTTGTGAAACCTAAAACATGAAGTATGGAAGTTCCAAATTTACACAGATGAAGCTGAATCAAGTGAAGTCGTCACCAGGCAAACAAAACACCTGACTGTTTCAGCAACAGATCATTCTGACATGCTATGTAATAGGAAGTACTTGAAATTGGAAGAGTGAAATCCTCCAAAGAATTATGATGCAGACTCTTGGGTCTTCTAAAAGAAAATACCTCTCATAATTCATCTTTGGAGACGGAACCTTTAGCTTCAGCATGCTCAGCATAAGATGCATAAGCTTTGATAATAGACACATATATGTCGACTCCTTTTAGATACTCTGCTTCATTTAAAAACTGCCACAAGGAAAATGTGTCAGAAATATCGAGTATTTCTTTTGCTTGTAAAGGAGACCATAAGACATGCTCCGTAGAAGTTAGTAGGATTCATGATTGCTAAACGCAACTGATAAGCCAGCCTTGGATTCCAAAACAGAACCCAACAGATTGAAACAAAGGCAAGAATTGGTGAGTTTTTATGCTAGCAGCCTTACACATTGAGAACTTTCGAAATGTTAAGACTTTAACTGCTTTTCTAGTGTCTGATATCTACTGGGTGCACCAGAAATATGTCATCTTACACTTTACTATAAGGTGTAACTCATTATTCCTAAACTAGTGGATATGCTAGAACCCATGTCTGTATACTCCTCTTGTAGGATATGATTTCCCATAATTGTGTGTGAGGGAGTAAAAATCAATTTTGGAGGGTAAAAATTAACTCCCTATAAACCCACCCACTGGCTTACTGCTCACACTGACCTTCAACGAAAAGAGATAATGAAGTATATTCCATCAATGAGAACAACAGAATTATAAGTTGGTAAGATTAATTCCATCCCGGCCACAGCCAGGGTTCAAATATAGTGACCATTTTCCTTCCCGGTTGAGCTATGTAGAGAGTGCGTGGTGGCAGTTAAATCTAATTCTTTTGAGTAAAACAGAAAATAGGAAGGGGGGTTTCACCCTTCCTTGATTCATCTTTGAAAATGGACCGTTGATGTTTACCGTGTACTAAGTAGCTTCATTTTTGTTTCTTATATGCAGGGAGTTTTTGACGGGCCTTGTGAAACTTTGTTAGACCATAGAGTAACAGCTGTAGGGTACGGTTCAACAAAGGGATCAGATTACATCATTGTGAAGAACTCATGGGGACCAAAATGGGGAGAACAAGGATACATAAGAATGAAAAGAAACACTAGGCACCGCGAGGGACTTTGTGGTATTAACAAAATGGCTTCTTATCCAACTAAGAACAAATGAAAATTTTGACACAAGTTTCTTTCCTCAATCACCCTCCTTCCTGCCTTTGCAGCAATCCAAGCAACAAACAATAATAAGTGTATATGTTTATACAAGTTTATCATTGAATATGATAAACATCATTCTATGTATTTCTCATGAGAAATAAGGAAATTCAAAACATTTATTCCGATATCTTGTTGGTTCTCACATTAGTATTACTATTTTCGAGTACAATAAAAGAATGGAAAGTATTTCTGTTCCACAGCCAGAGCATTAGCATACCAATACATGTGTAAATAAGACTATGAAATGGCCTGTCAAAATGGCATTCTACATGAGCGAATTAGCCTCTGGTTTAATGCAGAATACTCAAGGAAATACCAATAATATGCTGTACAGGAAAACCAGCACGTCACCAGGTCCTGATATTGCACATCTGTGATACTTTAAAGAGAGTAAAAGGTGATTCTTTTTGTGGGCATCAAAGATTTACATCAATCAGAGACCTCATTGTATTTGAAGACACAATCGTAAAGCCTTCCTCCTAGAAACTGGGCAACTTCTGGATGCTTTACCTGTGACCAGCACAAAGGATGAGCAAGTTTCTCTATGCATGTGAAACTTTCCTGAACTAAACACAGATAAAAGAGGCATAAACCATATATATACCATTCCTATCTTGATGGAGTCACACTTGAATTGAGCATACAGATTTGTCTCTATTCCACGCCCCTGCAAAAGTGACGAGGAATCCAAATCAGTATTATATGAAAGCTAGATACACAGTTCAATACCAAAGCTCTATAGCAATTTTCTATAGGTGAGAGGGATTTACTACATATCAGCAAAACTGGTAATATAAGTTGCTACAATAAAAATAAACAATAAAAAAAATATAAAGAAAAGAAAAGGAATCAACTCTACAAACTCCAGATTTCAGCTTTAGTTCTAAGTATCCATTGTGGTATGACCGCGTAGACCAAATATTTAAAATTAGTCATATTCACACTTGTCACATTATTTTTAAAAGTAACGAAAGCTGAAAACAAATAACTACTCTAGTTTTCTGGCTTAAATGAAACAAAAACCTAAAACTCACAATGACAGAATAAGCCCTAAGCTTCCAAGAAACAACAAAACTGCTGCATTAACTAATTGCAACAGGAAGTTTTGAGGATAAGAAATCCTGAGGGAACAATGAAAGTAGATTAATTGAGGTATGTTAGTCTTGGCAAATTGTGAAGTCCAAATTATTCTCTAACCGTTTTCAAAATTTTCTTAAATTACTAGTTTCCATTAACCAAGTAGAACATAAAAGAACGAACATAGTGGTTTTTTGAGGTTATAGTTACTGGATGGGTTCACTTTATTAATGTTTTTTATTAGGAAAGTGGAATAGATGTGGGTACAAAGGGAGGGGAGAAACATTAAGAGCATGTTTGGTAAGAGTGTTTTTTTGGTTTGGAAATGGATTCAATTAAACCATTACCGTTACCAAGTGTTTGGTTGGAAGGCTTGGGTAACAATTACCATTACCTAAGGGTAATGGTTTCCACCCACTTGTTACCTCTCTAAAACCTAAGGTAACAATTACCCTTACTCTCCTCAAACAAAAATAAAGGGAGATAGGTTTAAGTGATTCCTTTTCATGGTTAAACCAAACAAATGAAAAGGTAAGAGTTAAATGATTCCTTTTCTTCCTCTTATTTGTTTCCTTTCCCCTCCATTTCCATTATTCATACCAAACGCCCCCTAAAATAATTTGTAATAGGGAGTCCATGAAAGAAATAGTAGTATTGCAAGTAATATGGGATAGGCCAATAAGGAGGAGCTGCTAAAAATATGGGAAGAAGGGAATAATACAGAGTAACAGAGTACTACGGAGTAGTTTATAGTCTTCTTAAGAAAAAGATAATATGAAAAAAGAGGTGTGGAATCGTAGTACATGAACATACTGGTAGTAAATCTTAATCGTGATACAGAAGTAAAGTTTAAAAGGCCAGTTAAAGGGTCTTCTGTTAGAAAATTCAAATCCTAGTTGTTATGACTTAAAAACACGGCCTTGCAAATAAACACACTATGACACTACTGTACCATAATTATGCAAACTCTGAAAATTGAATTCTCTGCATGACTGCATAGCACTCTAACAGAATCCAATCACCTATAACAACTACAAAAGAAGCAAAGAGAACAATGCTGAAAGGCCCGGACAGCAATCAGAAATCTGCTGAGATTGCCAGATCATATGTTGTGGCCTTGTCTATTGACCCATCAATTGGATTTAAGACTGAGTGCTGGGCTTCGTTTGTCCTACAGCTTCACTAGCGCCTGTTTGCTCTTAAGTTCAGAAATTCTAAAGCCTGGTGTTACCAAAAATGAAAAAACATGTACTTTCCATATATAAAGGAGATTTACACTGGTAACTAGTAAGACAAATAGTTCGAGAATTCATGATGAACCAATCAGTCCAGCTTAGATTAGAGTACTGAAGGAGACAACATCAAACCCCTACAGAAATGTGTGAACTAGAGTTCTGTGATTCAGTCACGCAGTATTCTTGTGTTGGCTAAAAAGAGACCATCTGACCCATACTGCACATTTTGTTGATGGGTAGATGCATGTTTTGTGGTATACACACATATCAAAAATCATTAGAAGCACAGCAAATTAACATACCATTCCTTCCAGAATAACTAGGTCAGCATCACTAGCTACATATGCAAGTTCTTGTGACACGCTTCTAAGATCAATGACCTGTCAGAAAGTTAATATGAAGGACATCATATAATAGATTCCAGAAGAAAATGCATTTGAATTCTGAAAGCTAAATTTATAACTTTTCACTGACCGGCAAATCATTGCCAGAATTGGCAATCAAGAGTTTAGAAGTATCGACACCCATGAGCTGTCCATTTTCATCCTTCAACTGATAAAGAAAATAGGAATACCAGCAAGCCCATAAATTGAGAGGCATTACAAATGGACAGATTTTAAGAAAGGCATAGTGTGAGATGCAAAAGTACCTGTGATAAAATATCAAACAATTCTGTATATGTAACATCATTGATAGAAGGCAATTCATTGGCTGCCAAAATAACCTGCAACATTACAATATGTTGAAATCAAGGTAATGGAATCATCTGCCATACAATGTGTATAGAATATAACATAATCTCAAAGCTGATCATTGGAAAGGTACAGTTAACCAAAAATTAAAGCTTCTAGACAATAAATGCATGTTCGAGTATTATTTTATTAATTTCAAAGTATATTTTTCCATAAATAACCATACCTTTTCTCATCATTCTTTTAATCAATTTTCGAAGATTATTAGTTTTTAAGTGTATTACTGTATTGCTCACCTTTCTTAGCCTTCTGTTTTCCATATTTTTTTTGTTATGTGTATAGAAATTAAAGGAATTACCTAAAGCTGAAAGAAATTGTTCCCCTATACAATTATAAGTCAGTGCAATCCAAGGTCGAGGGAGCAGTTCATTGCACAATCTTCTATATTAAAGGGCCACAAACACATCACCAATTGCAGCAGTTGAGGTTTTATCTTTTTTTCAAATCCTACTCTTCAGAAGGTCAAAAAAGGTATCCCCTTATACTTCCTTTCCTTTTTCTAATTACATCTGGTATTAAGTTCTTATACTCTTCCAAATTTCCAATCCTCATCGTTTTTAAAATGAACCACTAATTTCTTTAAGACAGCTCCATTATAATTACACCTCACTTTGTTGATTGACAAGATATATTGTCCTATTAAATACAAACAAGATTGATTTACAAGAACATGGCACATTAAAAGAGATAATTCTCTAACTGTGAACCAAGCCATATCATAGTCTGTCAAGCACCATTCTCAGATTGCAACAGGCCCAACTTTCCATACATATATTTCATTGACAAAGACAAACCAGACAGATTTGCAAGATAACTGTAACAAGAAATAATTATTTTGCATTCAATAGATAAGGTCAGTACGTCACAGCTGCTGTGAGCCAATCCTATGGTCGAGGACCAATTTCATATGATTTTGTATTGATAGGTGATGTGGAAGGCTTCAGATTTTGGAGGACTGCAATCCTCCAAGTCGGTGTGTTAGTGCAAATTGTGTGTGTACCAGAGTGTTAAGTGGCACTGTGTGCAAATCTTGCAAAAACAAACCTGTGTACCACGGCGTAGTAATTCCCTCGCAAATGGTAAAATTCCCAAGATTATATCTGCACCAGAATTATCAACAAAAAACACAGCCTGTCATATCGAAGTAAACAGACTGACTGTCAGCACAAGAATTACGAGTAAATAAGAATCATTTGAATGCAGTACTATCAATCCAATTAAGAACTCGCCTTTGTCCAAGACTTCTTACTCCAGTTCAGTTTGAAAGTGTCAAGATCATCAACTACCCAAGGTCGAGGGAGCAGGTTCTGACAACTGGCCAGAAAGGACATCCCATCCTTTGAAAATACTTCTGCAAGCTACACAGAATACAGAACATGAAAAATTCAGCAAGCCAATATTTTATTTTGACAACAGAAGAACAGAATTCAGACAAACCTTTTGTGCTTATTTTTATAAAATAACTTTAATAAAAAAAAAAAAAAAAAAAAAAAAAACCAAAAAATATCTACAAAGATCCAATTGCAATCCAATACTTCTGGCTAATTGTATTTTTGAGATGAACAAGTAAAGTTATCATATCAATTACTAAGAAGACAGTGACCAATGTATACAGCACAATGTAGGGGTACCTCTGCAGAGCCAAGGTCGAATATGTTTCCAGCAAATATTCCTTTGACCAGATTCTCCAAACGTTTAACTGGATCCTCAATAGCATCATTAAGACTCACCACATTGCGAAATAAAGATATAGCCTTTGCATTCTCGTCATCCTACATATTATAGAATCGATATAGTCAGTAGACATATTGACCAATTGTACAACAGCACAAGTATCTAACTCATCTCATATAAGTTATTATAATGCAGACTTTATGTGATGACCGTAAACATTGGAAGAGCTAAAAAATTATCAATAACCAAATCTATTACCTTAACTTTTTTAAATATATCTCTAAATCCTAATTCCCGAAGCACTTGCTCCCGAAGCCTGCAAAGTAGCTACATTGCAGAAGAAAAGGAAAAGCTACAGTGAGAAAATTGCTAGGATCAAATATATAAATCACAAAAAATATTTCAGCAGGACTTCTATAAGGCTACAATTATCACTTACAATGCAATCAGGAGGGCCACCATGACTCTCTGGGTCTTTCTTCAAATCTTCAAGTATTTCACCATATCTTCATAAATACAGATGGTGTCAAATAGTATTATTTGGATTACAAGTTTACAAAAAACAATGCACTTCCATTATTACACTAACACTCAAAATCTTAAAGCTAAAGTACTGGTTCTAGCACAAATTTAACACTCTTCGCCAACCATAGACACAGGGGTACCAATTTCCCCACAAATCTTTAAGCTACTATGTATTTAGACCAAATAGGCAAACACTAAGATAGAAGACAAATTACATGTTGCATATTAGTGCACTAAAAAATTGCTTTTGGTCAGATTAGCGTAAAGTTTCAATCATGTAAGACATTATGAATCAGAAGAAGATTCGCGGAATGCCAAATAAATGAAAAAACAAAGAAAGAAGCAACAAAATTATTGTGTAATCTCACAAGCAACTTGAATAAACTACTCTTCTCAAGATATTTGCATCAACTTTAGGAGTTCAACCATGCAGAGAAGAACTTCAGCAACATATAGAAACTTGAATGTAAAATCTACCTTTCTGCAAACTTTTCAGCTCTAACTTTAGCATCTGGCACTGTGTTATCGTTCTCTGCCCGTTGTCTGAAACAGAACCAAGCAAAAAAGCCTTTCTTTATAAGCTTCATGTAACATATGTATATAAAACTAAGCAGCTCAGAGCACCAAGGTGCACTGCACATCATTGTATAGCATATTTGACAAAGAAACTATCCAAATAGATAGTAAAATAAAGTTAGGCATTCAACAACTTCACAACAGCACCATACAGCAACTTGATCTTATAAGAGACGACATTATCAATTATCATTCTTTCCCGCTGATGGATGAGCGTAAGTTAGTTCATTATACAACTAAAATAAGTTTTAATACATTCGAGTAAGTTCATATTAAAAAGTTCGGATTGGAGCTAATAAGTTGAAAAGAATGAAACTTAAAGCCTAAACTTTTTTCTATTTATTATTTCCATTAAACATTCAAGGTAATATGTTTAATGACTTATATTAGTCATCAATTCTTTATTAACATCTGAGTCCCAACCCCAGCTAATAAAAAATAGCTAGTACTTATAATTAAGCCGCATATAATTAAAAATTTAAAATGCTTCTCTACGAAAATGAATTAGGCCATACTTTTCCAGATTTCACTCTAATAAATTAAAATTTAAGGCCTAATTAATTCGCATTAATGCTAATGAGTTCGATACACGACTTAAAATAAATCACAATAAGTTCAGATACGGGTTAATAAGTTCAGGAAGAAAAGAGCCACTCAACCTGTTAAAGGTCAAAATGATCCCAATCCCCATCTCCTCCTCAAAAAACATTAAACAAATAAAAAACAGAAAAACGACAAATTTAATGATCATAATGCTTGAATTCTACTAAAATTGATGCAAACAAGAATTGAATCCAATTAATAATACACCAGATGAAAATCAAAAAATCACACTACAACATTACGCAAACATCCGATTAGCAAATCACAAAAATTCAAAATTCGCAACAAAATGAAACATCAAGAAATGAGATTTAAAAAGGAGAAAGAAAGAAATTACTTGAAAGAAGGAATGGAATTAGCGAAGAGATTGATCCAAGAAATTTCAGTAGGAGTCGGCTTTTTAGGGTTATCATTCGGAAATCTGTAAGGAATAGTACAAGCTCTATAATTCGATTCAATTAAGAAAGGAAATGCCACCATTTCCGATGAACTCTCCATTGATATTCTCTCTGTAAAAAGCTGCGTTGTTGAATTTGGGAGTGTGAGAGAGAATTAGAGTGAAGAAGGAGGAAGATGGAGAAAATTGGAAGAAGAGGAGAGAGAAAAAACGTTGGAGAAGCAACCGTGTGTAGTGGTAATGAATGATCCAGGGGAGTGGGACTTTATAGATGCCACTTTTGTTTATTGTTTTATTCTCTGTTTTTGGTTTGTTTTCTACCTTGGTTACAATGGTATCGACTATCGAATATGGAATTTTTTTTAGGTGCACTCGGGAGTCGGGATCATCTATTTATTTTGTTTTAGGAAATTGTTTTTAAAATTTATATACTTCCTCCGGTTTCGATTATTTGCAACATTTACCTTATTGGGGTGTTTGCTATTATTTGCAACAAATAGAATTTTTTTCATATTTGGTACATTTTTTAATTGTCAAATCGGTAATGCCCTTAAAAAAAACTGATTATAATCTAATCACAAGATTAAGTCCACTTACCTAAATTTAATACCCACCCAATTAATATAACCATTCCCACCAAAAATTTAGGGTTCCCATCCCATCCCATTTACCCTCTAGTGTTCATCTTCCCAACCACCATATTCAATGCAAGTTCTACCCACCACCATTAATGGCGACTGTTCAAAATCCTCGTTCTTCCCCCTTTCTACACCAGTTATTCCTTGTTTCGTCTTTTGCTGTTTCACTCTCACTATTCTCACAGAAACTTCCTTCTTTAACTCACTCTCTCTCCATTTCGAAACCCTAAAAATTGGCACATCAGGGTTTTCCACTACCTATTTCTTCCAAATTTTCTGAAAAATGAGTTCCCCTAACCAAAAAAAGGAAGATCCTGAGGTTATTGCCACCTACAAGTGTCACCCACGCACGGGGAGGATGCATTTGATAGGTACACGCACTGCAATGTACCTTGATATGAAACGTCGAACTGGAGGGGGGTGCAAAGCTGACTCCTTACGTCTCCGATGAGGAGCGTGGTCCAGATCTGGGCAAAGATGTTGAGGTTTCCATCAATAAGCCTCCTGAAATTGTTGTTCTTGACAGCGATGATGATGAAACCCCAATTGCAACCCCTGTCCAGGCCAGATCCGTTGCGGAGGAGGTGGGAGTGGTCAGATCTAAGACTACGCAAGAGTTCTGTGGGAAAAAGCGCGTCAGATCTGAGTCCCCTAAGGCTTACAGTGTTGAAAGTGCAGGGTCTTGCAACCCTTTCACCACTACCACCAACTAATCTAGCAGCGTAACGCATTTCTAAACCTACTTCTTATTCAGTCCTTTATCTCATGGTTTTTTATTTTTCTCTTGATTTGATGTGGCGTTCTTTGAAAAATTTGCGTTGAGTAGCCTGATTTTCATGCTTATTTCCGTATTAAGTATGTGGTATATGTGTTGTTGGTATTTCATGCTGGTTGCCCTAATTGAGATTGATTGCTAGTAACTGTGTTGTTGGTATTTCATGCTGGTTGCCCTAATTGAGATTGATTGCTAGTAACTATGTTGTTGGTATTTCATGCTGGTTGCTCTGTATCCAAATTGAGATTGATTGCTAGTAACTGTGGGATTATTGAGTGTATTGCCCTGAGGCTGATGCACATAATTTCTATGATGTTGGCTGTATTGCTTGCTTGTTGTGCATCTTCACCTGTTTGGAATTCTGTTGGGTGGTGGTTGACCTATTCATGCTCTGTCTGCTATTCTTTGTGGTTAGTTGTGTGCTTGGTGGTTGGGATGTTTAAAAAAAATTGAAGAATTGTAGAAAACAGGTTGGGCTGTGTAGGCTGTGCTTGTTGTCCTAGGCTTGTTGTTGCCCTGAGGCTGATGCACATAATTTGTATGTTGTTGGCTGTATTGCTTGCTTGTTGTGCATCTTCACCTGTTTTGAAATGGGATTTGTTAAACATCGCCCGCAAATCTCCACATAAAGCCCACAAATTAGACATGGTTTGACAATTTTGCCCATTTCTAAAATCGTACCCAAAGTGAACAAATCTCGATCTAACAAATGTGGAGTCGTACTGGGTTGCCCAGGGAGGCCGGAGAGGCGAGGGTCGCCGGAGATACGTCGTCTTCGACGGAAAACGAGGTGGCGCCTAGTTTGGACGCCGGAACCATGGCAAGGACGTCCAGGCAAGGCGCCACAACCAGTGCACTAGCGTCCAGGCCAGACGCCACAACCAGTGCACTGGCGTCTAGCCCAGGCGCCTCAACCAGTGCACTGGCGTCCAGGCCAGGCGCCACCACCAGTGCACTGGCGTCTGGTTTGGACGCCGCCCTTACTTTTTAATTTTTTTTTTTTTGCCTTTTTTTTTTTAAAATTATGTTTATTAAATTTATGTTTTGATTTAGGATGTGGAAATTTATGTTTTTTATTTGATTTTATAAAAAATATATATACTAGACTTATAAAAAATAACACATAAAATTAATAAATATTAAAAAAAAAAATCAAACACATTAAAAAAAATTAGAAAAATTTTCTGATTTTCCAAAAAAAAAAAAAAAAAAAAATTAAAAAAAAAAAATTTAAGGCAGCTGGGGCTCCTGGCCAGGACGGCCCGTGGCTGGTGGTGGCGCCAGGTCCGGCAGCCACGTACACCGGCCTGGCGTCTGGGCAGGACGCCCAGCCATAGTGACTGGCGCCTGTCCCAAACGCCACTCACCGTGGCTGGGCGTCCTGCCCAGACGCCAGGCCGGTGGACGTGGCTGCCGGACCTGGCGCCACCACCACCTTGCCGCCACGAGCCACCACTACCTTGCCGCCACGAGCCAACCACCTTGCCGCCACGAGCCTCGACATCCCCGTACTTTGATTTTTATTGAGGTTGTGTTTTTTTTTTAAGGTCAAGGGCAATATTGTAACTTCAATATAAGTTTGTGGGCTTTATGTGGAGATTTGCGGGCGATGTTTAGCAATCCACTTTGAAATCTGTTGGCAATAGGTTGACCTATTCATGCTCTGATGCACATAATTTGTATGTTATCTAAAATTGTTTAAAAAAAAATTAAGAATTGTAGAAAACTGGTTGGGCTGTGTAGGCTGTGCTTGTTGTCCTGAGGCTAGTGCATATAATTTGTATGTAGTTGTTGGATGTATTGGTGGCTTGTTGTGCATCCTCACCTTTGAGGAATTCTATTGGTTTCTGGTTGACATGCTCTGCATGATATTGATTCTTGTGTGTGGTTTGCTTGGTGGTTGGGATGGTTAACAAAAATTAAAAAATAGTGGGAAGGTGGTTGGCCTGTTTATGTTGTGTTTGTTGTCTTGAGGCTGGTGCACAGACTGATGACCAATTGGTTGCCTGCATGAGAGTCCCTGTATGAGTCCCCCCATGTGATACCTGTCCCTAGGTGAATAGAGTCCCTCAGTGTGTTGTGTTGCGTGTGCCTGCAAATTCCAAGTGATGAAGGGACTCATTTGACACTTAACATTCATAACTAGGAATTGCTCCAACAACTCCATATAAGAGTTGTTGTTGAGGGAACCAGTTATTTAATGTTTGTGAAAAAAAAAAACCCCATCTGATGGAATGATGCTTCCAGCCTGATTTGCACATATAAATCATCTTGTTTGTAAACACTTGTAAATAATTGAACCATCAATGAAGTGGTACCACTTACCAAAAACTTGTACATTTCCCAACAATAGGATCTTAAGACTGCCTTACAATAATAGTTTGCAAAGATTTAAACAAAAGACACCTAACCAATGATTGAAACAGTGTACTTAATCAAAATAAAAAAAACAGCACATACTGTGTTGCATGCTTGTTGTTTGATTTTCAATGGTTATGTGTGGCAGCCTCAGTCTGTTGATCTTCTTCATTTGTTTGAGTTGAGGTCAATCAGCATCTACTTGCGTAGCTTCATCTTCTTCAATACCTTGGCCTTGGTGGACTGGTATGAAAATGTTGTTGAGGTAATTAACAGCCTGTTGCACCACATTCTTGTCCACCTCCGTGGCAGCATCCCCATCCTCTCAAGCCTTTTTTTGCCTTTGTGGGGAGGGATAAAGTTATTCCCTCCTTGGTTTATCAGAATTCTTCCATAAAACATTGTAGACTTATCCAAATTTGCTTGTTCAACTCTGGGTTGAACATCTGATAAGCCTCTGTCACTCTTTCAATGAGTTCCTTTAGGTTTTTTGGGAAGGATTGGTATTGTATTGATTGGATTACATTGAATAGCCCTAGATCCAACACATTTAAATCTGGGGACTGAAGTGGTTGGTAAATAAATTGAATGTTGAATCCCTCAGAGTGACAAGCTGTTTGAAATTCCTCATCCCTAGGAATTTGATGAGGACTGGCATTATCCCACTGAATAAATATGTCCTTGGGTAGATGGGCAGGCCATTTAGCTTTGATTGATGGAATGACATTGTTGATTAGCATTGCTCTTATGGCTTCTTTGTTGATATTCTGTGTTGCCTTGATTTCCACAGCACCAGCATCCCTGTTTTTGCTTTTTTTCTTTGCTATGCTTTCATAGACAAATGGAAAAATTCCATACTTTCCATCATGTATTAATGCTCCATTAGGACCAAATATGGGTTTGCCAATTGCTGCCATGAACATACCTTTAACTTTGAACCTCTTGGACTGTTGGCACATATATGGGTTTGCCTCATTTGGTAGAAGGTAGAACCTCCTTGTTTCTGGGTTCAAGTAGAACCATTTTTCATCTACATGGATAACTTGTTGCATGTCCACAAATTTGCAATCCCCATTCTGAGTGGCTGGCAGTAAATGAGTTAACACCCATTTCATTCTTGCTATTTTGTGATTGGACGTCAATGCTGGGTGATTTGTTGCTGTATGTGTTCTCAATCTGCCTTGTTTCTTTAGCTTGTGGATGGCTGAATGTGAGATCTTGAGAGCACATGCATAGCTTCTCTCTGTTGTCCTCTTATTCAATGGTGCTGACTGTAGGAACTCATTAGTGTACTGTCTGGGTTTGGGTCATGTTTTGCCCAGTTTCTTGCTTCTCACATCTATGACATTGCCCTGTGCCATTTGTGTTTTGATGTCTGTAAATAATCTCAGGATGGTTGACCTGTGTACATTGAATTTTCTTGCTTGTTTTGATAAGTACCCTCTGGGCAACTCCCCCCCCCCTCTAACTTCAGTAGAAAACCATTTACCAGCTCCCTTTTTTGCTGAGTAGTCAGTTGTTTTCTTGCTGTTGGTCCCTGAAATGAGTCCTCATGCTGATTGTTGTTGCTGTCATTCAGTTCAGTCCCTTCTTGGTGGTTTGCTTGACTTTGTCCCATACTGTTTTCATCGTTCAGCATCTGATCAATGCCAAAATATGGATCATTTGCATAATCTGACATGTTCAGATTACTAATTTTACTAAGTTCCAGTTGTCAGGTACTGGTGATGAGGTGTGGGGGCTTTTTTTTGAATGGGTTGCTGTTACTGAACCAGGGAAGAAGAAGATGAAGCTGCAACTAACTTAGTACTGTAGATTTTCATGTCTGGAATTTAGGCTGAACATTTATTTTGGGACTGATTTTTCTGTCTGGAATGTAGGACAACTATTTTGTAAAGAATATTTGTGAACTATTATTCTAGTAGCTTTAAATACCCCCTCTTTGAATGAAAAATTTAAAGGGGGGAGGGAAATTTGAATGGGTTTTGTAAATTTGGATTTGGTGGGAAAAAAAAATTCGGTGCTTTTTAAGGGGTTTGGTGAATGACTTGAAAAAACAGGAGGGAAAAAAAATTTAAGGGGAAAAAAAGGTGCCAAAATAATTGGGGCCACAACACCCCCAATTATTTGAAATTTTGGGACCACATGTTTCCCTTTTTCCTCTCTCCTCATAAAATTAGAATATCTTTCCCTCCATTTTTAATTTATTAATCACCTACCCCACTACCCAATTTTCCACTACTAAACACTTCATAAAAGTTTTGCATTGGTATCCGTAAACGGTACCATTGTTGCAAATAACCGAAACCGGAGGAAGTATGTTTGTCGATATAGATTTGATGATGCGTCGTGTAATTTTTTTTTTTTTTTTTTTTTTTTTGACAAAAGCAAATTATATTGATAAATCAAAGTTTACAACATACGAAATAAAAATTAAACCTTACTACTACTTGGCTTTTAACATTTAAGCCTTTCCAACTTTCGACACTAAAAACCAAAATGCGTCGTGTAATTTATTGATGCGTAAATATGTCCACTTGAAAAAATACAAATGAGACAAGTAAAGAGGGATGAAGGAAATATTCTTCATTTTTTTTCTTTTTCAAATAATTATTTCTTCCATCGAGTCCGATTATTTTTCACACTATTTCAAAATATTCTACTGTTAAACCAATGCCTTTTTTGTCATGTTAAGGTTAAGGAAGTTGAATCCAATTTGGTTCTTTTATGGCCTCTCCACTTAAATTGGGTAAATAAAATGTTTCTCTTTTCCACGATAATTATGTTTCCCCATTTTTTCACTTATTTGTATGACATGAATTTCAGTGACCAAAAAGGGTCAAATCCTGTCAAACCACTAGAAAATTGTCAACCACAGGCGCTTTTCAAAAACCATTTGCTAGCAATAAATTAAGTGGACATGTTTGCCTTCAACTAACCTAATAGAGTAATAGGTAAGCTTGAACAAGTGGTTAAGTACGCTTACTGATAAACCAAATCTTTTTTCCTTACCAATAAAAGAGATTGAGTAATAAAAGATAAAAAAAAAAAAAAAAAAAAAAAAAAAAGCATGATAAGTGCTAAATTGACTAGGGAATAAAAAGAAGTTCACTACTTGAAAGATGGCATGAAGCTTCATTCAAATGTTTAAATCTATGCTTCAAACTCTATAATTGGCACTAAAAAACCGACTTCAAACCAGCCTTGATTGATAATGGGCCACTCACTAATAGTTCGTATGAACCTTCAACTTTTTCTTTACAGATTTAAGTATTTGACCAACTGTAATATTAAGGTCCAATTAGACCATTTAAAGTAAGTCATTATCTACTTAGGACCTAACATAGTGTTGTCAATGTCTCCAACTATAGTATGATTGAATTATGCATAGAAATGAAGTAGATAAAACTAAAAAGTCATTCTCTCAAAACAAAAGATTATAGTACTCATCCACACCATTAGAAAACATTAGTATTAGCACAAAAATGTTCCATCTAAACCCCTCAGCTAACTGATACAACAAATCAATCTCAGCCTACTTGTTACTGCAAGATCTACAACCCTTATTAAGGGCATGGAGGAGGCATCTGGATACCAATGTATCTTGCTTTTACATTCTCACAAGTCGAAACCGGATGTCGTTCCCCTGATGTCAAATTCAAGTGAACATTCTGCAGGAAAATGTTCCTGCATGGAATTCCCTTACTACATGAAAGTGTCACTGCTACTTCAGACAGTGAAGTACCCCTGATGTTCTTAAAGTATATGTTACTCAATCTTACCCTTGATGGTGCCTGCAGGAAAAATTGCATAGTAGTTACATAATGTCTGTTAAATTATCTCATTTAGCTTAAATTTGGTGGACAAAGATTATATTGATGTGGGGATTAATTACCTCAGATGAACACGAGTCGAAGGGGCAATATGCCTGATCAATAATAATTGGATTCCTTACATGCTTCATCACAATGTTCTCGAATTTTATGTTAGTAGCCGCGCTTCTACCAGGAGAATTAGCCCATGTTTTGATCCTAATCCCATTTGTAGTCCCACTAATCGTACAATTTCTTACAAAAAGTCCATTTACATCTTGTTCATGCAGGTATTTTCCCAAGCTTCCAACACTAAACAACCAACAAACTAGATTAATCTAAATCACAAACATCAAAAATTAAACCTACTAGACTATAAAACAAATTGGTCCTATTCCTATATATACATGAATTATGATTGAATGTATGTAGGTTATACCTTATACCATGACCTGGTCCACAAGTGATATTTGATATGGAAATTTGAGAATTTCCTTGGCCAATAGAGATGCAATCATCCCCTGTACCAATGTTCAACCAAGAAAAACGAACATTAGAGCTACGTTCGAGGTGAATGCCATCCGTGTTAGGACTGTCTTCTGGGGCCAAAATCTCAAGTTTACTCCCTTCAAAGTCTCTGCATTCTACAAGAGCTAAATGAAAAAACTTGCTGTTCAGTGAAGTTATATCATGAACAGTCGTTCTGTTCATACCCACAAACTTCAAATTCTGCCACAAAATGAACAAAACAAACAGTTATTACACATAGAGTATAACACAAGTTTCACCACAAATTTCTTTACATAATCAACATTTTCATTTTCATCAATTTCTGTCCTGTACTACTGCAACATTGAAACTGAATTTTAGTACATAAAGTTCTATACTTATATCAAAATTTGTAAGAGAATATTGTGACATACAGTAGGAAGGAGGTCACAATTAGAACTAGTAGGGCAAGTGTTGTAAGGCCAAGCTTTGGCACCTTGACCATCAAAAACTCCACCTCCTGTCAAGGTAAGCCCATTGATCCATGCAAACTCGATCCACCCGGATCCAAATTCGTAATCAGATAAGTCTGTTTTCGCTTTCAAAATACCCTGTACAAAAAAGATCAGTATAATTTCCTCAATCTAGCAAACTTTCTACAACATTTATAGATCAAATTAAAATCTATCATTTAAAAACTACCGCATTTTGTTCATCAATTTTACCTTGAGTAATACTGTGAGAGATGTTACTTGCTCACAAGGACCTCTTAACTTAAGAGGTCCTACGAGATAAGTTCCATTAGGGATCAAAAGAGTAACATTGCCTTTAGAGTTACATGCTTTCTCCCAAGCTGCATTAAAGGCCTAATCCAAAATCATGTAAACCAACATTAATCAATAATCCCATTTTCATACCAAATATCAGTTTTTTTTAACAGAAATGAATTACCCTTACCCAACTATCATCGCTTCTACCATCAGCTCGAACCCGAAAACTCCTGACATTGATGATAATGCCATTGCCGAGTTGTAAAGTTGTAGAGTTTCCTAGATAAAATGTGTTAGCAAAGATTGCATAGATCAAGAAGTAGTAGTTGATTGTGGAAATTCTGCTCATTGTTTTTGTTCTCCTAGTAGTAACTGAAGAACCGTTTTTATAGAGAGTGCTATGCAGTTGCATGGTTAAATTCTACTGACTTTATGCTAGTGGACGGTTATTTCTATAATAACCCTTAAAAGTTTTGAAGTCAAGAACTGTGTTACAACTTCCAACCACGTGCTACTATTTAATTTTTTTAAAATAAAATAATTTCTTTAATAATCTTCTTTTGCAAAATCATTTAGCTAATAATTTTTCCTTTAATTGGGTAGTTTTGGCTGGTTATTTTCGTTATTGGAGAAGATGGAGAAAAAGAAAGGAAGAAGTAGATAGGGAAGTTGCATAATGTTACTCCATTTGACAAAGGAGTGACATTTTTAATTTTTAGGCTGTAACATTTATTTTTCTTTACAAAGTTGAGTAATTGAATTTTTGAATTTCATAAAATCTTGTGCTTGGTATTCAACCCCTAAATCATATGAGGATGACGATGGTGGTATGTTAACAGATGACACTTTTTGGTTCAAATAGTATTCTCTGTTAACCTCCAGCTATAGTCTCGGCGCTGTGAAGCACCAAATTGCTGTGTTGTGTTTATGTTGCCTTTGTTGGTGGGAGGGAATGGGGGTGTTTAAAAGCGAGGGAAGAAGCAGTAATGCTGTTGAACATGAAAAGTCCACACTTAAACCTTACTGTAGGTTCAATAAGAGTGAAGTATACTAGTATGTATCAAATGTGAGTGTACATATGAATACTAGTATGTGTGAGTGTGCAAACGCAATAGCGTATCCGAGCACTACATCGTCACGTGACCGCAATTTCAGTCCATCCCATCTGTAGAAACATGGAAGAGAAAGGGATAGCAAATCAACCATGGAGTCTACAACAGGTAACCACACAAAAATGACGGGCGAAAAAAAAAAAAAAATTCAAAATCTTTTGCTTCTGGTAAGTGCAGGTCATCTTTCAATTGCTGAATAACCATATACCACAGAGACGTATATGTAGTTCCTATTGCAATTATAAGCTACCATGTACAAAAACAATTAATTGAAATGAATATAAACTTGCTCTGCACATAGATGCATACACAGTTACTCTGAAAGCAGCATACAGAGCAAAGTTTCGCCGAGATTGCAGCTACTGAGGCAAGTAAGCTGAAGCCAATAGCAATCATTTCTTAGCCTTTGAGAACCTCAAGCATCGATATTTCTCCCCACTGACAGTGATCTCAAGTGCTCCATCCTGGTTATCTTGATTTGATGCAGTTCCCATGAGAACACTTTTCTCTTTCTCCAGATTCTCTCTTTCCATCTTTAGTCTTGCTTCTTGACGAGCAATCTCGGCCTGCACAAAGAGAACAAGATCAATTCCTCTGAAAAAAAATTAAAAGACCAATCAATGAGAAAGAGAAAAATTAGCTCATATGGCAGAAAAAAGAATCAGCAACACACGTACTGCACAATTGTCACCAACTTATAATGATGGTGCAAGAGACACGAGACGTTAACTTAAATAAAATGGACAGCAGAAACTACACCGTTTTTTTTTTTATCTCATAAGCTTTCTTATTATCAACTCTGACTTCTGAACTATCCTAAAATTCACCTGCTTAGACATCAAAATTCACCTGATCCTAAAAAGGCATCAGTTCTCACTTGAAACAGCATTTCTATACTACATCATTGTATTCTGTACAAGACAAGGATTTCCAAGGAACCTATGCATTAAACATGGATGCGTTTTCAATTGCACCTGTGACACTAAACTAAGACTTCCTAACTTATTATGACAGCAAAAGCAAAGAACTTCGGAAATTGGTTGAGCCTGCCTTAGCGAATGAGAGATGATCGTCTCATTGTCATAGATTATTACAAAGTCATAGTAACCTTACTAACATTAAGCAACTTTACCAATAACTATCATTATTTGAAAATGCGCGATGGCAGCTTAGCTAATGATACCACTTAATAACACCCCAAGGGTTTACCATCCATAACTCATTAGCCAATGGTTTCGTCTTTCCGAACCCATCAAGTTATGCAAACCTCAAACTAGCAGAGTCAGCACTGCAGTTGTAAGAAATTTAACAAAATCAACATTATATTTCCTCAAAACTATAACCAGCTTCAATCCAACCCAATTATATACCAATTCAAAAATGGGTCAGCAAAACTACCCTAATAATCTACAAATGGCAAAAATTTAACAAAATCAGCACTACAATTTCTTGAAACAGTAATTAACATAACCCCTAATTAACCAATCATTAGGTCAGCAACACCATACATAAATACCACATTAATTCCTCAATTTCGCAACCAAAACACCAATTTAACCAAAACCCAATTGAATTGAGAAATCTAAGAACAATTTCATCAAAACAACAAGAATTTGAAGAAAAATGAGCTGAAACATACCTCTCGACGAGATAATTCAGCTTTCCAAGCAGCTTCACGTTCAGCGACTTCACGTTCACGTTCTTCAATGTAACTCTGCATTTCTCTCTCCTTCATAATTCGATCTTGAATATCAGCTTCCAAAGCTTCCTTTAATTCTTGAACAAACTTATCAACCACTGATTTAATCCTCAACGACATTGTCACTCCTCAAAAACAAATTTTACCCAGAAATTGCAGGTATAAATTAGGGATTTGAATGAAATCCCATTGATGATTGAAATTTGATGACAGAAAATTAATGGGTTTTCTGGAAATTGTTAGTGTTAATTTGGGGAAATTGAGTTGTGGACTAGGTTTAATTTAGAAAGTTGGGGAAGAAAGAAGGAAGAGTGTACGAGTGATTGAATGGAAGCAAAAAAGTGGACGAAATGAATATTGGCCTGTTCTCGGCCCATTTTTGGTGCTTTTTTCAATGAGAGTGATAGATAAGGAATCATTTATTTCATAGTCATGGGAATAATATGAAATTTTAGACAAGTTAATTGAAAATTAGTATTGATTCCTAATTAAATAAGTTAATGATTTTTATAAACATTTATTACATAAGAATGCGTGATAAAATACACGTCAATTGGTTTTATTGATGTTAACCATGCTTAATGATTTGATTTCTAACTCGACATGTAGCTCTAAAGGGTGATACATCAGTTTTCTTTATTTGATAATGGTTATATGAATCCCTTAATGTATGGATTTCTTAATGTATGAACTTCTTTCAAAATTAGTATTCTCTACTATGTAGTTGTGGATTAATATTACAAATTCCCTATTTTTTTTTATTGATTTAGCTATTTTACTATTTTGAACTAGTTATAAAACTTATAATCATAAAGATTACACAATTTGGCCATCTATTGGCCAGATTTCCTTGTGTAAAAAGGTACTGTGTAAACAAAGAAGTTGGATGTCTATGCTATATGATAAACCTAATAACAAAATGCACGCTAAGAAAAAACTTTGGATAGCCTACAAAGTTTGATGAAAGATTGGATTTGATGATGAGAAATTGACACAGTTGGACCATGGTATGAAAGTTATGGAACATCCAATATGTTCCGATTGTAGCTCAAACGGTCAAACCCGTCAAAAACTAAACAACTCAAGCTTACATATAACAATGTTGAAAACAAAATTACAATTCCAAAACATATGTTATAAAAGCTTCATCTTAAACATTAGTACAATACTCAGTTATACGAATGTACATCTATGAATCTATACTCCACATGGACCACCCACAAGTATTAAGATAGCCACCAGGCACATCCATATGCACCACACTCTTGAAAAAGGCCCCAAAGCCTACACTCACTGCAATCTGGCCACAAGTTACTCAAAGTCCTTCCAAGCTTACAATTTTGGACAACATAATGAAAAAGTAGTACTCACAAGATTAAGGACAAAAGTCAAAAAGTGAAAAGGCAGTGAAAGAAGAGTTGGTTATATTACCGCCAATTACCAAAGATTTCAGCGTCATCATCGGAGACTAAATATGACAAATAACCCAGCGGCGTTCTTATGTCTTTTTCTCTCCTCTCACCCCTCCATGGCTCCACCCCCCTTTCTTTATTAACTGTTTTTTATTACATTTGGCCCCGCCCTTAACATGTTTTTTTACCGACATATAATCACGCGATACACCAACCTTAAGTCCAAAAATATACTTCCTTCATGTTCTTAAGTGCTTTAATTTAACTGTCACGTATAATTATATACTAATGGGAATTTAATTAGATATATTTGTTAATATAAAAGTATGATTTATATTCTGTAATATCCATAACTATCAGTCTAATACAACAATTTTTTTTACATGTAAAAAATCACTAATAAAGTAAAATATGAGAGTAGTATATGATTCTAATGTATAATTTGACCTTTAATATTGTTATATGCTACAGGGTATAATAAGTATATTTAATATAAAAAAAAATGATGAAGTAACACGTTAACAACCCAACAACATATCTTCCAATTCCATTTTTTGTCTCTCTCATTCCACATTCTTTCACTACCTCTACTCGCTCACTTCTTCTCAAACTATCTATCTTCAAGCCTTAATCCAAACTCTAGAAAATTATTATATGATCACAAGAAATCCACGAAACGCTGTCGTATCGACTCCAATGGCGAAATTACTAGCAACTTCAGTGGCATTATTACTGGCAATTGTCATCGGAGAATCACGGGAGCTTCGGCCATCAGAGCATGGATTACCGTACCAGAATCTTCCAGTGAAGTCACCGGACATGATGATGTTCTTCGGCGAACAAGCCTCTCCGCCGGAGAAAAAGCCGCCTTCACCGGAGATTCTAGATAATTCGAACAAAACGGCGTCGTTGGATACGTGGTGGAGAGAGACGCCACCGGGTAAGAAAAAGGAGAATAAAGTAAGAAATGCGTTGTTAATTGCAACAGTAGTTTGCGGAGGTACAGGTGTCGTTTTGTTATTGGCTGCTGCGTTTCTGTTTGCGGTTCATTTTTATAGGCAAAGATTGGAAACATCGTCGGGTTCAACTATTGTTGTTGCTAATAATAATGTCAATCAATCTGCCTCTGTTTCTGGTAATGATACTGGTGCAACTGTTCCCAATAATAAGTGAGCTACTGAGCTCAGATTGTGGAGATTTTATTTATTAATTTATTTTATTTCGAAGTTATTAATTTTTTGTGAGAGATGAATTATCGTTGTATTGTAAGAATTTTGGTTGATTTGTCATGGAATGAGATGCACAAAGTTGTTAATTTGAGTGGTATTGACTCCTGTAGTAGATTTGCTAGTGTGGTACATGTACATCTTTTAGTACTATATCATCGGTTTGTAGTCATCGTAATAATCAACCTATTCAATTGACTTGAGTCCACTTAATTTGAATGTAAATATTTAGAGTAAGAGAAAGATTGGTTGATTTTTGGTCTAATTAGAGTGGATTTACCAACTTAAATCTTGAATAATGCATTATATTTGGTGTTGCAATCATAAAAGTGAGAACTTAATTTTGAATTGAAAAAAAGTCCAAATATTTAGCTAATGGGATATTGGGTTAATTGGGATGTCATTGATTTTCTAAGTTTAATTTCAGTTTACATTTTAATATAATTATATTCCGTATAATATTTACAATTTCCAAATCAAGAATACAAAATTGATGGGAAATTGCACTTGCTCATAGATGTTGTACCGCTTGCATCATTACTTTTGGGATCATAAATTACAAATTTGAAAATAACAATTAGTGTACACCTTTATGCATGGGAGAAAGAAAATTAAAGGCCAAAACAGAATCTCTCAGATGATTGCCAATCTCTTTATTCAAGGATGATTCTACAAAAAAGAAAAAAAAAAGATGAATAGAATTGCCTTATATTGGAAGGAAGAATACTAGAATAGGTCTTCTACTTGAATTGTATGAGGGTTTTGATTGAAGGAGTTGCCAATATTATGCTTTAGATATTTTCTTAAAAATATTTTATAAATTTTTTTTTTTTGAGAGAAATGTAATGCTTTAGGTAAGAATTTGCTTTCTCTACAGTAATATTTTTTACTCTTTGTGGATAAAACATAAAATTTAAATTAATATGGCCCATCCTCACATGCTGCTAGGATGTCTTTTTTTTTTCAATTAGTCATTTTGTACTTATTCCAAGCATCATGTTGATTAACTTACATTATCATCTTTCCATGGGCTACACTAAGGTGTTGTTTGGCTGATCTTCAAATATGTGGAAAATAAAAATCATGAGAATTTGCAAACAAGGTAGTTGTTTGGTTAACAACAAAAAGTGAAAATGGAGGAATTGGTAATTCATGGGAAATTTTTACTTCTCACAAAACATGGGAAATTTAATTACCTACCTCCTCCTTAGTCACTCAAAATTCCCATGAATTTCAAATTCCTTTATAAGAACTAAACAACTTATGGTCATTTCATAAAAATTGTATGAAGGAAATAAATTCCCATAAATTAAAATTACCATAGGAATTTAATTCCTATGTTAATCAAACAGGCCCTAAGTCACTAACAACCTCATATGATCTTATTTACATATGTTTATCCAGCTATAGTTATTACATCATCTATATAGCTTTTGTGTAACTTTGGTAAACCTTTCTAACACTACTAGCCATATTACTATTAATTCTATATACGTTTCTTTCTCAAAATGTTAAATCCATTTAATATGATAAGAAGTGATGGATAAAACCTGACATGGCTACACGAGTTAACTTGATCCAACGAACTTAGCAAGTTAACTCCACTAAGAATTTAATATAAAGAGAATCTCCCTCCTCAAAAAGCCCAAAGTCGGCTCAATTCACCAACCTTAAGTTTTGTAATATAAACCTTACCAAATAAGATGATTAATACTTAATATCATAATATCTAATAAGAAATAGATCAATTACAATATTTAAAGGAATGGGAATCTCAATTTTTTACTTTATTATATTTAATATTAAGGTTTGATTGCTACCATAGCAATACCAACCAAATGCTTCACATAGATTAAAAAAATAAAAAATAAAAATAAAATCCAAGTAATAGTCATTTCTAAACTCGTTTAACAAGCTAATTAGGTTCGATTCTCATTACAAACTTGCAAGGATTTTTCCCTTATTATCATCAGTTGTCAAAACTGACTTTTTATTGATACGTACCCTGTCAATTGAATTAGTAAATGATTCACTTTACCTTAGTAGGGGGTGGGTGGAAGCTTATACAAATCAACCCATTCTTACAAGATTAGACATCTTACCATCCAAAACATAATCAATGAAACCTAATAAATGCACCATATGTCTTGTCAAAAAAAATAAAAATAAATGCACCATATGTCATCAATTTTGGTAGGCTATCACACGAATGTCTAAGAAGAACAAAGGCCCAACGTAATAGACCTGATCAAGTTTGGCCTGACCCGACCCGACTCGACTCTATTATGGGCGGGTTTTGGACATAATTTTCTAGCTTCGGTCCGGCCCGGCCTGCCCAATGATCACCTCTACAATATATATCAGTAGTTAATGCCCGAGGTCACGCTCAGCCAATGGTCGTCGCCAAAATTGAACATTTACTATAACAAAAATGAACATTTTTTAATTAAACATATTTTACAATAATTTTGTATTTCTCAATAATCAAATGTTCATTTTCATGCAGTATGATGTTCATTCTTATAAAACAAATGTTCATTTCATACCGTATGATGTTCATTCTTATAAAAATAAATGTTCATTTTATTTTTTAATTAATACAAATTTTTGTATTTGTTCACTTGTATAAAATGTTCATTTTTATAAAAAAAGACGTTCAATTAGCATTAGAATTTATAATTTTAGACATTAGCATTTTGTTCATTATTAAAAAATATATTGTTGATTTATTTAATTGGTGTTAAATCATATAGCTCAATTGCAAGATATCTATCAAGAGAATTGAACAAATCAAGGTTTTTAACTTGAAGCTTAAAAAAATTGTTGATAAATAAGCAATAACATCATATATTCATTTTTATTTACAACCGAAATGTTCAGTTATATAATATTAAATATATAATATTTTTTTTCAATTTTATAATCTCTTTATTTTACTCTTATATTATAAATATTTATTTTTATATAATACAATATTCAAAAATAAATATTCATTTTTCTTCTAGTAAATGTTCATTTTTTTTTTCTAGTAAATGTTCATTTACTGGGCATAACCTACTGGCTTAGCGCGACCTCAACCAAAATTTTATGAGATATTAATGTAGTTGCACAACATTTAAGCCCACATTCTAGTCAACTGTTGCCCAACATATTAGTGTTTTTTAACATTTCGTGATTTTACTACACTTTCATCCCATTTTTTTTTGCAAATGCATCAAAATGTTGATAGATTTTAAACTTTAATCTGAATCCCTGAAACAATATAATTCTAATCTCTAACCCCAGTTAACTATGAATTTAGTATTTTCAAAGTTAAAATCAATCGAAAAATGCTCTCTGTTCTTCTTACGTTCATACTTAGTACCAGCAAATTTAACAGAAAATGCAGCAGTTTTTCCAAATTTAATCGAAGAATTTACCAAATTCTGCTATCAACGAGATTTACCCAGATCAATAAATTCTATGAAAAGCTTGGAAAATCATGGTTTAATGGCGGATTGTGTTGCTTACTCTGAACTCATCAAATGCTGCATTTCTAAAAAAGCAATTGAGGAAGGAAAACTTGTTCATAAGCATTTGGTTTCAAATGGGAACAAACCCAAATCTTTTTTACTTAGTATGTTGGTGAATATGTATGTAAAATTTAACCTTTTGGGTGAAGCAGAGAAGCTGTTTGATAAAATGCCTGAGAGAAATGTTGTGGCTTGGACTACAATGATATCAGCGTATTCTAATGCTAAGATTAGTCATAAGGCTTTGGAGTTCTTGATTTTGATGCTTCGAGAGGGTGTTAGTCCGAATATGTATACGTTTTCCTCTGTTTTGAGAGCTTGTGATGGGGTGTTGAGCCTTAGGCAGGTGCATTGTGGTTTATTTAAGTATGGCTTAGAGTCCGATGTATTTGTAAGGAGTGCTTTGATTGATGTTTATGCTAAGTGGGGTGAATTGGATAATGCACTGGCTGTTTTCGAGGAGTTTGTGACCGGAGATTTGGTTGTTTGGAATTCCATAATTGGAGCTTTTGCACAGAACAGTGACAGTGATGAGGCTTTGAATCTCTTCAAGAGAATGAAGAGGGCTGGTTTTGCGGCTGAGCAAGCAACATTGACAAGTACTCTGAGAGCAGTTACTGGGTTATCATTGTTAGAATTAGGGAGGCAGGTGCATGTTCATGTGCTGAAGTATGATCAAGATTTGATCCTCAACAATGCCCTTTTAGATATGTATTGCAAGTGTGGTGGGTTAGATGATGCGCGTTTGTTTTTTAGCCAGATGAAGGAGAGAGATGTTATCTCTTGGAGCACTATGATTATTGGATTAGCTCAAAATGGATTCAGCAGAGAAGCCCTTGATTTATTTGAGAAGATGAAACAAACTGAGACCAAACCAAATTATATTACAATGGTTGGTGTCTTATTTGCTTGTAGCCATGCTGGTCTATTAGAGGAAGGGCAATATTACTTTGAGTCCATGAAGAAGCTGTTCGGTGTTGATCCTGGTAGAGAGCATTATGGATGCATGATTGATCTTTTAGGAAGGGCAGGTAAGATTGATGATGCTGTTAGATTACTCCATGAAATGAACTGTGAACCCGATGCAGTGACTTGGAGAACTCTCCTTGGCGCTTGTAAGATTCACAAAAATGCAGATATAGCTATTTATGCTGCCAAGCAAATCTTGAAGCTAGAACCAGATGATGTGGGGACGTATATACTACTATCAAATATCTATGAGAACTCTCAGAGATGGGAAGATGCCATGAGTTTGAGAAAGACAATGAGAGAAAGAGGACTTAAGAAGGAACCAGGATGCAGCTGGATTGAAGTAAATAAGAGAATTCATGCTTTCATCTTCCGAGATATGTCACATCCTCAAATAGATGACATTATCAGAGAGCTAAATCAGTTAGTTCTGAAATTGAGAGGGGTAGGTTATGTTCCTGATACAAACTTCATCTTGCAAGATCTTGAGGGAGAGCAAAAGGAAGATTCGCTTCAGTACCACAGTGAGAAACTCGCGATTGTATATGGGTTAATGAGCTTGCCTAGAGCAAGTATTATTAGGATTAAGAAGAATCTTAGAATTTGTGGGGATTGCCATCTCTTTGCAAAGCTTGTTGCTAAAACAGAGAAGAGAATCATTGTGATTAGAGACCAAGTAAGATACCATCATTTTCAAGATGGTACTTGTTCATGTGGAGATTATTGGTAGAAAAATAGGGTAGCAAGTGAAGTACTATAACAGATGAAAACAACCGTGTCGTTAATGGGAGATTTCTTGTCAAAGTTGGCAGCAAGAAGGTAAAGATAGAAGGACGGCTTCATTGAAAGTTTGGAGAGCAGAAAATTTACAGAGAATTTTCTAAGAAGTTTACAAAAACATAGAAAAAGTGTGAATGAATGAATTAGCTTTCTTATCAGCTAAAATATATATAACAGAATTTTGTAACTAACTTGTAACAAACTTTTCCTTAGCTGATGTCAGCAATCCAATACTCATGCTTCTTGCGTGTGTAGTCCAACTCAGCTTTACACATGCTCCTTCAATTCCTCATCATCATCAGTTATTCTAACACCCCCACTCAAACTATGCATTGTGTTAACCATGCCTAGTTTGGATAGTAACTCATTGAACTGTCTTGAGGGTAGTACTTTTGTGAACAAGTCTGCAATATGTGAAGTTGTAGGTAAGTATGTAATCTGTATTAATCCTTCTAACACCTTGTCTCTTGTAAAATGAACATCAATCTCTATATGCTTTGTCCTCTCATGATGTACAGGATTTTTAGCTATGTGAATTGCACTCTGATTATCACAGTGTAGAGTTACAGGCTTCAAATTCTGAACTCCCAATTCTTCTAGTAATCTCACAATCCATGCTACTTCTCCTGTTGCTGCTGACATTGCCCTGTACTATACTCTGCCTCTGAGGAACTTTTTGACACAACACCTTGCTTCTTTGACTTCCAAGTTATAGGAGATTTTCCTAAGATCAAAATGTAACCTGGATGGATCTTCTGCTATCTAAACAAGCTCCCCAGTCTGAATTAGAAAAGGCTTGTAATATCAACTTTTTTGCACCTTTCAATAAAATACCTTGCCCTATTGTCCCATTTACATATCTCAAAGTGTGTTGTAATGCCCTGAAATGAGGCATTCTAGGTTCTTGAAGAAACTGACTGAGATGTTGTACAGCATAGGATAAGTTTGGTCTGGTATGAGTCAGGAAATTCAATTTCCCAACAAGACATATGTATCTACTAGGATCACCATAAAGATCTCCTTCTGTTGCTTGTAGTTTAATGTATACAGGTGGAGGAGTTACAGCTGTCCTATCTTCATGTATATTAGCTTCTTTCAGCAGTTCATTTGTGAACTTCTTTTGTGACATACTTGTAGCAGCATCCATGTACCCAATTTCCATCCCAAGAAAATAGCTAAGCTTTCCCAGATTTTTGATACTGAAAACAGCATCAAGATGACTTTTCAATCTGCAAATTTCCAACTCATCACTTCCTGTGACAATAATGTCATCTACATATACTGCTACTATGATGATGCTATTCTGTTTTTGTTAATGAGATAAAGAAAGAAAAACAAGTTAGAAGTGACTAGCTAGAGAGAGAGAAAGGCGAGAAAATTCAAACTCCCATCTTCACAACTGGAAAAAAAACTTCATCATAGTCAATCCCCCACTTCTGATTATAGCCCTTAGCCACCAATCTTGCTTTGAACCTTTCAATAGAACCATCAGCTTTGAGTTTGATCTTGTAAACCCATTTACAACCAATGGCCTTTTTTTTAGGAGGGAGAGAAACCAAAATCCAAGTGTTGTTCTTTTGTAAAGCAGTGAGTTCTTTATGCATAGCTTCAACCCATCTATCATCCTTCACAACCTGTAGATAAGAAGTAGGTTCTTGCAAGCTTTCTGCAGCTGAGACTAAAGCATGTATTGATGGTGAAATATGGCTGAATTGAACAAGACCACACCAGTGTGACTGAGAACTGCTGGATTCACTAAGGTTACATATGAAGTTATCAAAATGGGATGGAAACTTTGTAGGTCTGGAACTCTTTCTCACTGTGGGAGCAGGACAACTAGTAACAGTTTCAGATAAGTCAGTAGAAAGAGATGTGTCTGGTTGCATGTCAAGGGAAGAATCAGAAGAAGAAGTAGGGTCAGTGGGAACAGGAGTATCATATTCCCTTATGATTACAGGAAGGGAATCATAAGAGAAAGAGGAGAAATCAGTGGAAATGGGAAGGAAGAATTTATGCTGTGTTTTGGCTGAAAAATGATAAGGAAAGTGTTGTTCATGGAAAACTACATCCCTGGATACAAATATCTTCAAGGAGTCTAAGTAAAGCACCTTATCCTTTCTGGTAAGAAGAGTATCCTATAAACACATGAGGTTCTGCCTGGGTGTTCAAATTTTGTTCTGTGCTGTTTTGATGTTGAAACAAAACATAGACAACCAAAAACCCTCAAATGGTCTAAGGAGGGTGCTAAGCCAAATACCTTTTCATATGGTGAACAATTACCAAGAACATGTTAGGGCATTCTGTTTATTAAATGGACATCACACATGACACACTCACCCCAAAACTGTATAGAAAGGTTAGCTTGGAAGAATAAAGCTCTGGAAGTTTCAAGAAGATGTTTGTGTTTCCTTTCAATAACCCCATTCTGTTGTGGTGTATCCACACAGCTTCTTTGTTGGGAAATACCCTTTGCAAGAAAGAAAACCTTTAATTCCCCCTCACAAAGCTCAGGAGCATTGTCACTCCTCACCATTGTAACAGTTTTGACAAACTGATTCTCAACATACATAACAAAATTTAAAAAAATTTGAATAGCATCTGATTTGTAATGCATTAGAAATATCCAAGTCATTCTACTGAAATCATCAACAATTGTCAGAAAAATTTTACAACCATTGTGGGTGGGATCCGGATTAGGACCCCATACATCAATGTGTAAAAGTTCAAATGGTGCCTTGGACTTAATACTACTAACAGGAAAAGAATTTCTAGTCTGTTTGGCAGCAGGACAGATTTGACAAAAACTATCCAGAGTACACTCTTTAATACAAACATCAGAAACAGCATGATGCAATCTATTGACAGGAAGATGCCCTAACCTAAGATGCCATAACTTGACTTTATTAAGATCATTACTATGTACAATAGCATCAGCAAGAGACTCTGTATGACCTTTCTTTTCTAGGACTGAATCATCCAAACAGTATAGTCCATTCTTGAGTTTACCAAGAAGAGTTGGCTTTTGTGAAAAGCCTTGAATATAACACTCATTGTCAGTGTAAATAGCATGACAACCTAAATCCTTACACAACTTACGTATAGAAATCAGATTATACCTAAAATCAGGAACATATAGTGCATTATTCAACACTATATGACTGTTTAGTGTTATTGTACCTAAGTGTGTGATTGTCACTTGTTTCCCATTAGGTATAGTGATTGAATTTTCTGTACCACTATATTGATTTAATGAAATACCCCAAATTTTTGAGTATTCGAGGACGAACTTTCGTTTTAGGGGAAGTAGATGAATACCCCAAATTTTAGAGTATATTTAATCAACGAATTTTTGAGTATATTTAATCAACGATTTTTCTAGTATAGAGTTTTAAATTTATAGTTATTTTTCAAATGATATATTAAAAAAAAAAAAAAACTGATTTTGAAAAATTTATAAGTATTATTATTTTCGGATTTATTAAAAAAAAAAAACTGATTTCGGATGTTTTCAGAAACTGATTTAAAAATTTGAGCTTATCTTTTCAAGAACTTTGAATTGAGACTTATCTCCGGAATACTCTAGAGAAATTTAACCTAAGTTTTCTAAAGTTATATATATACCTAAAGCCTAAAGCTGATACAATACCCATGCCTCTCAATTTACCAAGTCGTTATTCTCGACCGGTCTTTCGTCGGTAAGCGATGGTTTTCTTATTTTGATACACTGATAATGATCTCTTACCCACTCAATTTCTGTAAACTATCGCCTGTTGTTGTAGTTGACGAACTGGAAGGGGGGTTGTTTTCTTAAAAAAAAAGGAGAATGGACACCATTGAAGAAGAAAACTATGGAGTTGGTGCGTGGGAATTGTAGTTCAAGAGGAGATGAATGTTGTAGTGGGCCATCAAATAAAGCAATACCTTATAATCCTAACACAGTAGACTTACAAGTGTTTTTTTTTTGTTATTTCCGTCTCGTGCTACTACGTACTAACTTCGTAATTAGACTATTAGCTATACGAGTCAGACTAATTTAGTTTTATTATCTGTTTATTTGTAGACGGAGGCTACTAGGTGAACGTTTCGAAGGTTACCTACCTTGAGATTTACGCGTAACTCAAGGTAAATTTCAATGTCCATCATCTTTAGAATCACGTTAGGAAATTGTTTTAAATTATTGTGTGCCAACTATGTGCTTACGTAATTATATGTGATGGATGTGTTACCGTATGATATTCTGGAATTATATTATATACTAGTTTTCTATAATTGTGTACTAGTATAATATTTTCGAAAATTTGATTATTTAGTATCGTATGAGTTTTTATATAGTTAAAATCTTGGGAATTGGATGATTGATTATATGTGGTTGATGGTCTCCAAGACCTATTGAGAAACGAGTTGTAACTAGTATGTCCTTTTAAAATGACTCTGTTTTAAAAGTACAGAAACTAAAATATTGTTACTTGGGATTAAATTGATTTGTGCAATACTCGTGTGCAATGTGATCGGACAATTTAATCTATTAAAATGTACATTAAATTAAGAAGGGAAATGAAACCCGAAAGGGTGAAGAACAGGTTGCCCACTAGTGGTTATGGTTGCTACTAGTTGGTTTAAATTGACGTATATTGCTGTTTAGTCTTCCTCCTAATCAATGGGTATTAGTGAGGGGTGTGCACACTCAGGACATTCTGTTTAATTTATGGCCATTTGGGGTTACGCGCGACCCCTCTGTAAAGTAGGTGGTGACAGGGACTAGTCCCGGCTTACTGGTGTTCTCTTTCCCTTTCTTAACTAAAGTAATAAAATTTATGTGACAATTTGGTTTGACTTATTATTGTAATGTCGATAAAATTGGGTTGTGTAAAATATTTTTCGAACTAAAATTATTATTTTACAGGATGGAGTTGGAATTACTCGGTTTATCTGATTTTGGGAGTTTTCTCTCTTTTCTTGTTTCCGATTTATTTTGCAGGTTGGTAAAAGGGTACTCGGTTACGTGTGAGGAGACGTTAGAATAATCACGTAGCTAAGACATTTTAGTTAATTCTGAACTTAGTTATTTTCCTTTTATTTAATGTTTTACGGTTTGGATGTAACGAATATTTAATTCTTGTCGCCACTTAGATCACTTAGTTATAAAATGGTATTTTGTTTTTGCTTTGCACTTGTTTTCTACGGAAAATAAGTGTAACAGTAACACTCCCAAGCTTCGATGTCGGTTTTGAAAAGAAAAGGGTTACTCTTATTGTTTACAAAGACCCGAATTTTGGGGGTGTTACATTTAAAGAATCAAACAAGGATCTATCATAACACATATGATCTGTAGCTCCACTGTCCAATATCCAATTTCCATGAACTGGAGAGGTGAAACAGAATTTACTTGCCACATGAGCAGATTTAGTCTCTCCTGAACTTGGTGGCTGCATTTCTGCTTTCTGTTGAGTCAACTGATACCTCAAGAATTTTTCATACTGCTCTCCAGATAATATAATCTCATTCCCCTGATTCTCTTTCTCTTCATGACCAGTAAACTCTACATTTGCAGCCACTCTTTTACCCTTACCAGAATAGTTAACCTTGCAATGATCATAGTAGTAGTTGACTCTTCTCTGATCATTGTGTTTGTGATTGTAATAGCTCTGTCTGTTTTTATCTTGATCAAAATATTTCCTGTTGTTCACAACAAAAGCCATAGGTTCAATGGAGTTACCATGCGTCTGATACAATTGTTTGTGCTTTTCTTCTTGTACAGGCAGTCTGTAAGCATGTGAAATGTTAGGCAAAGGATTCAACATCAGTATACTTCCTCTGACCACCTCAAAACCATCATCGAGCTTCATTAAGAACTCAACCAACCAATCTTCTGTCCTGCTGTGACTTGAGCAATCTCTGAGTAATATCACCGTTACAAGTTACAGTTGATGCAAGAACACATAGGAATTGGATCAATAGCATCTAGCTGATCTCAAATCATCTTTATCTTGGTGTAAAATCCTGAAATATTGTCTTGATCTTGTTTAATCTCATGTAAGGCTTGTTGTAGAGAGTATAACAAAGCACCAGATGATTGCCCAAATCTTCTTTCAAATCCATCCATATTTCCCTAGCTGAAATATAACACACTTCTTGCTATGTCTTGTTCTAAGACACCTAACAACCATGAAATGATCATATTGTTGCACCTTTCCCAAGCAAGGTAAAGATCACTAGTTACAGCAGGTTTAATCAAACTTCCATCAACAAAACCAAGCTTATTTTTGGCTGATAAGTGAATCAACATTGAACGCTTCCAATCTCCATAACTGTTTCCATCAAACTTAAAATTCACCAGTTTCTGACTAGGATTATTAGATGGATGCAAATAAAATGGTGAAGTAGGATTTTGTGAAGGATCTATTGCCATTTCTATACTTCAATTACAACCACAAAATCAAGAGTCTAATTCAATATCAAACTCAGTACACAATTGTATCACAAACAAATGTTCACCAAACGATTACTCCTCAAATGCAATAAGAACTTCTGATTGAGCAACTAATTCCAGAAGAATGAACAAAATATACTGAACTTCAATTGATCGTAGTACTGTCTTGCAGAATTTGAACAAAGAATCAAGAAATTTGATCGAACTTGAACATCAGAAAACTTCGAGAATTTGATCGAAAGAAGAATACCTCAAACAAACAATTTCAGCAAGAAATGATCAAGAACTTCTTCATCACCAGATCGTAAACCTGCTCTGATACCATGTCAAAGTTGGCAGCAAGAAGGTAAAGCTAGAAGGACGGCTTCATTGAAATTTTGGAGAGAAGAAAATTTACAGAGAATTTTCTAAGAAGTTTACAAAAACATAGAAAAAGTGTGAATGAATGAATTAGCTTTCTTATCAGCTAAAATATATATAACAGAATTTTGTAACTAACTTGTAACAAACTTTTCCTTAGCTGATGTCAGCAATCCAATACTCATGCTTCTTGCGTGTGTAGTCCAACTCAGCTTTACACATGCTCCTTCAATTCCTCATCATCATCAGTTATTCTAACATTTCTCTCTGTCTCTCAGTTTTGGGAAAGAATGTGAAGAACTGTTCAAAAATACAGCAAGAAGAAAAATTCTGTACTTTAACTGTCTCCTTGAGCAGGACAGATTCACCGTGGTTGTGAATTATTTGTTGTGATACTATGTGTAATAACTTCGGCTGAAAATCTATGAACAGACCAATCGGAATAATTTGAGGAATGGAAAGCTTCATTGATCGCCATTTCTTCCCTCCCTCATTTTTTTTTCCTGTATGCGTGTGCGAGAGGCGGGGATGAGCAGCCAAATTATAATGATATTTGTATCTGAAATAATAAGTCACGAAAAATTTGTTTATTTATTTATATGTTTGATTGTATATAACAAAGCACTGTTGAAAGACGAAGTACAAAGATGAATTCAGAAGCTTTCTCTATAAATAGAAACTAAAGTTAACCAACTAAAAACTGATGCATTTACAGACCCCTATAACTTTTGCTTAATTGACATTCTTGAAGGATTCGAGTTGCTGCAGGATGATTACATTACAACCTGTGAGAGCAGTATCCCAAATCCACCTTTCTGGAAGTGCTGATAATTTTCTTACTACTCGTATTTAGAAGCTTTTGCTTCTGTCTGTTCATCATAAGACGCAAAAGCGTTGATAATAGCAGCATATATGTCTATACCTTTGATATATTCCTGCTGATTTAGGAACTGCCAAAAGTAAATTCATGACTGTTAGAAACAGAAGAATAGATTAACTTGAATTTAGAATTAACACTGCAGAAGTGAAACAGACAATCTGAATCAAAAGTACAAAGCATTTGAAAACAGAAAGAACAGTAAATATAAGTTTGCAGCAGGTAAATCAAATACTTACTGTTAATACAAAGTTTTTTGAGAAAACCATTCCATGACAGCATGGAAGAGAATGGTTTTCAAGATATGCAATGCAATTGCCTGGCTACTTTCAGCCTTAAATTTTCTGATTGACGTAATCATGAATAGATAAATTTACTATCTACCTCATTATGGTCATGTGCAAGGCTTGGAGTATTTGCAATGGGAGAGAAGCCTATTGCTGGCAATCCTCGTTGTCTAAAGAAACTAGCATCTGTTGCACCACGGAATATATCCGGCTTTTCCAGTTTCCCTCCAGCATTCTGAACAGATTCTTCTAAGAGAGCCCACCATGGATTTGAACTATCAGCAATCGTGACAGCTGGCTTACCAAATATGTCAAGTGTAGAAAACTTCTCTGTAAACTGTGCATATGATTCTTATCAGCCAAATGGAAGAAGAAAGAACAGAAAAACTAAATTTGCAGGGATATAGGAGTGAACTTGAAGTGGAAAGTAAATGGAAAAGGAAACTAGTATATCAACCACCGGAAAACTTAAATGAAAGCAAGTATGTCATTGTCAAATAATGACTTGGTTGTTTATCTGAAGATCAAATCAAAATACAACCATAATGGAAGGATTGAGCATCACTTCAGTTAGACAATAACAAGTGGGAATTTAATTTGATTATCACAAACCTATAACAATTCCTATAGGCAGCACCTTCTACCTCAAATGTCATGTTACGGGAAGCAGGGGCCCATTCCTCAGCAATTCGTCTTTCCAGTGCTGCTTGATCAGCTGTTGGTGGAACCCGAATATCAATACCTGCTTCAGCTTCAGAAGGTTGCATATTCATGACAAAACCCTGATAAACAAGATTACCTCTTCATTTAAGAATAAGAACTAAGGTAGGTCTACCCTCACTATAAAATTAAGGCCCCTTACTAAGTTGTTACACCTAATGTAACTTATGCATATATGTGAGTTATTGAAATAAAATCTGAACAAATGCAGACTTACAGTATGAGATCGAGTGCCAGCTTTCAGAAACACCAAATTTACTGAAATCAACTCTCCTGCTGTTTTCAAACCAGCCTTTAGCATGTCAAATTCTGATGCTCGAAATCTCCTTATACTTTCAATACTCTTCAACAAGTTCTCCATTGCAGTATTATCATACAACTTTGCCCCATGCCCAGGTGCTCCTGCAGCCTTAATCACCAGCCACATCGGTGACCTGTCTGCATAATATGCCCGATACTTCTCATCTGCTGAAGGTCCTCCTTCATCTAGTACAAAAGCGACATTCATCTTTTCAAACACATCAGACTCCGCCAACTTCTCAGCCCCATCACGTCCCCCAATCTCCTCATCAGGGACGTAAGACAAATAAATGGTACGAATGGGCTCAAAACCAGAATCCTTTAGCTTCCGAATAGCTTCTAAGTACTGCATACCTACACATTTCATGTCCTGCACATACATAGACAAACAATGCATTAATTCGTCGTAGACCCTTACTAGTGCCATAATTAATTTCATTCAAGGTTTAAAACAGCCTCATAGGAACTTATGGAGAAATGACTGGAAATTTTGACAAAAAATACAATCTGTTTTAGCTAGCATTAGCTGCAGTTGGTTCTTCACAGGCCATAAGCATGATACAAATCTTTCTATACACCCTATTTTTCAATTTTCAAGAGAAAATCATATTATAGACCCATAATTTTACTTTAATCTAATAGTTCATTCAACAATCAACACACTATTTCAAGCTACCGTATACTACTCCCTCCGTTTTTAAATATTTGTTGTACTTTCCATTTCTAGCCATTTTTATTTTTTAAATACTTACTTCATTTTCTTATCTGAAAAGCTTTTGCAATATCTAATGCCAATACAAATCATATTTTATTAATTTCATACCCTCTCTCCTTCAATTCTCTCGACAACTTATACTCTTTACAAATTTTTATTCTTTCACCTACCCCACTCATCTCTATATTTTATTACTTTTTTCAATTTCTCCTAAAATTGCTTACATGAAAAAATGGAACAAAGTTTTTAAAATCGGAGGGAGTATAAGTATAAGTCACTCCCACATCATTTACTGTATGAAATTGGGTAGGGAACATAATTCCCTACCTAATTTTGTCAATCGCTTTTTCCAAATATGTCTCGTGGAAAAGCCCTTAATTACGAGGGACATGACATCCTAAAGTATTGAATTTTACTTGGGTGTTAATATTCATCAAGTTTGTCAATTACAAATACAAAATAACATCACTAAAACAAAATTAACCATAAAAAAATTGTGAACTTGATAGAAGTGCTTGCCTGAGAACCTCTGGCATAAATATTACCAACAGAATCAATGTGAGCTCCAAAAGGGTGATAAGTCCACTTCTGGGATTCCACCGGAACGACGTCGGTGTGAGAGTTGAGGAGAACTGAGGGCAAATTGGGGTTTTTGCCAGGCCATTTGAGCAAGATTAAGGGTTTGTTTTTGACAAATTCAATAGTCTGAGATTCAAGAGACAATGATTCTGCTTGAGATAGGATGAAATCAGCAGCTTCAAAGTATTTGGGGTTTGGATGAGCAGTGTTAATCTGCAGATATTCTTGGAATCTGGAGATAATTGAAGATGATGGGTTTGGGCCATTTGGGGTTGTTTCGCAAGTGATGAATAGTAGAGAGAGAAAGTAGAGATGGAAAAAATTGTTGCAGTTGACTATTTTCATTGGTGTCACCTGTGATTCTATGAATCAGAGATGGGGTTTTACTTGAAGTTCTCGGTATAAAGGCACAACTGAAAGGAGAACGGAGGCTATAAAAGTTCTATGCTCCGGGTTCGAATGCCGGGTGCTAAGTTATGTTCACAAGCACCATGGTAATCCCCACCTTTTTTTAGGTAGGGGTATGATACTTCACGCACCCGGGGCACGTAGCTGTATAATTTGTTTGCATTTATTGGCGCATGAGGTACACGCAACTCTTTACATCTATCATAAAGTGGAGTAGTTGCTAAACTAATGCAATAGTTGTTTTATTTATTTATATACACGCATCACAAAATTATTGTTAAATGAGTATTGAAGTACTTGTAAGTTGTAACACAGGCTTTTTACACACTTCGAGTTCATAACATGTGCCAAAGTTACAAAGCATTGACTGAATTGTTCTTCTGAAAACTAGTTTCTGAAGTCTGAACCACAATTTGATTAAATGGAGGTGCTATAGGATGAGTACAATGTGACAGAAGAGTGGCGAAATCCAGATATCTCAGTTAGGCTTGCTTGCTGTTCTTTTACAGCTCATATTTAAAAGCTTTAGCTTCAGCAGGCCAAGCATATGATATTATGATGCATAAGCTTTGATGATTGATGGGTATATGTCAACTCCTTTCAGATATTCCTCTTGGTTTTAAAACTGCAGAAAGAAACATGTTTTTGTTAGAAGAAATGCCAAATTCTAAGCTAAAAGTATGCTTGGACTTAAAGACTGTAACATTAGATTTTCTCCAAGCATACTAGAAAACTGTATGGTTTCCCATGTAAACGCCAGTTTGCATTGCCATTAGCAAACACTAGAAACTGTTGATTAAATTACATTGCTTAAAGGTTCAGCTATGGAAAACAGATGTTTACCAGTCTGACGCTATCTGAATCAAAAGAAACAGACAATCTGAATCAAAAGAACAATGCATTTAAAAAAAGAAAGAACAGTAGAGGATAAACCGAAACTTGCAGCAGATAGATCAAACACCAACTATGAATACATGTTTTTGAGAAATCTGTTTCATGACAGCATGAAAGAGAATGGTTTTCAAGAAATGCAAGGCAATTGCCTCGCTAAATTCAGACTCAAAGTTTCTGATTGACATTCACAAATACATAAAAAAAAGTACTATCTACCTCATTATGGTCATGTGCTAGGCTTGGAGTATTTGCAATGGGAGAGAAACCGATTGCTGGTAATCCTTGTTCTCTAAAGAACCTAGCATCTGTTGCACCGCGGAAAATATCCAGCTTTTTAAGTTTCCCACCAGCATTCTGAACAGCTTCTTCTAAGAGGATCCACCATGGATTCGAACTATCAGCAGATGTGACAGCTGGCTTACCAAATATGTCAAGTGTAGAAAACTTCTTCAACTGTCCACATGATACTTAGCAGTCAAATGAAAGAAAAAAGAGCAGAAAAAAACTATTTGCAGGGATATTGGATATAAGTGGAAAGAAAATGGAGAAAGAAACAAACATGTCAATCAACTAAAGCTTAAATGAAAGCATGAAAGCAATTATGTCATTGTCAAATAATGACTTAGTTTTTCATCTGAAGATCAAATCAGAATACAACATGAAGGAAGGATTGAGTGTCATCACAGTAGGAATTTTATTTAATAATCACATTAGCCGATAAAAGTATTCCTATAGATAGCAAATCTTACGGTCCTACCTCAATTTCATGTTGCGCGAAGCAGGGGCCCATTCCTCAGCATTTGTCTTTTAAGTACAGCTTGATCAACTGTTGGAGGAACCCGAAGGTCAATACCTGCTTCAGCTTCAGAAGGTTGCATAATCATGAAAAAACCCTGATTGACAAGAATAAATCTCCATCTAAGAAGAGGAACTAAGAAATGTCTAAATTGTCGACCCTCACTACAAAATAAGCCCCCTTACTAATTTCATACACCTTATGTAAGTAATGTGTTATGTTTTTTTTTTTTTTTTTTTTTTTTTTTTGGTGAAAATGTGTTATTTATGTGTATATGTGGATTAATGATATGAATGCTGAACAAATGCAGACTTACAGTTGGAGATTGGGTGCCAGCTTTCAGAAACACGAAATTTGCTGAAATCACCTCTCCTGTGGATTTCAAGCCAACCTTTAACATGTCAAATTCTGATGCTCGAAATCTCCAAATACTTTCAATACTCTTCATCAAGTTCTCAATTGCAGTATTGTCATACAACTTTGCCCCATGCCCAGGTGCTCCTGTAGCCTTAATCACCAGCCACATCGGTGACTTGTCTGCATAATATGCCTGATACTTCTTATCTGGTGAAGGCACTCCTTCATCGAGTACAAAAGCCACATTCATTTTTTTGAACACATCAGACTCTGCTTACTTCTCAGCCCCATCCCGTCCCCCAATCTCCTCATCAGGGACATGAGACAAATAAATGGTACGACTGGGCTCAAAACCAGAATCCTTTAGTTTCCGAATAGCTTCTAAGTACTGCATACCTAGACATTTCACGTCCTGCATATACATACGTAAAACAATAATTCGTCATATAACCTTATTCGTGCCATAATTAGTTTCATTAAAGGTTTTTAACAGCCTCATAGGAGCTTATGAATAAATGGCTGAAAAATTTGACTACGTATATACATTCTGTTCTAGTTAGCATAAGCTGCTGTTGGTTGTTCATAGACCATAAGCATAATACAAACCTATCTATACAACTTGTTCTTCAATTTGTTTTAAGAAAATCATAGTCAAGACCCACAATTTTCCCTAAATCTACTACACAACACACTATTCAAAGCCACTAGATTATAAGCCTCTGATAATTCGCTGTATTAGATTGGGTACGGGAACACAATTTGCTACCTAATTTTATCAAAGCTACTATATACTATAATTCTCATGAAAAGCCCTTAGTTATGATAAAGTACTGAATTTTTACATACAATTATAATATTCATCGAGTTTGTCAATCAAAACAAAAACAATTAACATCATTTCAGAAAAACTAACCATACAAGAAATGTTAACTTGATAGAAGTGCTTGCCTGAGAGCCTCTGGCATATATATTACTATCAAAATCAATGTGAGCTCCAAAAGGGTGATGAGTCCACTTCTGGGATTCTACCGGAATGACATCAGTGTGAGAGTTGAGCATGATTGAAATTTGGGGTTTTTGCCAGGCCATTTGAGCAAGATTACAGGTTGTTGACAAATTCAATAGTCTGGGATTCAAGAGACAAAGATTCAGCTTGAGATAGGATGAAATCAGCAGCTTCATAGTATTTGAGATTAGGATGAGCTGTGTTGATTTGAAGATATTTTTGGAATCTGGAGATGATTGGAGATGATGATGATGGGTTTCGGGCTGCTTGGCAAGTGATGAATAGGAGAGAAAGAAAGTACAAATGGAAAAAGTTGTTGCAGTTGACTATTTTCATGGGTGTGACCTGTGAATTCAGAGAGGGGTTTTACTTCACTTGAAGTTCTCCTGATGGTGGTAAAGGATATGAAGCCTCAACTGAAAGAAGAGAACAAAGGCTATAAAGTTCTATGTTTCGGGTTCGAATGCTGGGTCCCACGTTCAACATTCACAAGCAGCATCACATCCTGAACACATCAAACTTATGTACCTTTATTTTTCGGGAAGTTTATAATATTTTACGCACCCGGGTGCACATAGCTGCATGTTTTTTTATGCATCAGTGGCGCATGAGGTACATGCAGCTTCTTGGTACATCATATAGGAATTTGGGGGTGGGGGGGGGGGAGGGGTGGGTTATTATGTATCACAATTGGAGCAGTTGCTGAAATATATTATTGTTAAAAATGACTATTGAAGACTTGAAGTATTATACAGGGTTTTTACATACACACCCATAACATTTGCCAAAATTGACAAAAGCACTGAATTGTTCCTCTGAAAACTGGTTTCTGATCCATAATTTTATAGAACGGAGGTGCTGCAGGATGACTACAACAAGACAGAAAAGTGGGAAAATCCAGATATCTCAGCTAAGCTTGCTTGCTGTTCTTATACAGCTCATAATTAGAAGCTTTAGCTTCAGTATGCTCAGCATATGATGCATAAGCTTTGATAATTGACACGTATATGTCAACTCCTTTCAGATATTCCTCTTGATTTAGGAACTGCAGCAAGCAAACATGTGGCTGTTAGAAGAAATTACAAATTTAAGTTAAATTATGCTAGGACATAAGCTTTTAGTGCTGACAAATGCAGAGAGAGCGACCATCAAACACCAGTTGTCACTGCTTGCAGCCTTGCATGTTATTAACAAATAAACTTCTGTTTCATGTTTTTGAACTTAAATTTGCAAGTAATGCTATAGCAAAAGAGGCGAGAGGGTTAAGTTTCAGCCACTTTCAGGCATTCTTATCTGTATTCCTAAACTGTTTATTATATCAAAAACAGAGAACATTAGAGAGTGTACTGTATTTCTAAGTTTGCACCTTGGTAAAACATCCACCATATATGAAAAAACAGAGGCAAACCTATAGTTTAAAAGTTTAAAGGCTTAATAAGAAAATAAAAGAAGCAGTATGAGCACTTAGAAACACAAATCTGTGATTGCAACAGACTAGGTTCAGGATACTTCAGAGGAAAAACACCAAGGAAATGCTAAGATTGAAAGAAGTACTAATATTAGATTTTATCCTAAACATGCAGGATCTAAGTATGTATCATCTATACTAATATATTAAAAGGCATTTCTAAGAACGTCGATGTGCCACGTAGTCACTTTTGTATTGCGCCACGTCACCTTCCCAATATCTCATGCCGCCACATCATCACTCAAACAATCTTAATTATTACGTCACGTCACCCAATAAACCAATATTATTGTATAACACGCCTTATCACCCAAGTAACCAATATTACTCCATATAAAAACATAAAGATAAGGAGATTCGAACCATCAATCTCTTATAAGAAAGATGGCTATTTAACCATCTAAGCCCCTTATCAACTATGTTATTACTACGTAAAATAATTTATAAAGTGCACACCACAAGCTAAGGTTCAATTAAAAAAATATATAAGATACTCAAAGAATAATTCAGTTTTGTTTTGACAATGACAATTTCAGTTTTGAAAATTAAGCCTTTAAAAAAATTATCGATTGCACGTCTACAACAGTAGCAACCTGGGGAAATGCCAAGGCTACTCACTAGTTTCCAATTATAACACGGAATTGTTGATTCAAGACATTGCAACTACCACTACAACTCATACCCACTTCTCTAAATTTTAAATATACTGCAGCAAAGGAAGATAAATGTTTACTTATGGACATGTATTAGCTCGGAGTGGTCAATTAATAATTAAAAAGAAAATTATCATGTACCTCATTGTGATCATGAACTCGGTCTGCAGTATTTGCTATGGCAGAGAATCCTATAGCTGGCAGACCTCTTTGCCTAAAAAAACTAGCATCTGTTGCGCCAAGGAGAATCTCCGGCTTCTCAAGTTTTCCACCTGCATTCTGAATGGCTTCTTTAAAGAGGAACCACCATGGATTTGAACTGTCCGCAACTGTGAGGATTGGCCTACCAAACTTGTCAAGCAAAGGATCCTTCTGAATAAACTGGCAAGCAACAATCAACACAGTCAAAGCAAACACAAATTAGGAATAGAAAACCTCAATTACACACACAAGGGCAGAATAAAAGTTATACTTAGAATTGCTTATGGATACATACAGAGTTACAGATAAAAGTTATCAAGCACCCATCTATGTGAGAAAGTATCAGATACATAGCATTAGAAAGACAAACAGCAAGTTTACATGCATTAAGTAGGCTGCACTAGGAACCAGCACTTATTCACTCCAGATCTTGCTGCCAGTTTTATTTCCTTTTACTGAACCCTCCCCTCCCTCTACTCTTGCTGCATCACATTTTCTTTCAGGCCAATACAAGAAAATCCCAAACTGTTTACTTCGTCAGCTGAGAATTTACAAAATGAGCAAATTAATTATATGGACCAAGTAGTTTTTTGGTTCTTTTGACAGTTTATACATGTAATTTAAGATACACTGAAAAATATATATCCTAGGACTCTGGAGGGTAAATCATATACCTGAGTACCTGACTCAGTCTTTGTTATCAAGTTCAAAATCTAAAACACAACAGAGGAGGAAAAGATTACTACTGAAGCATATGGCTGGTCATCAAAATAAAGGCGGGACATTTAGGAGGTCAATTGATTACCATGGAATTAAAAAAAAATTGATCCTTGAGACAAACAACTCCTACCTCAAATGTCAGCGTGAAGCAGGGACCCACTCCTCAGCAATACGTTTTTCAAGGGATTTTAGGTCAGCTGTTGGTGGAACCCGAATGTCAAAACCTGCTTCAGCTTCAGAAGGTTGCAGGTTCATGACAAAACCCTGACAAACATTAAGAAGTCCCATATTAATGGAGCTGAGACAATAATTAATTGATATGTTATAAAGCTAGATTAAGCAATCATAAAGATTATGTATTTTCAATCCGGGTAACAGGGACCCCACGTGTATCAGTTTCAGAATGAGAAATGATGAATTAAACTGGATAAAAAAGCTCACTTTTATGCCTGCTAAAGCTTTGCCCGAAAAAAAGGTAAGCAACCAGTTCCAAGAACACAACATTAGCTTCTTAGAATCTAGAAACCTTTCTAAAGCTCTGCATAAAGTTAAGACCTTTATACTCAGACATTTGTTTGTAAACAAAATCCACCAAACGACCAATGACTCACAGTTTTAACTTTACATAGTCAATTTTATGGATTAATGAAATTGAAGCCACAAACTTACTGTAGGAGTTTGTGTGCCAGCTTTCAAAAACACCATATTTACTGAAGTCACCTCTCCCTCATCTTTTAAGCCAGCCTTTACCATATCAAATTGTGATGCTCGAAATCTCCGTATACTCTCAATACTCTTCAACAAATTCTCCATTGCAGTATTGTCATACAACTTTGCCCCATGCCCTGGTGCCCCAGTAGCTTTAATTACCAGCCACATTAGTGACCTCTCCGCATAATAAGCCAGATACTTTTCATTTGGTGAAGGCATTCCCTCATCAAGCAAAAAGGCCACATTCATTTTCTCAAACAATTCTGACTCAGCCAACTTCTCAGCCCCATCAAGTCCTCCACTCTCTTCATCTGGCACATATGACAAATAAATAGTACGAGTAGGCTCAAAACCAGAATTCTTTAGCTTCCGAATAGCTTCTAAGTACTGAGTACCCACACATTTCATATCCTGCATGGCTAGGGTACATGGTTATTACATCAACTATCATATCCACATACACACAGACAAATCAATGCATTAATAACAGAACACGCAAGATACCCATAAGATGATAGTGTGCTAGCATCGGTATAAGAATTTCTTCAGACCCGGGAGTGATACAGGGTATACAATTATCTTATAAGAAAACATTACTATCCTCAAGTTTAGAAAACATCATAGTAACTTACAGATAAATGGATAACAGCCATTAGTTCAATGAAATACAGAACTTTTTACATATTACAATTTCATTTTTCACCCTTATTAGAGTCCAAAACCCACTATCTCAATTCTCAAGATTCAACATACAACGCCAATCTATATTCGCTGTAAAACCATTGCCCTTTAGACACAGAATTCAATACTCAACTGTCCTGGGAATGAAGTAGCAAACTAATAACCCCACTATCTAGAAAACGGATACTCCCTCCATCCCATAATAATTGACACACTTATTTTCATCCGTCCCAAAATACTTAACACTTTACTAATTATGGAATGGAACCACTAATAAAAAAGAATTTTCCTATACTCTCTTTCGGACCACAAACCCCAAAACCCAATTAAATCCTGTATTTTCTCTCTCCTCACTACCCCTATATGTGTCCATACTAACGTCTCAAGTATTATGGGACGGAGAAAGTACTGTTTTTTATTAACTTTTCCTTGAATGCTAACCATTTAAATCGAATGTTAACAAGTATTTAATTTCTCAATATACCCTTAATTACTTTAGGTGTCTTCTAATGAATGCATATTATAATTTTAATTACAAATGTGACAATTAATGGACATATCAATAGAACTTGATCAAAAGATACAAAAAGAATATAAATTTAAATAAAAAAATTAAAATATTGATTGGAGTGCTTACCTGAGAACCTCTAGCATAAATATTGCCATCAGAATCAATGTGAGCACTAAAAGGGTGGTGCGCCCATTTGTGGGGTTCAGCCGGAACGACGTCGGTGTGAGAGTTGAGGAGAACTGAGGGCAATTTGGGGTTTTTTCCAGGCCATTTGAGCAAAACTAAAGGCTTATCTTTGACAAATTCAATAGTCTGGGATTCAAGGGCTAAAGATTTAGCTTGAGAAAGGATGAAATCAACAGCTTCATAGTATTTGGGATTTGGATAAGCAGTGTTAATTTGAAGATATTCTTGAAATCTAGAGATAATTGATGAAGATGAGTTTTGGGTCGCTTTGCAAGTGATGAATAGAAGAGAGAGAAAGTAGAGATGGAAGAAGTATTTGATCTTACAGTTAATCGTTTGCATAGTTTCTTTAGAGAAATAGGTTTTTCGCTTAAGCCTTTACTTAATTTGCTTCTTTCAAGTTTATTTGACTTTCTATGACAAAGCATGTACTATTAACCTCCAACTAATTTGGATTCGAATCGGTTGTACTCCAATTAGGATAAATACACTTGTAATAAATGTTGGATTACCTAAATACTTATTAGTACAAGCATTGAAATCGGCAATAATGTGAATTAGAATTTAGAAGCATATAAGTTTGTATGAATGTCAATTAACTTTGTTGGTATGATAGTTGACCTGTAGAGCTAGGTGGCTTATAAGAGGTGTTGGTTCAATAAGATCTTTCATCTTACCTTAAAAAAACATATAAAAAAAAAAAAAAAAAAACTTTGTTGGTATGATATTTGATACATACAGGCATACAGCTTAAAGTCAGTTTAGTTCAAAGTGATGAAAGGCGAAGGGAAAGGGGGATGGGAGAAAGTAAAAGAATACCCAAAATTATCCAGTGTGTTTGGTCATATTCAATTGTTCAGAAAAGGAATCAAGTTCCCTCTTTCCTTTTGCTGTTGTTTGGTACAAAGTGCCAGAAAAACAATTATTAAGATCAAAGATTCAAAGATAAACATTGAACATGCATAACACCCAGAATTACTCAAAGTACAAACCTGAAAAAAGTTCCTAATTGATAAATTATTTGAGCCTTAACAATAGATACAAGTGAAGTTCCAAGAAGTTTAACTGTACTTTATTTTTGTAGCTGCAATAGTGACCGAAATCACTTGAAATCTTCACCTAGAAACGACAAATGTTTCCGCCCCAATTCAATCAGCTCCTGGCAGAATAGTCAAGTGAAAGGTGGGGCCAATCACTAACAACAATTCATCCTAGAAAGTCTCAGCTTATTTCCATAACCGGTCAGCATATGTTGCATAAGCCGGGATGATAGAAGCTTATTTATCTGCTCCTTTGAGATCTGTCAGGTTGCACCAAGTTATAAACAATGGTGTTAGAGAGAAGTTCAGTTTGGTTGCATGGGTGATGAGGATGAAAAGTACAGTTTTCTAACAATGGGCAAAGATACTAATCGTTCTTTTACAACTCAGCTTTGGAAGCATTAGCTTCTGTCTCCTCTGCAAAAGAAGCATAAGCTTTGATTATAGAAGCATATATGTCAACTCCTTTAAGATATTCCCGTTGATTTAGGTGCTGCAGCAAGTAAAAATGCAATTGTTAGAAAGTAAGTATAAACCTAATGTAAATGATACAAGTAGTTTGTAAGAATGCAGAGTAGAAGAGCAACAATTGCTGGCTCCCACAGCACACCGAACAACATTCAGAGGGTTGTATTTCAGTTGAGGACCTGAATTTAAATCTGATACAACTGGATAAAGTTTCTAGTACATCCTATATAGTGCACAAGAATAGAAGTTAAGTTCAAAATTTAATCAGCAAAGTATAAAGAAGACTCCAAAAGTATCAAGTACATAAAACACTCCTAACAAGTACAGAATTACTAGTTACAAGTAGAAAGAAATTTTAACCAAAACTAGCACTTATGAAGTTAACAACTCCACACTAGTAACAGGCTGGATACATAATCTATCTCATATTCTCATAAAAAGGCAACCTTGGTAACATGCAATGTAAATATGTGCTTGATTCCACAAATAAATTTCTATATCAATACTTACAATCAGAAAGAGAGCACATCAAATTTGAAATTGTTTCCACCTGAAAGATAAAACAAATAAGGCAGAAGCTATTATGTACCTCATTGTGGTCATGTAGAAGGAGCGGAGTATTTGCAATAGGAGAGAATCCAATAGCTGGCAGACCTTGTTGCCTAAAGTAACGAGCATCCGTTGTTCCAAAGCTTACCTCCGGCTTTCGAACTATTCCACCAGAATCACGGACAGCTTTTTCTAAAAGAATCCACCAGGGATTTGAATCATCAGCAGCTGTGAGAGCAGGCTTGCCAAATTTGTCAACCACAGGAACCTTCTGCTTGAACTGCACATGCCAAAACCATATCAGTCAAACAGCAAAGGGGATATCAACAAAGTACTAGTGTAGGGGTGTAACTATCACATGTACACACATGCGTCTTCCCAAAAATTCATGATACAGTCTGCACTATAAAATATACACTTGTTAGTATGTGCACCTAAACTTGGGATTTGATATCTAAAGGTTGGATTCATGTACTTTCAGTTCAAGTTCAAATTCTCTGCAGATTAGAGCTCATGCTTAAACAGTCCATGAAAACCTCGGTGATCAATTGATTATAATTTTATTATAATTACAAAATTGAAAATTATAAGTTAAAAAAATAAAATAAAAACTATTTGACTGAAGCCCATAAAGCACATTTCTTACAAGTTTTCAAGCCTTATAGCACATGTAAAAAACTTACAACGTTACAAGGCTTCAACCATAGAAGAAAAAATTCAACATGTGGCCATATGAACAGGAATTTACATAACAGATTCAGATGATAAGAGAGAAGAATAATGCTCTTGCTGGCATTTCTTGTTCATTGATTCTTATCAATTGCAATTTGTGATTAAGCTTTTAACATTCCTGATGCAGTCTATACACTTGAATCCCTTTCCGAGGCAAGTTCTAAACAAGTAGAGCCATAGAGAACCACCACAATTGAAACAGCTACATTAGTACAGCATATACCATCGGATCAAATAATAGCATAAGCATGCATATTAAATGTGAATCACAATGCAAGGCAACAATGGTTATTATTTCATTGTATGAATCAGCAAGAAAATAATCTTGTAAATCAAGCAACTGCTACCTCAAATGTCATGTTGCGTGAAGCAGGAGCCCACTCCTCAGCAATACGCCTTTCAAGTGATTTCTGATCAGCTGTAGGTGGAACCCGAATGTCAATACCTGCTTCAGCTTCAGAAGGTTGTAAATTCATGACAAATCCCTGACAGACAATACCAAAATCACTCAAGAACAATTGTATCTTAGGCAACTGTTATCTAATGATTCTCATCATTAGCATGAGACCCTTTGACACAATAAAGACAGTAAGACACAGACTTACAGTAGGTGTTTGTGTGCCAGCTCTCAAATATACCAAGTTTACCGAAATCACCTCTCCATCAGTTTTCAAGCCAGCTTTTATCATATCAAACTGCGACGCACGAAAACCCCTGATACTCTCAACACTCTTCATCAAGTTCTCCATTGCAGTATTGTCATACAGCTTTGCCCCATGCCCAGTAGCCTTGATAACCAGCCACATTGGTGATCTCTCCCCATTATATGCCAAATACTTCTCATCTGGTGAAGGTATTCCCTCATCCAGCACAAAGGCCACATTCATTTTCTCAAACACGTCAGACTCGGCCAGCTTCTCAGCCCCATCCCGTCCCCCAATCTCTTCATCCGGCACATACGATAGATAAATAGTACGAATTGGCTCGAAACCAGAATTCTTCAACTTCCTAATAGCTTCGAAGTACTGCATTCCTACACTTTTCATATCCTGCTTGCACATTGATCAACATCCATCATAATTTCATAATCACATAAATTTATAAGTAGAAATGATGTACATAAACAACAGGATGCATCTTATAAATCACTTTCAAATTGGAATATTTCCACAATATCATAACACCTTAAAATAGACTTCTTTTTTTTTTCTTCAGAAAATACATTTTTCAACCATATTATAAATCAGACTTTACAATTAAAACATATAAACCCTGATATGACCCAGTTCTTCAAACTACCAAAAAACAGAAAGGTATAAGCTTTCAAATTGCTACTTTGATAATCATAAACTGCAATGATACCCTTTAATCAATTTGCATTCAACACAACTTACCAAAAATAAATAAATAAAAAATAATAAATATTGATGAAAATACTTGCCTGAGTACCTCTGGCATGAATATTTCCATCAGAATCAATGTGAGCACCAAAAGGGTCATGAACCCACTTCTGGAATTCCACTGGAACGACGTCGGTGTGTGAATTGAGGAGAACTGAGGGCAAATTGGGGTTTTTGCCAGGCCATTTGAGCAAAATTAAGGGTTTATTTTTGACAAATACAATAGTCTGAGATTCAAGGGATAAAGAATTAGCTTGAGAAAGGATGAAATCAGCAGCTTCATAGTAATTGGGGTTAGGTTGAGCAGTGTTAATTCGAAGGTATTCTTGGAATCTGGAGATAATTGCAGATGATGGGTCTTGGGTAGTTTTGATAGTGATGAATTGAAGGGAGAGAAAATAAAGAATGAAGATGAATTTGAAGCTTATTACTTTTGGCAATTTCATTTGCATGAAGTTTGTTTCCAGTGCCAACATAATTATTGTGAATTTCTCATTTGAGGAACACGGTTGTAAATTTGTACTTTGATTGGAAAAATAAGGTAATAAAGAAAGCGTATAATAGTGACAGAATGATAGAGTAACAATATTGTCCGAGTAATCACAGACCAACATATTAAGGGGGTATTTGGGTTGTGGAATATAGATATGAGGTATGAGGTATAATGTATGAAATTAGAATGATTAAGGCCTGTTTACTTCACTTTAAAAAAATAATATTCAGTAAAAATAATTTAAGTTCAGCAAAAATAATTTTAGTTTAATAAAAATAAGTTAAGTTCAGTAAAAATAATTTCAGTTCAGTAAAAATCAGTTAATATAAAGAAGAAATATAATAGAGAATCAGTAAAAACAATTTAAATTTAGCAAAAATAATTTCAGTTCAGTAAAATTAATTTAAGTTCAACAAAAATAATTTCAGTTCAGCAAAATTAAGGTAACGTGAACAGGGCTTAAAACCCATATCATACGTATAATTGTCAAAAGTATGAATTTTAAATTCATACATCAAATCCAGGTATTGGGTTTAGAAATCTTGGGGGAGGTGCCTTTGGCTCATTTCATTCCTTAATATCAAATAAAAGGAGTGAATAGTGAGAGATTCCATTCCATAATTGAGTCAAACACATAGTATTAAGTATCAAGTTCCAACCCAATATCACCTTCACCTCATTTCTGATTTCAAACTCATACCAATCTACGAACCAAACGTCCCCTAACGAAATTACCCAATGGGCATACAGTGTGTCCGTGTAGGCAGTCGATGTAGCCAACTACTTCATACACGAGTAAGAATTTGTGTTATTCCAATTATGGGGTGTTTAGTATGTGAGAATGAGAGTTGTGAAAATAAAGAGTGGGAATGGGAATGAGATTGAGAATTGGTGAAAATATGTCAATTACCTTGTTTGGTACTGTAGTAAAATGAAATCGGATAGATAATAAATAACAAATTTAACAAAATACCCTTATTAACATTTCTTCACATCACCCACCTTTTTATTAATGGCAATAGTTAATTTATCCATCTTCCAATTCCCATCCCTTAATGCCACCCCTATTAGGTCATGTGCTACCCACGTGACCTAGAGTAGTCCCAACAATTAACCCTTCTTTTGAGCATTTGCAATGGGAGTACTCCACCCCATTTTTCTTCAAATTGGGAGAATACTCCCATTGTAGGTAATATGCCCAAAGTACTCCATGTTGGAGTATTTGGAAGCATACTCCAAAAACGGAGTAGTATATGGCTAGCTAATTGAAGTCAGGAGGTTGAAATAGTGGGATTAAACAGCCCAAAAAGGTACATTCAAAGTTTGTTCTGCGTTGTGAATTTCAACTTTATACAAACTGAGTATGTCATGCACATTCTTCAGTAAATTTCTCTCAGTCTACTTAATCTGGGTATAAGACCTTTTAAATTTTCCAAGTCCCAATTTTTCTTACTACTATGAATGCCTGTATTTCTCATTCCATCCTAATTTAATAATTTCAAAATGAAATATTGCCATCTTAATTAATTACTATTTGTTTAATTTTTACTCGTATTTTAGGTAATGCTTTCAGGTGAGCTTTGAGAAGCGGCTGTAATTCCTGTTAATTCAATGGGTTGCATTTCATTGCCTACGGGGCTCATGCTTCAGGTTTTTGTCCAATTTTTGACTATTATTGCTTTTGTTTTTGGATGAAAACTTGTTTTTTTTAAAAAATAAAAATAAAATTAAAGTAAAAGTTATGACAGCATATACTGAAACTCTGAATAATTTCCTGATACGATTGCCAAGTAAAATCAAAATCTCACAGTAATATTAGTATGAATGATTTGTATTCTTGCTGAGTAATGAGATATTGATTTTCTGAAACATGGAAAAAAAGTGCAAATTAATTTGGTGTCATAGTTTTCATATACTATGAAATATTGCACTGTACAATATAATTTAGAAATTAAAAATTAAAGTTTGAAATTTATCATCTAAAAATATAATAATCAGTCATTACTTTTAAAAATCATCTAAAAATTTTAAGTTTTGAGGAGAGAGATGGGGATGAAAGTAGAGTTAATATGTTAACTTAGTTAAAGTTAGATTAAACATATGTTATAAAACATAACATATTTTATAACAAAAATTTTCATTAATGCCATTTTAAAAATGATTTATACTCTTGATTTTGAGAATAAGGAAGATTTAATTGTTTGTTAAAGGGGTTGTTTATATTCTTGCTTTTGAGAATAAGGAAGATTTAATTTTTGAAAGAATGGTGTACAATCTTATTTTCATTTTGCTTGTTTGCCTAATAATTGGGCCTATGTATCCTCCTATAATTTTATGATTTCCAGGTACTGGTTAATGTTTTTCAGATAGTACTTGATTATTCATTTTAATATGGTGTTTTTTTTTTTTTTTTTTGAAACAAAAGTACTCCTTACTATGTTAGAGCATGTACAATGGTGGTGATTCATGAATCTCCTTAATTCTTCTCTCTCATTCTCTCCTTTTGACACATCATTTCTCTTTCTTCCACGTCATTTTTCACTATCTCCATCCTCTTCCTCTTCCTCTTTCTTTATTTTTTCCCACAACAAAGGGGATTCATGAATCCCTTCCTTTCTATTTTTATGCCCACCATTTTCTATTAAATTAGATATTTGCAAATTTAATATGACAAATTATTATAATTAGATTAATGACAATTTTAATATATTACAAAAATGTACAATTAATGATAATTTATAATGCATAATTAGTAAATAGAACGATCGTCACACATATAATAAATAGTTAGAAAGGAACATTGCAATACATTATGTAAAAAGATTTTGAAATATGGCAAATTTAGGTCATTTTATAGAGAAAAAAAAAAATATAACCTTTAGTGTTTTTTTTTTTAAAAAAATAAGTTACCGTTTTTTTTTTTTTTTTTATTACCGTTTGAATATTTTTAACCGTTGTAAATGTCAACCAATTACAAATCAACAAATGTTAGCAAAAGCAAGCAACACGTGAGCCCCTGCCAACCCGGCCAGCCAGCAGGAAGCTGCCACGTCGCTCTTGCTTGTCCCCTTCCCCACCTTTTCCAATCCCCTTCCCCAAAGAGGATTTACCATATTCCTCTTCCTAAGAGGACTCCCCATTTCACCTCTACAATGAAGGGGATTCCTCTTAAGAGGAGAGAGAAGGCTAGGAGGAGGGTGAATCCCCTCCATTGCACATGCTCTAAGAGACGGAGTGGATAAATTCAAAAATAAATTTGAAACAAAAGTACTCCTTACTATGTTAGAGACGGAGTGGATAAATTCAAGAATAAAAAAACCACAAGTAAGTTGCAATACTTATGTGCTTTCATAGTTGATTCATGTCCCCTTAATCATCTTCTCATCACTTGTCAAGTTGTCATATATAGTAAGCTATTCTAATATATTAGAGAGTAATAACTAATAAGGGTTTCTTAATAAGTTTAGATTTCACATGTCACTCTCCATTTGGGAGTTTTAATCCATATCATCTACATTCAATTAAAAATATTAAAACATGGTTTTTCCTAGATATGATCTCATGACCTCAAGATTATAAGATCATGATCTCATTGACCCGGACAACGCCCAGCCTAAAACTAGTTTACCTTTTCAAAAATAACAAAAAAAAAAAAAAAACACCATGTTAGTTTCCATGCTAATCGGCATTTATTATGCTGTCTTCCTTTAAAATAAGCAATTAACCACTCCCCTACGGTTTACCCTATATGTATTGATCAAAATCCCCTTTCCTAATCATACTCTTTTAGAAGTTTTAGTCGTGCCTATGCAAGAGAAAACAATGTGATTGGATTAAAAACAAACAAAATTTTGATCACTTTTCTCAAAGTAGTATTGAAATGCAATAGTGTTGCCATTTTAATATACAATGGATAAAATATTACACTTTCCCTCCATCTAACTTGCAAGATGAGATCATTTCCAAATATATAATTACAAGTTACGGTGGGAACATTACTACAACTATTACTAAATAGGATAATGTTGAATATGTTTGAATCTACTTGTCGCTTGGAGGGATCCAATAGGCCATTAGTTATGGTTTGTAACATGTAATTCACATATTATTAGTTAACCAGACTGAATTTAGCTTCCTTTAATTATTTGTGCATTTAATTTGTTACGATCGACTTAAGAGGTTGACTAACTACAAATGGGCATACTGTGTGCATTTTCGTGGAAGCTGATACAAGAAGACAAAAATAAATTAATAAATGAACACAGTATCTAATAGTGGATGGTGCAGGACATTGTATATTATAGTAAGTGTTGAGGATATAAGTCACTACATTACCAAACTTTAGCTTTCTCCTTGTAATCTTTGCTTAATTTTCCATTACTTCACCTGCTTTATTATCATCTTACTGAAAACACAATGGTCCAACTCGGAATCGCCATTGCAGGAGGCTCATTGAAGTTATTGGTTCCGCAGTCGTCAAAGAGATTTGTGACATGTGGGGCTACAAGTCTCAACTTGAAGACCTCACCAAAACTGTGTCCACCATCGAGAAAACGTTCCTTGATGCCGACACCAAGCGGGAGCTCACCAACGAAGAGCGCGGCTACATTGAGGAGCTCAAATTTGTTGTTTATGATGCTGATGATTTGTTCAATGAGTTGCTCACCCTTGCTGAATTGAAACAACTTCGACCCCCTAAACAAGGGTAGTAAGCTCATCAAAAAGGTACGCTATTTTTTTTCTTCTGATAACCAGCCTGGTCTAGCTTATAGAATGTCTAGTCGGGTTACGGAAATTAAGAAGCAGCTGGATGAAACTGTCGATAACCATAGAAAATTTAAGTTTAAGGTCGACAATAATCCTATTGTTAGGAGAAAGGAGGAAACTTATTCTTATGTGGTTGCAGAGGATATTATTGGGAGGGACGATGATAAGAAAGTTGTCGTAGATATGTCACTAGGTCCGAATGATGTTCATGAACATTTTCGTGTCGTGACTATAGTGGGGGTCGGAGGGTTGGGAAAAACCGCACTTGCTCAACTTGTATATAACGATAAAAGGGTTGAAGAAGAGTTTCCGGATCCCAATTTGAGGTTGTGGGTTTGTGTCTCTGATCAAGATGGGGAGCAATTTGATGTCAAGGCAATCCTTTGTAAGATTGTAGAAGTAGTTCAGAAGCTTAGTGATACTGCCTCATTAGAATGGGTGCGAAAGAGGATTCAAGAGATATTAGGAGGAAAGAAGTACCTGCTCATACTTGATGATGTTTGGAATGAAGATCGTGATAAATGGCTTAACCTGCAAAGCTTCTTGATGATCGGTGAAGGGGGTAGCAGGATTGTGGTAACCACTCGTTCAGTAGAGACTGGAGAAATTACCGGAGACAAGAATATCTATAAGTTGGAAGGTTTGTCCCAGGAGAATTCTTGGCACTTGTTTGAGACTGTAGCATTTAATAAAGGTCAAGAACACGAAAATCATCTTGAATTAGTTGAGATTGGGAAGAAGATTGTTAAAAAATGTTGTAACATTCCTCTTGCCCTTAAGGTGGTAGGAAGTCTTCTTTTTGGTCAACACATGAATAAGTGGCATTCATTCAAGAGGAGTGGTTTGTCTGAAATAAAAAATGGCGAAAATAAAATTATGTCTATATTGAAGCTGAGTTACCACAATCTTAGACCCTCTTTGAAGAATTGCTTTAGTTATTGTGCAGCATTTCCCAAGGATTTTGAAATAGAGAGGCAGGAGTTGATTAGCCTTTGGATGGCGCAAGGATATATTGAGTCACTTGACGGGGGGTCAAAGCATAGAAGATGCAGCAGAGGATCATTTTTTGATTTTGCTACGCAGATGTTTCTTTCAAGATGTAAAGAAGGACGAATATGGTGCTATTCTGCCAGTCAAAATCCATGATTTGATGCACGATGTTGCTCAAGAAGTGGGGAGAAAGGAACTTAGTGTGGTGAGTTCTAATACATCCGAATTGGGAAATAAAATTCGTCATGTATATAATGTTAGTGATAACTGTCCACAAAGCTCCTTGCTCAAGAAGAGTAAGATACGTTCATTTATTTTGAGTCGTCCTCGTCATAGAACTCTGGCGGAGAGTATACAAATGGACCGCTGGGTATGCCTAAGGGTATTGAGCTTAAAGTCTGCAAATATTAAAACCTATCCTGATTCAATAGGTAAACTTCTCCATTTAAGGTATCTTAATTTGTCTAGGAATCACATACTAGCGGCACTCCCTGATTCTATCATTGAACTTCATAATCTACAAACTTTACTTTTAAGTGATTGTAATAATTTGAGGGAGTTGCCAAAAGGTTTTAGCAAATTAGTAAAACTTAGGCACTTGGATCTAAGTCGCTGTAGGGAGTTAACTGTGATGCCTTCGGGCATAGGTAAATTGACTAGTCTTAGGCACTTGGGTTTAGAAGAGTGTTATAAGTTAACTTGCATGACTTTGGGCATGGATAAGTTGACTCATCTTAGGGTGCTACCCTTCTTTGTGGTGGGTAAGGGTCAGAGAGTTTCAAGTGAGGAACAATACAGTGCAGAACTCAAAGACCTTAAAGCATTGGCCAACTTAATTGGTGGCATACATATTAAAATTGGTAAATATTACATAGAAGGCCTGAATAATGGAGAAGATGAATACTTGAAGAGCATGAAGCATATCGTGGAAGTAAACATTGGTTTTGATTTTGACATTGATGCTTATAAAGATCCTGACTTTGGAAGTTATTGTCAAAGTTGGCAGCAAGAAGAAATAGAAAAAGTGTGAAAAAAATCTATTTAGCTCTTTGACAGCTAAATATATATTACGGGAGTTTGTAACTAACTTGTAACAAACTTATTTCCTTAGCTGATGTCAGCAATCTAATACTCATGCTTCTTGCGTGTGTAATCCAACTCAGCTTCACACATGCTCTTTTATTTCCTCATCATCATCGGTCATTCTAACACCCCCACTCAAACTATGCATTGTGTTAACCATGCCTAGTTTGGATAGTAACTCATTGAACTACTTTTGTGAACAAATCTGCAATCTGTGAAGTTGTAGGCAAGTATGTAATTTTTTTTTTCCTTGTAACACCTTGTCTCTTGTAAAATGGACATCAATCTTAATATGCTTTGTCCTTTCATGATGCACTGGATTTTTAGCTATGTGAATAGCACTCTGATTATCACAGTGCAGAGTTACAGGCTTCAAATGCTGAACTCCCAATTCCTCTAGTAATCTTACAATCCATGCCACTTCTCCTGCTGCTGCTGACATTGCCCTGTAGTCCTGTACTCTGCTTCTGAGGAACTTTTTGACACAACACCTTGCTTCTTTGACTTCCAGGTTATAGGGGATTTTCCTAACATCAAAATGTAGCCTGAGATTGATCTTCTGCTATCTAGGCAAGCTCCCCAGTCTGAATCTGAAAAAGCTTGTAAGATTAACTTTTCTGCACCTTTCAGTAAGATACCTTGCCCTATTGTCCCATTTTCATATCTCAAAGTATGTTGTTGTAATGCCCTGAAATGAGGCATTCTAGGTTCTTGAAGAAATTGACTGAGATGTTGTACAGTATAGGATAAGTCTGGCCTGGTATAGTGGTATGGGTCAGGAAATTCATTATCCCAACAAGACACCTGTACTAGGATCACCATAAAGTTCTCCTTCTGTTGCTTGCAGTTTAATGTTTACAGGCAGAGGAGTTACAGCTATTCTATCTTCCCGTATATCAGCTTCTTTCAACAATTCCTTTGTGAACTTCTTTTGTGACATACTTATACCAGCATCCATGTAACCAATTTCCATCCCAAGAAAATAGCTAAGCTTTCCCAAATCTTTGATACTGAAAATAGCATCAAGATGACTTTTCAATCTGCAAATTTCCAATTCTTCACTTATTGTGACAATAATGTCATCTACATATACTGCTGCTATGATGATGCTATTCTGTTTTTGTTTAATAAAAAGAGAATAGTCATTCTTAGACTGTTCATAACCCATGGACCTCTAACTCCCCCACTAACTTGGCAAACCATTGTCTAGAAGCTTGTTTAAGCCCATACAATGATTTGACAAGTTTGCACGCCTTGTTTTCTGGGTTATGAAAACCTTCAGGGGTTGTCATATACACCTCCTCAGTCAAGTCACCATGCAAAAAGGCATTATTGACATCCAATTGATGCAAATGCCATCCCTTAAAAGCAGCCAAAGCTAAAATGCACCTAACAGTTCCCATCTTCACAACTAGAGAAAAAACTTCATCAAAGTCAATCCCCCACTTCTGATTATAACCTTTAGCCACCAATCTTGCCTTGAACCTTTCAATAGAACCATCAGCTTTGAGTTTGAGTTGATCTTGTAAACCCATTTGCAACTAATGGCCTTTTTGTTAGGAGGTAGAGAAACCATAATCCAAGTATTGTTCTTCTGTAAAACAGTAAGTTCTTTATGCATAGCTTCTGCAACTGAGGCTAAAGCATGTATTGATGGTGAAATATGGCTGAATTGAACAAGACCACACCAGTGGAACTGAGAACTCATGAATCACTAAGGTTACATATGAAGTTGTCAAAATGGGAAGGAAATTTTGTTGGTCTTGAACTCTTTCTCACTATGGGAAGGAAAGAGATGTGTCTAGTGACATGTCTAAAGAAGAACTAGAAGAAGAAGTAGGTTCAGTGATAACAGGACTATCATCATCTTCCCTAATGATTATAGGAAGTGAGTCATAAGAAAAAGAGGAGAAATCAGTGGATATGGGAAGGAAGAATTTATGCTGTGTCTTGGCTGAAAAATGATAGGGAAAATGTTGTTCGTGGATGAAGCACCTTATAGCCTTTCTGGTAGGAGGAGTATCCTATAAAAACATGAGGTTCTTCCTGGGTTCAAACTTTGTTCTGTGCTGTTTTGATGTTGAAACAAAACACAGACAACCAAAAACCCTCAAATGGTCTAAAGAAGGTGCCAAGCCAAACACCTTTTCATATGGTGAACAATTGCCAAGAACATGTAAGGGCATTTTATTTATCAAATGGACAGCACACATGACACACTCACCCCAAAATTGTATAGGGAGGTTAGCTTGGAAGAATAAAGTTGTGGAGGTTTCAAGAAGATGTTTGTGTTTCCTCTGAACAACCCCATTCTGCTGTGGTGTATCCACACAGCTTCTTTGTTGGGAAATACCTTTTTCAAGAAAGAAAACCTTCAACTCTCCCTCACAAAGCTCGGGAGCATTGTCACTCCTCACCATCTTAACAGTTTTTACAAACTGATTCTCAACATACATAACAAAATTCTTAAAAATCATCAACAATTGTCAAAGAAAATTTTACAACCATTGTAGGTGGGATCTGGATTAGGACCCCATACATCAATGTGTAAAAGTTCAAATGGTGCCTTGGACTTAATACTACTAACAGGAAAAGATTTTCTAGTCTGTCTAGCAGCAGGACAGATTTGACAAAAACTATCCAAAGTACACGCTTTATTACAAACATCAGAAACAACATGATGTAATCTATTGACAGGAAGATGTCCCAACCTAAGATGCCATAGCTTGACTTTATTAGGATCATTACTATGTACAATAGCAGCAGCAAGAGACTGTGTGTGACCTCTATTTTCTAAGACTGACTCATCCAAACAGTATAGTCCATTTTTGAGTTTACCAAGAAGAGTTGGCTTCTGTGAGGAGCCCTGAATATGACACTCATTGTCAGTGAAAATAGCATGACAACCTAAATCCTTGCACAACTTAGGTATAGAAATCAGATTATACCTAAAATCAGGAACATATAGCACATCATTCAATACTATATGACTGTTTAGTGTTATGGTACCTAAGTGTGTGATTGTCACTTGTTTCCCATTAGGTATAGTGATTGAATTTTCTATACCACTATACTGATGTAAAGAATCAAATAAGGAACTATCATAACACATGATCTGTAGCTCCATTGTCCAATATCCATTTAGCATGAACTAGAGAGGAGAAACAGAATTTACCAGCCACATGAGCAGATCTATTGTTTAAGGCAGTCTCTCCTGAACTTGGTGGCTGCAGTTCTGCTTTCTGTTGAGTCAACGGATACCTCAAGAACTTTTTCATACTGCTCTCCAGAAAGTGTAATCTCATTCCCCTGATTCTCTTTCTCTTCATGACCAATGAACTCTGCATTTGCAGCCACTCTTTTACCCTTACCAGAATAGTTATTCTTAGAATATCCTTTAAGCTTATAGCATCTCTGAATACTGTGCCCTGGGATCTTACAATGATCACAATAATAGTTGACTCTTCTCTGATCATTGTTTTTGTGATTGTGATAGCTCTGTCTGTTTTTATCCTGTTCAAAGTATTTCCTGTTGTTCACAGCAAAAGCCATAGGTTCATTGGAATTACCATGTGTCTGATATAATTGTTTGTGCTTTTCTTCTTGTACAAGGAGTCTGTAAGCATGTGAAATGTTAGGCAAAGGGTTCAACATCACTATACTTCCTCTGACCACCTCGAAACCATCATTTAGTTGCAGTTGATGCAAGAACACATAGGAATTGGATCAATTGCATCTAACTGATCTCAAATCATCTTTATCTTGGTGTAAAACCCTAAGATATTGTCCTGATCTTGCTTAATCTCATGTAAGGCTTGTTGCAAAGAGTATAGTAAAGCACAAGAGGATTGACCATATCTTTCCTCCAAATTCAGCCATATCTCCCTAGTTGTGCTAAAATATAAGACACTCCTTGCTATGTCTTGTTCTAAGACACCTAACAACCATGAGATGATCATATTGTTGCACCTTTCCCAAGCAAGGTAAAGATCACTAGTTACAGCAGGTTTAATCAAACTTCCATCAACAAATCCAAGCTTATTTTTGGCTGATAAGCTAATCAACATTGAAGGTTTCCAATCTCCAGTACTATTTCCATCAAACTTAAAATTCACTAGTTTCTGACAAGGATTATCAGACGGAAGCAAATAAAATGGTGAAGTAGGATTCTGTGAAGGATCCATTGCCATGTCTATACTTCAATTACAACCACAAATTCAAGAATCTATTTCAATCTCAATCTCAGTAAACAATTGTATCACAAACAATTTGATCTAGTCCAATAACCGAATCCAAAAAGAAATATTCACCAAACAATTACTCCTCAAATGCAACAAGAATCTCTGATTGAGCAATTAATTTCAGAAGAATGAACAAAAAAATATACTGAACTTCAATTGATCGTAGTACTGTTTTGCAGAATTTGAACAAAAAATCAAGAAATTTGTTTGAATTTGAACATCAGAAAACTTCGAGAATTCGATCGAAAAAAGATACCTCAAATGAACAATTTCAGCGAGAAATGATCAAGAACTTCATCATCACCAGATCGTAAACTCGCTCTGATACCATGTCAAAGTTGGCAGCAAGAAGGTAAACTAGAAGGACGGCTTCATTGATCTTTAGAGAGAAGAGAATTTACAGAGAGTTTTCTGGGAAGAAGATTACAGAAAAATAGAAAAAGTGTGAAAAAAATCTATTTAGCTCTTGGACAGCTAAATATATATTACAGGAGTTTGTAACTAACTTGTAACAAACTTATTTCCTTAGCTGATGTCAGCAATCTAATACTCATGCTTCTTGCGTGTGTAATCCAACTCAGCTTCACACATGCTCTTTTATTTCCTCATCATCATCAGTCATTCTAACAGTTATGATGGAAAAGCTAGAGCCACATTCAAATATCGAGGTTCATCTTGAATTATTGTAGGGGTACGATCATTCCAAGATGGGGAAGAGAAGAGGATAATTGGGCTATCTCTCTCCCAAATCTTGTTCATATCAAGCTTGTAAGTTGTAAGAAATTGGAGCAGTTACTGTCTCTGAGTACACTGCGTTACCTGAAATCATTGGTGCTCTGTAAATTATCAAAGCTGGAGTATATGATAATAAAGGCAGCAACACTGGCAGTGGTGTTGGAGAAGATTTGACAACATTCTTCCCCTTTCTTGAATCTCTTATAGTTCAAAGCCTGCCAAATTTGAAAGGATGGTGGAGAGGGGAGGAGTTGATTGCGGATGAGGATGATCATACCTTGAGGAGTAGGCTCACATTTCCCCGGCTTTCGAATTTGGAAATCACCTATTGTTGTAACCTGGTGTCATTTCCTTCCTGTTCAAGCCTTGAATATTTGAAATTATGTGAGAACAACAAAAAGTTATGAGTAGTAGTTAACAGAAGGAATAAGAAGAAGGTTGATAACGCTGGGAATGCACAAAGTGACATCAGTTTGAAGGTAGAAATAGACGACGCTGGATATCTGAAGTCAATACACTTACCATTCCTTGCTTCCCTCAGCATAGTATCCGATAAGAACATGGAGAGTTTATCAGAGTTTGGAGCGATATTCCAGAGCTGCACTTCTTCTTTACGAAGCCTTAAAATCAATAATTGCTCAAATATAAAGACTCTCAGGAGGAGAAGAGGGATTGGAGCTTCTCACTGCCTTGGAGGAATTACAATTCTCCTTCAATGACCAATTGAGCTTTGCTGAAGACATGGCTGATGACGATGGCATGCCTTGGAAATCCCTTCATCAGAATCTCCGTTCCCTGAAATTTTTCAGCCTCCAAAACATGAACAATCTGCCCAAGGGATTTCAATACTTGACCTCCCTTCAAATTCTCTCCATTTATAATTGTGGGAATGTCAAAGCCCCCCTACCTGAATGGATAAGCTGCTTATCTTCTCTTCAAAACTTATCCGTTGTTAATACAAGTAACTAATAATCTACAGGGATTGACTGTTTCATTTTGCATAAAGCTAGATCCTGAGTGCCCCCAACGTTCAGGTTAGAATTCGACTATATTTTCTTTAGTTTCAAGTACTTTAAATTGTATATGCAACAGCGACTTTCAAAAAAGAAACTTATTATACTACATATACAACTGCTTGATTCTTGTCTGAAGTCTTCACTTAACTATGTATATGCAACAAGTCTTCAAAATGCAGCCAAAACATCTCTGTCAAGTGTTTGATTCATCAGGTAGAGTCCAATGCCACCAGGCTGAGCAGTGAGCTAAGTATACTAATAAGTGCTTTAATCTAGTACACAACATAGTACTAAGTATACTAAGTTAGATACATAGATACATGAGTGACAAAGCAACTTAATCAGCCAGTGTTCTGCTGGAACATTGAGAACATTTAAAAGGTTGTATATTAATCATGAACTAAATCCTAAACTTCTTTCCATCATGTCAACTGACAACTGATGTCTTAGGAGTCTAATAAATGGTTTGGAATTTGGACATCCCATTATCAACAACCTTCGTAGCATATGTGAATCTAATGAACCCAACTACCTACCCAATTCCCCTGGTTCACCGTTCACCCCACCTCCAAAAAGAAAAGATGATAGAAAATTCATCAATGAGAAGGCTTAAATTAAAGTACTAGCTTACTCAAGAGGGAGCCCCAGTAAATCTTCATAATAACAAAAAATCGACTCACTAATTGATGATAAACAAAATTGTAATGGCCAAATTTCAGAAATTTTGACAGTACATTCTCCTTAATTTATAAGAAAAAGTCATGTGATATCTTGTTAATTATAAATCTGTTCAGATTTTGACTCACTTTTGTATATAGTTTTGGAATAATACAAGGCATTGTTTTTCCGTAGACTCATCTATGTCTGAATGCTCATGCAGAAAAATTCTTTCTTGTGTAATTTAATTTGTGTACTTGGTTATTACTTTATTGTGGACCAAAAGTATCATAGCAATGCTTGTGTATGTGCACCTGATTGATGATTCTAGAGCTGTTACTGGGTTGGATTTTGGAATTAAGATGGCAGCATAAACAACACATTTTCTGCTAAATCTAGCATTATTTAAATCACAGAATTAGTTAATTATACTTATAAAATACTTTTACTGAGGTTTCAGCATTTACAAGTTTTCCTAACATTTTCATCATTGAGCTTTAAGTCAATGTTCAATTCATCTTACAACAAAATAATATTCATTAAAAATAGTTTCAGTTTAGTAAAAATAATTACAGTTTAGTAAAAATAATTTCAGTACAGTAAAAATAATTTTAGTTCAGCAAAAATTAGTCTAGTCTGTTCACTTCATCTTAAAAAAAATATTTAGTACAAAAAGTTCAGTTCAGCAAAAGTAATTTCAATTCAGTAAAAATAATTTCAGTTCAGTAAAAATCAATAATTTCAAAGAATAAATATAACAAAAAATCAGTAAAAATAATTTCAGTCCAATAAAAATAATTCAGTCTAGTAAAATTAATTTTAGTGCAGTAAAAATAATTTAAGTTCAGCAAAATTAGTTTAAGTTCATTAAAAATAATTAGGTTTTTCTATATAGTAACCCTATTAATTTCACTTTTCTACGTTGTGCCCCAACTTATATCACTTTCTACACTGTAAACCCAATATACATTTTGTTTCCATACGGTAACCTTGCCATTATTCCGCCGTTAAAAAATTCCGTTAATGGGACCCACTCTCTATTTATTAATATTTTTTTTATCGATTTGCGTGTTGGAAAACCTTCCGTTAAAGGTTTTGGGGGCTATTTTAGGGCTTAAGGGGCCAAATTGAGCTTAGATTTCACAAAAAAGTAACGTAAATGCCTCGTTTTGCTTATTAAAATGTGAACACGTAAATCGAGACATTGACAAAAACGCTAAGTTTGCATGAAGCTCCAAACTGGCCCTTGAAAGGCAATGTTAACTAGTCCAGCCCAATTTCTTATCCAGCCCAATCCTAGGTCACAAACCCACGGCCTGGCCCACCTAAACCCGCTTCGCTCCACTGGCCACTTTACATTCATCTCATATAGTCACCTATTTTACAGTGCTAGAAATTTCTACTGTATAATATAATAACCTCTGAGAAGGTTTGCATTCTACTCATATTCTTGCAACACTATTCTAAATGTCAAATGTCATTAGTAGAACACGTTGTGGATGTTAACCCACTCCCAAATGTCAATAATATGATCATTGGTAGAAATGCAAGTATACAAAGAAGAAAGATTTATTAAATCATATCATTGTCTTTTGGATCAGTATCTCTTACATTGTTTGCATTTTTGGTTTAGTATTACTTGTTACTTGTCAAGTGTGAAAACAAGTGTTTCCACGAAACATACAAGTCCTTTTAAAGGTATATATCATCTTTAATTGCGTTCTATCTCCATGTTTATACTTGATGATAGCTACCTACGTGGCTAAATAGTACGGAGTAGTAAATCTCGGACATCAAAAAATTCCGATAGAATTGATTTCTTTTCAACGTGGATTTGTGGACTTTGAGCACAAGTCAGGGCCACCAACCACTAAACATTTTACTTTATTAAAGTCTAAAGCTATAAGATAATTGGTTTTAATTTTTTTTTTTTTTTTTTTTTTTTTTTTTTTTTGACGCAAGATAATTGGTTATTGTTGGACATGAATCACATGATTGTACTTTCTTTATCTCATTTGGTGTACTCCGTAATACACTAATACATAGACTTAACTTTTTTTTTTCCTTGTTAAAGGAAAATGGTTTAACTTTTTCCACTGTTTATTACTTTCTCCATTCCTCACTTCATAATTTCATTATACTTCTCTCGTTTCTTTTTATAGTCTTATTATATAGTCATGTGTTAAAGTGTTATATTTGTTTCAATATGTAGTTTTATAATATCAAGACTTAATAATTTTTGGTAATATGTAATTAAAATTATTTATGGTAAAGGATCATCTTAAGGACCATGCATAGTCAAAATGAGAATATAAAAAAGAAATGGAGGAAGTAAGACTTTTACATTACTTTTTCGTATTAACTTTGACTTTGACTAATATGTAACATTAAAAACTGTTAACTAATTGATTTTGGGTTATGTGTAGTATATGATAAAAATATACTTGTGTATTTTTATGATTTTTATTGAATTTAATTAAAGATATTTAAAGTATATCAAGCTCATTAGCATTTAGCAAACGTGCAAGGTAAAAGTGATGTACTTATTATGAAAGTACAAAGTAACTTGACTATTTTTACTAACTTATTTTTTTTTTTTGTAAGGTTATGACTATTTTACCAACTAATACTAAATTACACCTATTTGAAAATATGACAGTCATAAAATGTAATATATTCAGTAAAAATTGATGATATGCAGATTAATCCGAACAGTCATACTATGCAAAAACTTCGTATGATTCAATTATTTCATAACTTTACTTTGTGTTGTTTATTCTATTCTATTTCATAAAAGCCAACTGAAAAATATTAATTTATATTCGAAAGTGACTTCACAAGTGAGCCCCGGTAAAAATGGAGCTCATTATAATTAAAAGTGACTTAATAATTTTTGGTAATATGTAATTAAAATTATTTATGGTAAAGGATCATCTTAAGGACCATGCATAGTCAAAATGAGAATATAAAAAAGAAATGGAGGAAGTAAGACTTTTACATTACTTTTTCGTATTAACTTTGACTTTGACTAATATGTAACATTAAAAACTGTTAACTAATTGATTTTGGGTTAATCTATGTGTAGTATATGATAAAAATATACTTGTGTATTTTTATGATTTTTATTGAATTTAATTAAAGATATTTAAAGTATATCAAGCTCATTAGCATTTAGCAAACGTGCAAGGTAAAAGTGATGTACTTATTATGAAAGTACAAAGTAACTTGACTATTTTTACTAACTTATTTTTTTTTTTTTGTAAGGTTATGACTATTTTACCAACTAATACTAAATTACACCTATTTGAAAATATGACAGTCATAAAATGTAATATATTCAGTAAAAATTGATGATATGCAGATTAATCCGAACAGTCATACTATGCAAAAACTTCGTATGATTCAATTATTTCATAACTTTACTTTGTGTTGTTTATTCTATTCTATTTCATAAAAGCCAACTGAAAAATATTAATTTATATTCGAAAGTGACTTCACAAGTGAGCCCCGGTAAAAATGGAGCTCATTATAATTAAAAGTGAGTCCCACTCTACAATCAATCATGCCTCTTTCCGCATTTCACTCGCCATTGTCCTAGCTTTTTCTTCTCTTTAATCATATTTTGGTGATTTTAAGTACTTTTAGGAAGCTCCCTTAAAAAAAAAAAAAAAAAAAAAAAAAAAGTACTTTTAGCTAATTTCTACTCCATACACTTTATATTCACATGTCAATTTACACCGTCCAATAATGAAGTGAGCCCCAGCAGTAAACAATTTGGTAGTGGTGAAGTACATACTTATTCATTCGAACACTACTCAATTACTCCTTATTCAAATTACAGCTTCCTTCTAAATCTTCCCATCTCTTCTTTCTCCTCTCTTTCAAATCTTCAATGGCCGAACTCGAAATCATCGTTGCTGAAAAGCTCATTGAAGTTATTGGGTCTGCGATCATCAAAGAGATTTGTGACATGTGGGGATACAAATCTCAACTTGAAGACCTCAACAAAACTGTCTCAACCATCAAGAATGTGCTCCTTGATGCTGAATCCAAGCGGGAACTCTCCCACGCAACACGAGGCTATATCGAGGACCTCAAGGCTATATCTGTTCGATGAGTTCTTCACCCGTGCTGGGTCAAGAGGGTAGTCGAATTGTGGTGACTACACGAGCGGAGATTACTGCAAAGATTATTGGAGAAAAACATACGCACAAGCTGCAAGGTTTATCTGAAGAGAATTCGTGGCTCTTGTTCGAGTCTGTAGCATTTGATGAAGGGGAACACCAGCACGCAAGTCATCCTGATTTGGTTGATATTGGGAAGAAGATTGTTGAAAAATGCTATAACATCCCATTGGCTATAAAGGTGGTAGGAAGCCTTCTAATTGGGCAGCCTGTGGATAAGTGGCAGACATTTGAGCACAGCGGATTAGCTGGAATTGGAAATGGTGATAATGAAATTATGTCCATACTAAAGCTTAGTTACCACAACCTTATACCCTCTTTGAAGAATTGTTTTAGCTATTGTGCACTGTTTCCCAAAGATTATAGACTCGAGAGGAAGGAGTTGATTAGCCTTTGGATAGCACAAGGCTACATTGCGTCGCTGGACAGAGATCAAAGCATAGAAGATGCAGCAGAGGAGCATTTCCTGATTTTGGTACGCAGATGTTTCTTTCAGGCTATATCTGTTCGATGAGTTCTTCACCCGTGCTGATAAGCTCAAGCAGCTTGATGGCAACAAGGATGATAAATTGCTCCATACACTTAAAAAGGTACGCCGCTTTTTTTCTGGTAAGAAAAAGGAGGTGAGTCAAGCTCAAAGAATCTCTCGTCAGGTTAAGGACATTAAGGAGCAGTTGGATATTATTGTCAGTAACCATCACAAATTTGGGCTAAATTTAATCCACCCAATGTAGCCATTTTTCAAGCAGCAGCCTAGGAGGATAAGAAGTCAAGAAGGAAAGAGCAATTATTGGAAACTGAAAATTATAACATCCAAAGTCCCAGTATAATAGTGGAATGCAGTAAGAAACGATACAGAATATGGGGGTAATAAAGTAATATGGGTCATATATTACAGAACGGCTAAAGGGAGAGTAATCATTATTTCGAAATGGCTAAAGTGTAATTGTTATCTCGAAATGGAGTACTCATATCAGTCATATGGAAAGGAGAAAACTTTATACACAGCTGTCAGTGAGTTCAGTTCTGCATTTTGGCCGTGCTAATAACATCAATAAACCGGTAAGTTTGTGAAACCTAAAAAATGAAGTATGGAAGTTCCAAATTTACACAGATGAAGCTGAATCAATTGAAGTCGTCACCAGGCAAACAAAACACCTGACTGTTTCAGCAACAGATCATTCTGACATGCTATGTAATAGGAAGTACTTGAAATTGGAAGAGTGCAATCCTCCAAAGAATTGTGATGCAGAGTCTTGGGTCTTCTAAAAGAAAATACCTCTCATAATTCATCTTTGGAGACGGAACCTTTAGCTTCAGCATGCTCAGCATAAGATGCATAAGCTTTGATAATAGACACATATATGTCGACTCCTTTTAGATACTCTGCTTCATTTAAAAACTGCAACAAGGAAAATGTGTCAGAAATATCGAGTATTCTTTTTGCTTGTAAAGGAGACCGTAAGACATACTCCGTAGAAGTTAGTAGGATTCATGATTGCTAAACGCAACTGATAAGCCAGCCTTGGATTCCAAAACAGAACCCAACAGATTGAAACAAAGGCAAGAATTGTTGAGTTTTTATGCTAGCAGCCTAGCACAATGAGAACGTTCGAAATGTTAAAATTTTAACTGCTTTTCTAGTGTCTGATATCTACTGGGTGCAACAGAAATATGTCATCTTACATTTTACTATAAGGTGTAACTCATTATTCCTAAACTAGTGGATACGCTGGAACCCATGTCTGTATACTCCTCTTGTAGGATATGATTTCCCATAATTGTGTGTGTGAGGGAGTAAATCAATTTTGGAGTGTAAAAATCAACTCCCTCTTGTATTTGTATTGTATTGGCATAAGTGAATCCTATAAACCCACCCACTGGCTTACTGCTCACACGACCTTCAACAAAAAGAGATAATGAAGTATATTCCATCAATGAGAACACTAGAATTATAAGTTGGTAAGATTAATTCCATCCCGGCCACAGCCAGGGTTCAAATATAGTGACCATTTTCCTTCCCGATTGAGCTACGTAGAGAGTGCGTGGTGGCAGTTAGATCTAATTCTTTCGAGTATAGAAGCCCCTCCAGCACTAACCCCCTAAAAACCAGAGTACCAGATTATGAGATGGAGACAGTTTGTCACCCTTCCCACTCAAATACATACAGATATCAAACAGACCGCGCCCATAATAAGATTATAAGAGAATTAAAAGAGGGGAAGCCAGATCTTTAATGTTTCAGGTTTTAAGACCAAGGATGATTAGTTCATAACAACAATAAAATAGGGTTCTCAATATGATTATATGATCATGGGATTGAGTCCAGGCTTGGATTTCTTATCAACAGTCTCAGAAACTGAATTTACATACAACTAGACAAAAGTGGATTAGGTCCATGCAATACAAGGAAGAGAATAAGAATCAAGGCAAGAATATTCTGTACCTCATTGTGGTCATGTAGTAAAATTGGAGTATTTGCCATAGGAGAGAAACCTATAGCAGGTAGACCTTGTCGCCTAAAGTAACGACAATCTGTAGAAGCAGGGAAAATTTCTGGCTTTTCAAGTTCTCCACCAGCACTGCGAACAGCCTCTTCTAGAAGGGCCCACCAGGGGTTCGAATTGTCAGAAGCAGTGACAGCTGGGTTACCGAAGTTGTCAAGCACAGATTGCTTCTGCTTAAACTGCCCATACTACACACATATTAGTCAACTGGCATAATGAAGATAACAGATAATTACACTATTTCACCTTCCATATCCTTGACCTTGTTTGGTAAAGAGAAAATGATAATAGACATCATCAGTAATATAAACACAGATTGCAGCACATGACATTACTTTATTCAGCTAGCAGATAACAGCAGTAGATTCTGTAGAAAATGTTCTGCAAGTAGCCATATAATTAACAAGTACTACTACATAAAATTTTAAGCATGTAAAATACCATACTACAAGGAAATAAACATACATAATTGTAGGCTGAGCATGACATAATTTTTTGAGGAAGAAGCAAGTCAAACTTTTGAGTACCTTTCCATCAGAAAATATATCGTAATTTTTTACAAACATTAGGCAAATTTGTCTCTGCACTTTGAAATCACAGTCTAAGCCATAGAAATGCTGATAGGAACAGCATTTTGGATATTATTATTAAGTTTGGTACAGTCAATTAACAACAGCATATTCATTAGTCAGATTCACTGTAGTGATTCAAATCTACTTCAATTGTCGAATCTACGCTTAGCCAGACAACCCTAACACAACTGTAGCATCTACACTTTCTACGGTATAAGTTGGGCAACTTAGGAAATCTAATTCAGTCATTTGATTTACTCTCAATGGATTCTAAATCTGGAATTTTTGAGAAGTGGGACTTTTTCCATTTGTATGTCCTTAATTCACTACATTCAGGGGAGTTTGAAATCTAGGAAGAATAACCTAGAGGACAAATACTGAATTTTGATCTCTTCCCATGCTATGATATGTTGAGTGTAAGCAATCTAAGAACCAAAAGGATGGATAAACTAGAACAAGCATTGGCAATCATCAAAGAAAATCCCATTTTTCCTCCAACTTCCTTAGATAAAGACTGCGTAGAGGAAGAATCTAGAGTCGCCATCCCCGCAGGCATTTATTAATCATAGCTCATGACTCATGGCTATCTATTTGACTAGTTATCAAAATGTTAGGAAGATTAATGAGATTTTGTCAAACTAATAAACATGAAATACACACATCACATATAATTCTTCAATAAATTGGGAGGGGAAGGGGCACTAGGTTGGGAATATTAAATGATTATCACGTAAACTGATAGAAGAGTCCTTCAGACAAGAAATTTTAACCTCAAATGTCATGTTCCGTGAAGCAGGAGCCCACTCCTCAGCGATACGCCTTAAAAGGGCTTCTTGATCAGCTGTTGGTGGAACCCGAATATCAAAACCTGCTTCAGCTTCAGAAGGTTGCAAGTTCATGACAAAACCCTGAAAGAAAGAAAATCTCCATGTTAGAACTTAAACTAAGGCATAAGACATCTCATCACTCATCCTACTATCAAGTACTATATTGATAATTAACCATTATCTGTCCCATCTCCCTGACCTTCACCAGAAACCAGGCCCTGGAACAGGCATGCTTCAACGAGCAAATTGATAACTGGGATGAAAAGGCAACCTTTGCTGTGTACAATTGGTACATAACTGAAAGTCTCACTACGAGCTAACAGGCATGATTCCAGCACTGTGGAGAGAGTCAACTATTTGTTTTCAAACAGATTATGTAACTTTATGTCTACTTTTAAGATTTTCCTAGATTGGCACTAATAGTTTCCTTTGCTCAATCCAAAGCTTTAAGAAATGAAGAAAAAAGAATGAAGATAAGAGGACAACAGGGCTCGAGAGCAGAACTAAACATTCAACATGGAAGCTGCTTCTACTACTGACTACAGTACATAAAGCCTGGAGAAAATCAGGGCAGAGACTTACAGTTGGAGTTCGAGTGCCAGCTTTCAGAAACGCCATATTCACCGAAACCACTTCTCCTTCAGCTTTCAAGCCAGCCTTTACCATATCAAATTGTGACGCTCGATATCTCCTTATGATCTCAATACTCTTTAACAAATTCTCCATTGCTGTATTATCATACAACTTAGCGCCATGTCCAGGAGCTCCTGTAGCCTTGATCACTGTCCACATTGGTGATCTCTCTGCATAAAATGCTCGGTACTTTTCTCCTGGTGATGCAAGTCCCTCATCTAGAACAAAGGCCACATTCATTTTTTTAAACAAATCAGACTCAGCCAACTTTTCCACCCCATCATGCCCTCCAATCTCTTCATCCGGCACAAAGGTCAAATAAATGGTACGAGTGGGCTCAAACCCAGAATCCTTCAGCTTCCGAATAGCTTCCAAATACTGTAAACCCACACATTTCATATCCTACACAGCCAACAAAAGTCCCACACAAGATAATCAGCCATCTACAGAGTATACAACAACAATACCTATGCACCTTTATAAGCTCCCATCCTTAACATGTTTAAGGAGTGACATGTACACAGCTTTACCCTATGATTATAAAGACTTAAAAAGAGGCGGTATTTAATTGACCAATACAGATATACAGATATGCAGCAGGTTATTGTTACCTTACAACAAATTCTACATGCAGTATAACCATTATAATCAAAGGACAAAAATTTTGACTTCACAACTATTAGGCTTGCAAGTATTTCATCACAATTCATAGCCATATAAGAATGACTAAAAAACAAGGTACATCATCTTGGACTTGGCAAAGTTCAATTCTATTACAATAAAACAGGTTTTCATTGCAAAATACAGTATTTTCTCTACTACCCACCTCTTCCTTTTTCAAATACACAATCCCTTCTTCATGTTCAACTCCACCGCCCTCAATTTAAAGCCGTTATACTTCTTCCAGCCAGAATTAATAATCATGTGGATAGTATAATTTGAACCAGTAATGCAACAACTAAATCCGGACAAAGGTAGTATTAAAATCATGCAGCAAGGAAAACATAGAGTCAAAATTGATAAAACCATAATCACTACGTGAGTATAAAGTATGAATTATACAAAGTTCATCTCCACAAAATACCCAATAATAGTACTACTTCGTATATAGTTTTTCTTCATTTGCAATAAAAATAATTTTCTAAAAATTAGATTGAAATAATTACCTGAGAACCTCTGGCATAAATATTGCCCTGAGGATCGATATGAGCACCAAAAGGGTCATAAGTCCATTTCTGGGATTCAACCGGAACAACATCGGTGTGAGAATTAAGGATAACTGAGGGCAAATTAGGGTTTTTTCCAGACCATTTGAGCAAAATTAAGGGTTTATTTTTGACAAATTCAATAGTCTGAGATTCAAGGGATAAAGAATTAGCTTGAGATAGAATAAAATCAGCAGCTTCATAGTAATTGGGGTTTGGTTGAGCAGTGTTAATTCGAAGGTATTCTTGGAATCTGGAAATGATTGATGAAGATGGGTTTTGGGTTGCTGTGATTGAGATGAAGAGAAGAGAGAGAAAATAGAGAATTGAGAAGAGGAAGAAGATGGGTTTTGTTCTTGATTCCATTTTAATGGAGTTTTGAGTGAACTTTGCTTAAGTTTCAGATAGCGGCAGGGGATATAAGTCAACAATAAGTCAATAACTATGGCTACGCTATGACCAAAACTATAGATGCACACTTGCACAGCCTCTATGTTTTAATGTCCCTTTTTATATCATATTATTTGGGAATAGTTGGGATGAAATGTCCTTTCATGGGAGATGATTAGTTGTGAATTCTAACTAATGATGAAGCGAAAAACCATCTCCATAATGTGAACTTAGCAGATTCAGATTTGATTGACATCTCATGTGATATCACGAAGTTTTAAATAATTTGATTTCCCTAATTACTTTCCATATTTAGTGAATACAATAATATCCTATTATAATTCTTAAACACTTGCTCATATGATGCATAAGCCGGGATGATAGAAGCTTATTTATCTGCTCCTTTGAGATCTTCTGTCAGGTTGCACCAAGTTATAAACAATGGTGTTAGAGAGAAGTTCAGTTTGGTTGCATGGGTGATGAGGATGAAAAGTACAGTTTTCTAACAATGGGCAAAGATACTAATCGTTCTTTTACAACTCAGCTTTGGAAGCATTAGCTTCTGTCTCCTCTGCAAAAGAAGCATAAGCTTTGATTATAGAAGCATATATGTCAACTCCTTTAAGATATTCCCGTTGATTTAGGTGCTGCAGCAAGTAAAAATGCAATTGTTAGAAAGTAAGTATAAACCTAATGTAAATGATACAAGTAGTTTGTAAGAATGCAGAGTAGAAGAGCAACAATTGCTGGCTCCCACAGCACACCGAACAACATTCAGAGGGTTGTATTTCAGTTGAGGACCTGAATTTAAATCTGATACAACTGGATAAAGTTTCTAGTACATCCTATATAGTGCACAAGAATAGAAGTTAAGTTCAAAATTTAATCAGCAAAGTATAAAGAAGACTCCAAAAGTATCAAGTACATAAAACACTCCTAACAAGTACAGAATTACTAGTTACAAGTAGAAAGAAATTTTAACCAAAACTAGCACTTATGAAGTTAACAACTCCACACTAGTAACAGGCTGGATACATAATCTATCTCATATTCTCATAAAAAGGCAACCTTGGTAACATGCAATGTAAATATGTGCTTGATTCCACAAATAAATTTCTATATCAATACTTACAATCAGAAAGAGAGCACATCAAATTTGAAATTGTTTCCACCTGAAAGATAAAACAAATAAGGCAGAAGCTATTATGTACCTCATTGTGGTCATGTAGAAGGAGCGGAGTATTTGCAATAGGAGAGAATCCAATAGCTGGCAGACCTTGTTGCCTAAAGTAACGAGCATCCGTTGTTCCAAAGCTTACCTCCGGCTTTCGAACTATTCCACCAGAATCACGGACAGCTTTTTCTAAAAGAATCCACCAGGGATTTGAATCATCAGCAGCTGTGAGAGCAGGCTTGCCAAATTTGTCAACCACAGGAACCTTCTGCTTGAACTGCACATGCCAAAACCATATCAGTCAAACAGCAAAGGGGATATCAACAAAGTACTAGTGTAGGGGTGTAACTATCACATGTACACACATGCGTCTTCCCAAAAATTCATGATACAGTCTGCACTATAAAATATACACTTGTTAGTATGTGCACCTAAACTTGGGATTTGATATCTAAAGGTTGGATTCATGTACTTTCAGTTCAAGTTCAAATTCTCTGCAGATTAGAGCTCATGCTTAAACAGTCCATGAAAACCTCGGTGATCAATTGATTATAATTTTATTATAATTACAAAATTGAAAATTATAAGTTAAAAAAATAAAATAAAAACTATTTGACTGAAGCCCATAAAGCACATTTCTTACAAGTTTTCAAGCCTTATAGCACATGTAAAAAACTTACAACGTTACAAGGCTTCAACCATAGAAGAAAAAATTCAACATGTGGCCATATGAACAGGAATTTACATAACAGATTCAGATGATAAGAGAGAAGAATAATGCTCTTGCTGGCATTTCTTGTTCATTGATTCTTATCAATTGCAATTTGTGATTAAGCTTTTAACATTCCTGATGCAGTCTATACACTTGAATCCCTTTCCGAGGCAAGTTCTAAACAAGTAGAGCCATAGAGAACCACCACAATTGAAACAGCTACATTAGTACAGCATATACCATCGGATCAAATAATAGCATAAGCATGCATATTAAATGTGAATCACAATGCAAGGCAACAATGGTTATTAGTTCATTGTATGAATCAGCAAGAAAATAATCTTGTAAATCAAGCAACTGCTACCTCAAATGTCATGTTGCGTGAAGCAGGAGCCCACTCCTCAGCAATACGCCTTTCAAGTGATTTCTGATCAGCTGTAGGTGGAACCCGAATGTCAATACCTGCTTCAGCTTCAGAAGGTTGTAAATTCATGACAAATCCCTGACAGACAATACCAAAATCACTCAAGAACAATTGTATCTTAGGCAACTGTTATCTAAGGACAGAAGCTATTATGTACCTCATTGTGGTCATGTAGAAGGAGCGGAGTATTTGCAATAGGAGAGAATCCAATAGCTGGCAGACCTTGTTGCCTAAAGTAACGAGCATCCGTTGTTCCAAAGCTTACCTCCGGATTTCTAACTATTCCACCAGAATCACGGACAGCTTTTTCTAAAAGAACCCACCAGGGATTTGAATCATCAGCAGCTGTGAGAGCAGGCTTGCCAAATTTGTCAACCACTGGAACCTTCTGCTTGAACTGCCACATGCCAAAACCATATCAGTCAAACAGAAAAGGGGATATCAACAAAGTACTAGTGTAGGGGTGTAACTATCACATGTACACACATGCGTCATCCCAAAAATTCATATACACTTGTTAGTATATGCACCTAAACTTGGGATTTGATATCTAAAGGTTGGATTCATGTACTTTCAGTTCAAGTTCACATTCTCTGCAGATTAGAGCTCATGCTTAAACAGTCCATGAAAACCTCGGTATCAATTGATTATAATTACAAAATTGAAAAATATAAATTAAAAAAATATAATAATAAAAAATAAAAAAACTATTTGACTGAAGCCCATATAAAGCACATTTCTTACAAGTTTTCAAGCCTTATAGCACACGTAAAAGACTTACAACGTTACAAGGCTTCAACCATAGAAGAAAAAATTCAACATGTGGCCATATGAACAGGAATTTACATAACAGGTCCAGATGATAAGAGAGAAGAATAATGCTCTTGCTGGCATTTCTTGTTCATTGATTCTTATCAATTGCAATTTGTGATTAAGCTTTTAACATTCCTGATGCAGTCTATACACTTGAATCCCTTTCCGAGGCAAGTTCTAAACAAGTAGAGCCATAGAGAACCACCACAATTGAAACAGCTACATTAGTACAGCATATACCATCGGATCAAATAATAGCATAAGCATGCATATTAAATGTGAATCACAATGCAAGGCAACAATGGTTATTATTTCATTGTATGAATCAGCAAGAAAAAAATCAAGCAGGAGCCCACTCCTCAGCAATACGCCTTTCAAGTGATTTCTGATCAGCTGTAGGTGGAACCCGAATGTCAATACCTGCTTCAGCTTCAGAAGATTGTAAATTCATGACAAATCCCTGACAGACAATACCAAAATCACTCAAGAACAATTGTATTTTATAAATCACTCTCAAATTGGAATATTTCCACAATATCACAACACCTTAAAATAGACTTCTTTGGATGATTTTGAAATAGAGAGGGAGGAAATGAATAGTCTTTGGATGGCGCAAGGATATATTGAGTCACTTGACGGGGGTCAAAGCATAGAATTGAAGATGCAGCAGAGGATCATTTTTTTATTTTGCTACGCAGATGTTTCTTTCAAGATGTAAAGAAGGACGAATACATGATTTGATGCACAATGTTGCTCAAGAAGTGGGGAGAAAGGAACTCAGTGTGGTGAGTTCTAATACATCCGAATTGGGAAATAAAATTCGTCATGTATGTTTCGGATGAAAACAATGGGACCTTGCCGGAGGTCCGATGAAGTGGAGAAGACTGGATTCGGTCCAAGTGATATTGGGCCGAAGCTCTCCTGCACAGTAAACACACGTAAACTAGCCTCGGGGGTGTTGCCGAGGAAGGCCCCTCCGATGCTAGAGTCAGTACTGTGTGTAGAAAGAGAACACTATGCAAGAGAATTAATTGCTTGAGGCTTTTTTTGAAAATCCCATAAAAATGTAATATTGATGGCTTTTATACCTTGGCATGTATGGAAAGGTTGGGCCTTAGCCCAATTGGCTTGCCTTGAGGACTGATCTTTGACTTTGGCGCATTTGGAGAGTTGAACCTTGACCTTGGGCTTTTAATTGGATCATTTAATGACTAGGCCCAATTGGACTAAATTGGACCCAAACAACTTGCCCCCCAAACCCGATTTGGAAGGATGACGGGTCGGGTTTGATTTAATCAGAAAAGGAGGGAAGTGAATGATTCAATTAATCCACAAATGTGAATTTAAACCGTAATTAAACCGCAATTAATGAGATAACAACGGTTAAGGCGGATAATTGTGGAAGTTGGACGGATAATGGGCGGTTTAATCGCAAGGTCGCGTGTTTAACGGTTACTTAGTGGGGTATTTAAGAGAAATTGAAACGCGAACTCTCCAAATTCCCATTTCTGGAGATATAATTAGAGGCGCGTCGTCTCTCCTCACTTATTCACCAACACAACCCAGAACTTTCGAGAGAACCCAAGAACCCGCATCAAAACTTCGCAGATTCCCCGAGCATTAAGCTTAGAAACTGAGACTCGTCACTACCAATTCGTAAATCGGCGACTTTCGCTTCAGATTAAGGTAAATTCCTTTGACTTTAGTTTATTTTTCTTCAAATTTGAACTCCTTCCCCCTTTTTTCGACTTTTTCTTCGAAATTATCAATGACGAGAGGAGTTAGGGGTAGAGCCCGTGCTCCAAGAAGAGCAAGGCCAATTCCCGATCCCAGGGACAGGATTGGGACCTGGAATGGACGAAGAGCAGAGTCTGACCCTGCTGAAGGGGTTAGGGCGACTCCCATTTCTTCGGCTCCTCCTCAGAGAACGGAGGGGCCGAGCGCTTCTGGGCGAGACGATGAAGTTCCCGCTGTCCTTTGGGATATCCTTCCCGGGTTTTCAGAGTGGGAGGATGCCGAAGTAGCTTCGGCCATGATAAAGAACCGCCCCTACTCATGGTGGGTGGAGAATGCCGAACAATATCGGTTTGCCGAACAAATTGAGTTGCATTACGGCATCCTTGAAGCTGATGGGTATTGGTGCCGAATGCCCGTGGCATCCGATAGAATCCACCGTCCACCCCCGGGGTATGTGGGGGTGTACACAAGACAACTTCAGTATGGGCTGAGGTTCCCTTTGGACGTATTCGTCCGAGACTTGCTGATCCATTATAATATTTCCCTATGCCAGCTAACTCCCATTAGCATCCGAAGGGTGATGACATACTTATGGGTCTGCAAGTTCTTCAGGTATGTGCCGAACCTGCACTGCTTCAAAAAGCTCCATCGGCTAGTGCCAAATATTCAAAGTGGGCACGGAAGTCATGGCTCTGGGTGGTACCGGATTGAGTCTCGGCCCCCGTACCTAACCATGTGGCCGAACGACTCTTCAGACAAGGACTGGAGAGGCCAATGGATTTGGGTTAGAGCACCCACGGACCCGAGCCACCCTTGCGTCTTCAGCGCTCCCCGGTATCTTGCTGAGCCTGATCCCGACATGGGAAGTTTAGGTCCTCCCGAAGATAACGGCCCAGACCCGAACCTTAATCAACAGAACATCTTCGGCAAGCTGCCGAACCGGGGGGGGCAGCGGCCGAATGCAGCACATCCCGGAGACTTGGCTCCCCGATACGCATTATGTTTTCCAAGAGAACATGCTAGCAGCTGTCGGCCTCAGCCGAAAGTTTAAGGATGGTAAGCTTCTTCAGCTGGGGCCGAGGCCTTTTAATTATCTCTTTTCCTCTTTCACTTCACTTTTTTATGATGTGCCAACCTAACTGAACTGACCTTTCTCCTTTTCTTCTTCAGAGCGGGACGAGACCAACGTCGGCATCAACTACGCTCGTCTTGGCGTCAACCGAGAACGAGTTGTATCTGATCGGGCCCCCTCTATCACTAAGCCGAGGCACAGGGAAGTTCATCTAGACTCTTCCCACTTCCAAATTGAGGTTGTTGCTCTGTATCAGAGGCAAAAGCCTTGGTGGAAGAAGAGAGATCCCTGGTTTCAGCTGCTGGACGAAGAAGCTGAAGCTGCCCGTACGGCCGAGGAGGTTGCACGGGTTATTGAAGCTTGTGAAGGAGGAGAAGGGTCCTCCAGGGCTGCTGAAGAAGAAGCTGCAGCTAGGGCAGCTGAAGAAGACGAGGCTTTGCTGAAGACCTCGGTGAGTTTTTAGACTGTCTGTTTCTGTTGTTTTGTTTGTTTTTTTTTTACTCACATTCTCCCTCCCCCCTGTCTTTTACAGTCTGAAGAGAGTAACAGACACATAGAAGGGAAATCCCCTGTTCGTCCCGAAGACCAGATACAAGAAGAGTCTTCAGACTCAGATATGGACGAGCAGCCGCTTCAGAAAAGGCGCCGAAGAATGGCCATCATCGGCCCGCATGACTTTCAGCGGAGGCCGATGACCATCGGCGTTGATATAAGGGAACCCGAGGAAGTTAATGGATCGCTGAGGGTTCCCCGGCCACCACCTCAATCACCTCTGAAGACCTCTCCGCCACCTCCCGAGATGGAGGTGGATCAGAAAACTCCCGAACCTAAGGGAGGGGTCCAAGAAGAAGTTCAAGAGAGTGCTGCTGAGCACAGGAATGAGGATGCTGTGATGCCCCGTGCTGTGGGTTTCACGACAGACATTGCAAGAGAGGTTGAGGCCTTCGTCCTCACACCTGAAGAAGAAGAAGTCATAATAATTGACTCTTCTGAGAAGAAGGGGGATGCCGAGCCATCCAAAGTTAAAGAAGCTCCATCGTCATCCTTTCCTTCCTTCCAGACGCTGCAATCTGGAGAAATGGGTTTCTCGGCCCCCCGAATTCCAATCCCAGATCACATCTGGGACCTCATATGGGGTCGGAACCGAGAAGGTGCTGCAGCCTACTTCGGCGATTTTGCTGGCATGTCCGAAGTAGATAGGGCAAGAATCTGGTCGCTGAAGGCCACTGCTGGGATGGGCGAATCCAGCAGATCGGTTCCTGACCCAGCCAGGTCTAACCAACTGCTGATGATGCAGGTGATTCTCCTTGCCTTTATTTCCTTTTAAATTCAGCTCTTCAATTATCATTATTATTATTATTTTTTATTTTAACTTGTGCTCCTGTTTCCAGTTCGTGCACAATCAGACTCTCACTGTAGAGCTGATAGATACCCTACAAGATAGGGTGGACGCTGCCGAGCACGACAAAAAGGTAGCCGAGGAGGAGTTAAAGCTTGCTAAGCTGAAGCAAGCAGCAGCTGAAGAGCAGCAGCAGAAGGGTGAAGAATATGAGAGGAAAGCTGCTGAAGCCCTCAAAACCTTCTGCGATGCTATGGAGAAGGAAGTTTTTCCCCCACTGATGGAAGGGGAAAAATTTCTCCAAGAGCACATGGGAGTGGACATCTCCAAATTCAAGGCCGCCATTGAGAGCCGATTCCAAGGTGGAGCTGCTGCACAAGCTGAAGTGCAGCAGCAGCTAGAAGCTCTTGAAGCCAGCAGAATGGTTGCTGAAGAGATGCTCCAAGCCAGGGATGTCCAACTCTCAGAGGCTGCTGCTGCTGCTGAAGCTCAGAGAGCTAAGCTCCAAGAAGTTGAGGATCAGCTGATGGCACAAAAGGAAGAAGTGGCCCAGGCTCAGACTGAGGCTTCCCAAGTTCAGCAGGAGCTAAATGAGCTGAAAGGTTCCTCCTCCAAGCTCGCCGATGAGCTGAAGAAATCCAAGGAAGACTTGGAGGAGACAAAGAAGAAGTTGGCCGATGCTGAGGCTCTACTCAAAGTCCGTGTCTATACCCAAGAAGAGTATGAAATGGGTTTCAGAAACGGGTTCAGAGTGTGCCGAAGAGTTTGCCTACATGCTGAGCCGAAGTTGGACTGGTCCAAATGTGCTGAATGGGTCCAGGATCCCGAAGACCCTCACATGAAATATGCAACTCCCATCGAAGCTGAAATCCTTAAGGCCGAGGAAGCCGAAGAAGAAGCTGAGAGAATGGAGTTGGAGGCTGAACAGAGGGAAAGGGAGGCTCGGCAGAGTGCAAAGCCTGCTTCTTCTGCCGCTGGGGCTGAGACCACCATAAGGCCCAACAATGCTGATCAGTCTGGTCCTCGGGCTGAAGCATAGGAACTCGGGCAGTCGTCTTCAGAATCTTGCGGTTCATCATGCGCTCAACTTTAGACTTGCCGCTTTCTGAATTTTTGCCTTGTTTGTTTTTTGCTTCAGCTTGCCTTGTCGTACAAAACAGTTTATTTTTTTGCTTCTGTACGTATTTCGGCAGCTGTTATTTTCCGCTTGTGGGCGGCTGCCGATATAGTTTGTTAACTTATTTGAACTTGTAGCTCAATTTCCGAGCATGAATCATCAATTTGATGTTCTTTCCTTCAGCAGCTTTGTTTTTGGATGCTTTGCTGTTTCTTCAATTCTGCTGAACATAAACTTGCACTGGTAGTGCTTCTGAAAATGGGTATCCGAAACACAGGGCCAGCTAAAGGCAATGCTTCGGATAATGACTTTCTGGGATACAAGGCTCAGTTAAGGCAATATCCCAGAATCGTCCATGGACTCATGCCTTTGGAGAACAAATCTTTCTGAAGCTTAACTTCAGCTGAAAGATTAGAGTTCTTTAAAAAGACGAGTTTTGTCAGCAGTCTGAAACCCAGTTACCCGAAGGCGAAGGTTTCAGACGGTGCTGAATAAACAATTTCCAACTATTGCTGTTATCCTTGATTTTCTGTCTATCATTAAAAAATGGATATCCGAGACACAGGGCCAACTGAAGGCAATGTTTCGGATAATGGCTTTCTGGGATACAAGGCTCAGTTAAGGCAATATCCCAGAATTGTCCATGGACTCATGCCTTTGGAGAACAAGTCTTGCTAAAGTTTGACTTCAGCTAAAAGACCAGTGTTCTTTAAAAAGACGAGTTTTGTCAGCAATCTGAAACCCAGTTACCCGAAGGCGAAGGTTCAGACGGGGCTGAATAAAAAACCCTTAAAGAGTAGATAGACTCAAGGAAACTTGAAAGGATAAAAAGTTTGCAAACATTTATATAAATGGTGGCTCCAAGGCCTTACATAAATTGAAAATGCACTTACAAAGATTGTTCTGCCCCGAAGGGTTTACACATGATATTTTTTTAGTATATCAGCGTTCCAGTGATTTTTCAACTCGGTTCCATCCAACTGCCGAAGTCGGTATGTCCCTGGCTGCAGCTCATCACAGATTTCATAAGGCCCCTCCCATGCAGCTGAGAGTTTCCCATGGATTCGGCCCTTCTGGACTGCAGCGGCATTCCGAAGGACAAGGTCTCCAATTTTAAGAGGCCTTGCATGGACCCTTCGGTTGTAAAATTTGTTGATTCTCTGCTTATAAGCAGCCATTCTGTCTCGGGCTGAGTCTCTTACTTCGCCGAGGAAATCGAGAGATTCCTTCATTAGTCGCTCATTCTCAGCCGAGAAGTGGTGCACTCGTAGGCTCTCAGAGCCAATTTCCACTGGAAGAACGGCTTCGGCACCGTACACCAGTTCAAAAGGTGAATAGCCCGTTGCCTCTTTTTCAGTTGTCCGAAGGGACCAAAGGGTTCCAGGGAGCTCCTCCAGCCACTTGGACTTTTGATCTTCCACCCTCTTTTTGAGGGCATTTAGGATCTGCTTATTTGCAGCTTCGGCTTGTCCGTTACTCTGCGGGTGGCATACTGCTGAATATGCCAGTTTGATGCCGAACTGATCTGTATACCGCTTCAGCGGTAAGTTATCGAATTGCCTCCCATGATCAAAGACAAATACTCTCGGAATGCCGAAACGAGTGATGATATTCTGCCAGATAAATTTCCTGACAGTTTGCTCTGTAATGTTCGAGGCTGCTTCGGCCTCGATCCACTTACTGAAGTAGTCAGCACCAACTATCAGCCATTTTTTCTGGTACACAGCCTCTGGAAATGGTCCAAGTATATCCAGTCGCCATTGGGCAAACGGGAGTGGATTGAGGATCGGCTGAAGATCCCTTGCTGGCTGGTGGATAACTGGAGCGTATTTTTGACATTTTTCGCATTTCCGGACCAACTCCTTAGCATCTGCGATCATGGTGGGCCAGTAATATCCAGCCCTCAATGCCTTGTGGGCTAAGGTCCTTCCCCCGATGTGGTTCCCACAGATGCCGAGGTGAATTTCCCGTAGGATATAATCTGCATCTGTTGGTCCCACGCATTTCAGCAATGGGGCTGAGAAGGACTTTTTCAGAAGCTCCCCCCTGAAGACAATGAACCTTGAGCTGGTTCTCTTCATCTTGGAGGCCAAAGCTCTATCTCTGGGGGTCTCTCCCCGAAGTTTGAAAGCTAGGATGGGATCCATCCAACTAGGCTCTGGGTCAGCGCAGCACACTTCAAGTGCTTCGTCGACACTTCTTACTCGACGTACTTCCACATATACAGATCTGTTCAACTCAGTGAGAGTTGAACTGGCAAGTTTGGAGAGTGCATCGGCTTGAGTATTCTGACCCCTTGGGATCAGCTGAACCTCGAAAGTTTTCAGCTTTGCAATGACTGATTTGATCTTGGCAAGATAAGCTATCATGGAGGGCTCTTTGGCCTCGTAGCTGCCACTAATCTGATATGCAACTAGCTGAGAGTCTGTTTTCAGACAGACATGATCGGCTTCCAGGGAGATGCACAATTCTAGGCCGGCGATTGCTGCCTCATATTCGGCTTCGTTGTTCGAGGCCTTAAAAGAAAATTTTAGTGCATACTCGAAGGATTTGCCTTCAGGAGAGGTTATCACTACTCCTGCCCCCGAACCATTTTCGGTGGAAGATCCATCCGTAAACACGGTCCAGACTTTCTTTTCATTGTCTGGCGCTTCTTGGTATGAGCATTCGGCCAAAAAATCCGCTAGGGCTTGAGCCTTAATGGCAGCCCTCGGACGATAGCTGATGCTGAATTCGGTGAGCTCAAAAGCCCACTTGGCTAGCCTACCAGATTTTTCAACCTTGCCGAGAACTTTTTCCAACGGCTGATCAGTTAAGACCACTATCTGATGACAATCAAAATAGGGCCTCAGCTTCCGAGCAGCTACTACTACCGCAAAAGCGACTTTCTCGAGTAGAGGGTAGCGAGTCTCGGCATCTGTCAGTGTATGACTGACAAAGTAGATCGGTTGCTGACTTTTGCTTTCTTCCTTCAGCAGTACTGCACTGATGGTGGCCGGGCTAACGGCCACATACAGGTACAAAGTTTCTCCATCTGCTGGGCTAGCCAGCGTTGGGAGTTGAGCCAGATGCTCCCGAAGCTGTTTAAAGGCTTCTTTTTGCTCTTTCTCCCAGACGAGCTCTTTTGTTTTTGGGAGTTTCAGGGCTTTGAAGAAAGGTAACCCCTTATCCGAAGCTCTGGAAATGAACCTCGAGAGGGCTGCCATTCTTCCGGTGAGCCGCTGAACATCCCGCTTTGTTTTCGGCTCAGGAAGGTCGAGCGCTGCTTTGACTTTGGAGGGATTGGCATCAATCCCCCTCTTGCTGACTATGAACCCAAGGAATTTCCCTGACTTCACGCCGAAGACACACTTCTTCGGATTCAACTTCATTTGATGCTTTCTTAAGGTGGCGAAAGTTTCCGCCAGGTCTTTAACATGGTCCTCAGGTTTTTTGCTTTTGACAATCGAATCGTCGACATAGACTTCCATGTTTCGGCCCTTTTGGTCGGCGAAAACTTGATCCACAAGCCTTTGATAGGTTGCCCCCGCATTTTTCAATCCGAAGGGCATCATTTTGTAATTGTACACCCCAGCGTTCGTGACGAATGTCGTCTTTGCTCGATCGTCGGGGTGCATGAAGATCTGATGATACCCCGAGAATGCGTCCATGAAACTAAGCAAGGCGTGGCCACTTGTCGAATCGACTAGCTGATCGATCCTCGGCAAGGGATAGAAATCCTTTGGACAAGCCTTATTTAGGTCCGTGAAGTCGACGCACATCCTCCAGGTACCATTGGCCTTCTGAACCATCACCACATTTGCCAGCCATTCTGGATATTGGCAAGGCTCGATGAAGCCTGCCTCCATCAATTTTTTGACCTCGGCTGCGATGTCTCGGTTCTTATTAGCGGAGTAATTCCGCTTCTTTTGCTTAATTGGTCGACACGTTGGGTCAACATTAAGCTTATGGGAGATGAGGTCTGGACTTATCCCGGGCATATCAGCTGCCGAGAAAGCAAACACATCTCTGTTGTCCCGAAGGAGCTGAATAAGTTCACAACGGGTGTTCGGATCAAGGTCCATCCCGATTGATACACATTTATCAGCGTCTCCTTCGGTCAACTCGACCGTTTCAGTTTGCTGGTCCTTGTCCATTGCTGATGGACTGGACTCTTCACAATCTGGCCTGCTGTCTATGTCAGCAGGCGTCCCAGACTTTTTGTTCTTCGGCTGGCTCTCTGAGTCTTTCGGCTCAGACGAAGAGCTAGCCTTTTCCTTTTCTGGCCCTTTTTCTCTAGGCACAGAACCTTGGGCCGAAGCACTTAGGCCTTTCAGCTTTTTTGTGCTGGGCTCTCTTTCTCTTTCTTTCTCCTCCTCATCCTTGTCATCGTCATCTGGGCGACTAGTGGATGGCTTGAGGTAGTTGCACCTTCGGGCGTCCTTTTGGCTGCCCTGGATCCTTTCGGGGAATCCGGCGTCTGAGACGTAAATCATCAGCTGATGATAAGTTGAGACGACCCCTTGGATCTCGTGAATTATGGGTCTCCCCAAAATCACGTTGTACACTGAAGGAGCGTCAATGACCAAAAATTCAGTCATAACATTCCTGGCTGCCTCGTCGCAGCCGATGGTGACAGGAAGTGTCACCTTCCCATCTGGATAAGTTGAAGCCCCATTGAATCCGGATACCAGGTAGGGTACAGGCGTAAGGTGTTTGGGGTTCAGCTTGATTTGATTGTAGGCCTTTCGGAACAGAATGTTTGCTCCGCTGCCCCCGTCAACAAGGACCTTACTGACGTCGTGGTTGGCCACCGTGGCGATAATCACCAACGGATCTTCGTGAGGGAACGCTACCCCCCGGCAGTCGGCAGCTGTGAACGTCATGTTCGGCACCGGCGACTGGGAAGGCTGAATGTCAGCGTTGTTCACCTGGTGGGTCAAAGCCCTAAGGTGTCGCTTGTGCTCCCTCCGAGAGCATATTCCTCCCGAGATAACATTAATCGGAGAGAATTTTCCCTCTGGATTTTTACTGTTCTTTCGGGGGAAGTTGAGGTCTTGCCGAGAGTCCTTTGCTGACTTCTCGGAATCTTTCTTCTCGCGGTGATCCGCGATGTATTTTTTCAAGTATCCCTTCCGGACCATGTCCTCTATCTGGTCCTTCAGTTGGATACACTCCTCAGTGTTATGTCCCGGAGATTCGTGGAACTCGCACCACTGATTCTTATTTTTTCGCTGATACCACTCTGGGAGTGGTCTCGGCTTTCGGTAACTCTGCTCCTCCTTCGTCACGCTGTAAATTTTGGCGCGTGGAAGAGAGAGCGGAGTGTAGGACTCGTATCTACCTGTGTATGAAGCAGATTTTTCCTTCTTTGGGTCGCTGGCCGTGGATTGCTCCGAGGCCTTTGACTTTCCCCTTGCCTTATGGCCTTGGCCTTCAGACAAGGGTATTTGTTTTTGCTTCCCTCCCCCGAATTGAGGTTGGGTTTTCGCTTTGTTCCACTCTTTAGCTCGGATGAACTTATCCGAGGCATTCAGAGCTTCCTCCAAGGTCTGCGGGGTATGCATGACCATGAAGTCTAGGAACTTCCCGGGCTGAAGGCCATTCTGCATTGCAAAAACGGCTAGCCCCTGGTCCAGCTGAGAGACACTGGATGACTCGTTGCTGAAACGGGTCAGATAGTCTCGGAGGCTTTCGGTTTCCCCCTGTCGCAGACTGATGAGTTCTGCAGTAGTCTTCTCTCGGCGGTTTGCCGTGGAAAACTTGCTTCTAAATTTGGAGGACAGATCATCCCACCCTGTTATGGAGCCTTGCTTTACTCCCTTGGAGATCCACGCTTGCGCGACCCCCTTGAGAGTGGTTGGGAAATATTTGCACCAAGTCGCTTCGGATCTGGGGCAAAGATGCATATGAGCCTCATACGAGGCAATGTGGTCCTTCGGATCCGAAGTTCCATCATATGTGATGTGCGACGGTATTTTAACCGTGGGCACGTGCTCTTCCAGTATCCACTGCTCGAATGGCGAACTGGCGGGTAGCATAACGTCCTTGCCCTTGTTCCTGGCCGAAGGGACCGCGCTCCGCCCTCTTAGAGAGGTAGGAGTGGTTTTCGTCCCTGGCTGGGAAGTCTGGGCCTCGGCCGCAGGGAACGAGAGGCGACTGTGCACGCTCGGTTCCTTGCCGCCGAGTCGGTCGAGGACGCTTCGGCGAACAGTCTCCGGTTGTTCTCGGTGAGCAGATTCTGGCCGAGAAGCTGAATTGCTGCTCTTATGCGTTCCTGATCGGGAGGTTGAGGATCCTCTGAAGAATTGAGGGTTCTTTTTCCTCTCTCTTTCAGTTTTCCAGGTATCCTCTTCCCACTCTTCCAGTTCCCGGAAGGAAGAAAGTTTCCCACCATCATGGTCTAGCTTCCTCCGCTGATGCCGGGTATGCGGGGGAGTTCGATCACGAGGTGGTGGCATATTTTGTGCCCTCATTGCCTCCATGAGCACTGCCAACGCTCTTGCCACCTCCTCCGAGCTGGGCCCCGTCAAAGGGGTCCTCGGCTGAGTATGGGAATGAGAGCGGACGGTCGATGGTTGGCTTTGGGGCACTGAATGCGTCCTATGATCGGATTGACCCCTGCTAGACCGAGAATGACTCGGCCTATGATGAGAATTATGAATTACGGGAGAAAGGGAATCCTCCCTGTATGATCCTCGCCCCGAGCTGGCACCCTTGGGAGAGTTCCGGTCCGGTGAGGGTGATGGTGTAGGGGTTTTAGGCTTTTCGCCTGCTCCTTGACGGAGGCCTTTGCTCTTGAGGTTCTTAGCCATTGCTACTAAGATAATTGCAAGATGATCTTGGTTAGAAATTTGGCTTAAATATTTTTTGAAAGTCTTCCCCACAGACGGCGCCAAATTGTTTCGGATGAAAACAATGGGACCTTGCCGGAGGTCCGATGAAGTGGAGAAGACTGGATTCGGTCCAAGTGATATTGGGCCGAAGCTCTCCTGCACAGTAAACACACGTAAACTAGCCTCGGGGGTGTTGCCGAGGAAGGCCCCTCCGATGCTAGAGTCAGTACTGTGTGTAGAAAGAGAACACTATGCAAGAGAATTAATTGCTTGAGGCTTTTTTTGAAAATCCCATAAAAATGTAATATTGATGGCTTTTATACCTTGGCATGTATGGAAAGGTTGGGCCTTAGCCCAATTGGCTTGCCTTGAGGACTGATCTTTGACTTTGGCGCATTTGGAGAGTTGAACCTTGACCTTGGGCTTTTAATTGGATCATTTAATGACTAGGCCCAATTGGACTAAATTGGACCCAAACAATGTATATAATGTTAGTGATAACTGTCCACAAAGCTCCTTGCTTAAGAAGAGTAAGATACGTTCATTTATTTTGAGTCGTCCTCGTCATAGAACTCTGGCGGAGAGTATACAAATGGACCGCTGGGTGTGCCTAAGGGTATTGAGCTTAATGTCTGCAAATACTAAAACCTATCCTGATTCAATAGGTAAACTTCTCCATTTAAGGTATCTTAATTTGTCTAGGAATCACATACTAGCGGCACTCCCTGATTCTATCATTGAACTTCATAATCTACAAACTTTACTTTTAAGTGATTGTAATAATTTGAGGGAGTTGCCAAAAGGTTTTAGCAAATTAGTAAAACTTAGGCACTTGGATCTAAGTCGCTGTAGGGAGTTAACTGTGATGCCTTCGGGCATAGGTGAATTGACTAGTCTTAGGCACTTGGGTTTAGAAGAGTGTTATAAGTTAACTTGCATGACTTTGGGCATGGATAAGTTGACTCGTCTTAGGGTGCTACCCTTCTTTGTGGTGGGTAAGGGTCAGAGAGTTTCAAGTGAGGAACAATACAGTGCAGAACTCAAAGACCTTAAAGCATTGGCCAACTTAATTGGTGGCATATATATTAATATTGGTAAATATTACATAGAAGGCCTGAATAATGGAGAAGATGAATACTTGAAGAGCATGAAGTATATCACGGAAGTAAACATTGGTTTTGATTTTGACAGTGATGCTGATAAAGATCGTGACCTTGAAGTTATGATGGAAAAGCTAGAGCCACATTCAAATATCAAGAGGTTCATCTTGAATTATTATAGGGGTACGATCATTCCAAGATGGGGAAGAGAAGAGGATAATTGGGCTATCTCTCTCCCAAATCTTGTTCATATCAAGCTTGTAAGTTGTAAGAAATTGGAGCAGTTACCGTCTCTGAGTACACTGCGTTACCTGAAATCATTGGTGCTTTGTAAATTATCAAAGCTGGAGTATATAGATAATAAAAGCAGCAACACTGGCAGTGGTGTTGGAGAAGATTTGACAACATTCTTCCCCTTTCTTGAATCTCTTATAATTCAAAGCCTGCCAAATTTGAAAGGATGATGGAGGGGGGAGGAGTTGATTGCGGATGAGAATGATCATACCTTGAGGAGTAGGCTCACATTTCCCCGGCTTTCAAATTTGGAAATCACCTATTGTTGTAACCTGGTGTCATTTCCTTCCTGTTCAAGCCTTGAATATTTGAAATTATGTGAAGACTTTGAAATCCAATTCAAAACTTAAAGACAGGCTTTGAATTTTCAACAGATTGTAATTTTGCGAGATAAACTAAAATAAAGTAAGTATGAGAAAGCAAAATTAAATGAGACAAGACACAACAAATTGTTACACGAAGTTCGGCAATGAATATGCCTACGTCTCCGCCTAGGGTTATCCAGCTCGTAGGATTTTAAATCTTTTTACTTCCTCCGTCCTTTAGAGACCTAAAGCAACCTAGGAGATCAACCTATCTTCTTTCTGCAGCCGTCCAGCTACACTTTAGCGTCTCAGATCCTAGAAATAAAAAGCCTTCTCACTTTTACTATACTTTGAGTATTATAGATTTACAACTCTTGCTTATGTAAGATCTTATGCTTGATAATTCTTGTGTGTTGTTATTTTCTTCAATACACTTGCACCCTTTATATAGGAGTTGTAGAGCTGGAACAGCTTTTTGAATTTTGAAGCTAGCCGTTTAATTCTTCAACATTGTTTGAATTCTTCAACGTACACTAGTTGTTAGGCTTCAAAACTAACGTTCAAAGGCAGCAAAGATTCCAGCCTTATTTCAAGGGAACTGAAAAACAAATTTGAATCTAGAAGCAAGTTTGTTAGTATTAGATAACCATGCAACATATAGATTCAAATTCAAAACAGCAATATCCCTTATCTTTAGTAATCTGCAAAACAGATTTTGTTTGTGAAAGATAAACGTTTAAACTTTAAGATAAACATTAGCTTCACAAATATATCCAAAATAGTCAGATAAACATTTAAACTTCAGATAATTATAACAGAATATATTAGATACTTAATTGACCAGAATGGACTTAACAACGTCCAGCCCAAAGCACATCAAACACTAGACTTCAAGATATTAAGTATGCACTTTGACATACATATTGTGGGCTTAATAAAAGTATATCAATTCGTTGCAGAGCCCAATATAAAAACGGTACCTGTGTTAGCACATTTGGAGTTTGCCTTCAATCATAAAAGTAAACAAAAATATTATATCATCAAGGTGGACTCTTCAAGTTCAGTAAAAATAATACAAGTTCAGCAAAATTAGTTTAAGTTTATTAAAAATAATTTCAGTTCAACAAAAATATGGCGAAGTGAACAGGGTCCAACTCTAACTCTAAAGAAGAAATATAATAGAGAATCAGTAAAAATAATTTCAGTTTAGTAAAAATAATTTCAGTTCAATAAAAATAATTTAAATTCAGCAAAAATAATTTCAGTTCACTAAAAATAATTTCACTTCAGCAAAAATAAGGTAAAGTAAACGAGGCCTAACTTGTCATGCTATGTTCAAAGGATGGTACACTTATGATTTCCAAAAGTGTCTCCAACCATGTTGTTGGCACCAGTTTTGCAAGATAGATTTGCATACCATTGTTGTTGAGTGTAAAAAATTAAATCAGTGCTACTATGCTACTATTTTTTTCCGAAACAAATGGTATGGTATGGAGTAGTCCATAATAAATAGTCGTAAGTGTCAGTGTTGAAGCTTAAGAGTTTTGATGATGATGAATAAAAGCAATGTTTGATTAGAACAGGTGAAGTTGACTTTGGAAGTGGAAGAGTAACCTATCTATGAAGACTCAAGGAGATCTAAAGGAACGTTAAAGAAAGTAGAAGAAGAGTTCCTCACTGGAACTAACTGTGATCCCTAACATGAACACGAAGAGAAGTTTCCTATCAGGAGCTTGACAGCAAGCTAAGAAGATTAGTTTGGTCAGCATTGAAGACAACAAGTTCCATAAGAACTTGACCTGCGAGTTCCAGCAAGTAGCTACAGAGTTGAAGACAACAGGAACTTAGTCCTGGTGCGTAAAGCCCAAGTATCCTTACAATACAGCGATTGATGAGACAATCCAGCTATAGAATAAAAGTATTTTGTTTAGTTTATTTTACTAAGGATTGTTGTAAATATGTTAGTTTAGTTTATACATGAAATCTATTAGAAGTGTGGCAAAGCTTGGAAAGCTATTAAATATGAAAATTTATAAAAGATAAGCTTAATTTTATGCAACGATTTTTGAAATATTTTATCTTATAAAATCCGGTTTTACAAAATATTATTCTTTTCCAAAATTATATCTTTGTTAAGTTTTCCAAAAGATTTTATTCTACAAGATCGTTGTAATTATAATAACGGTAGTTTTAATAATTTCTATCTTTCGAAAGGAAAACCCTACATATGAGTACAACTTGTATATAAAGTAGAATTCATAATTTGCACAACGTGTGAGTTTATGCGTGAAAAATTTGAAGAGTGTGAAAAGTGTAAGTTTGCCAAGTCTAAACTTTGTCATATTAGTTTCGGATTTCATGTGTAGCTTTTCAATCACATATTAGAGTCAAGTGTTTGTATTATTTTGGTAATGGGGTGAGTGTTTAGCATATTGCATAGAATTAGTTGGCTTCAAGGTTGAAGCTAAGTGCGAGAGTACTCCGGTAGTGCTTAGTGAATCTAAGTCAGGGACTTAGGTTGTGTAGGATAGGGTCCTATCGAGTAGTAAGTTCAACCGGGAACTTGTGAGAAAGGTCTGTTTGTAATAAGTTGTAACTAGAAGTGTTTGGCTTATTATAGTGGATTGATTTGGTGTTTGAAATCCCTTGGAAGGTCGAGGTTTTACTTCCACCTGGCCTGGAAGGTTTCCTCGTAAAATCTTGTGTGCATTGCAAGTTCCTTTATCATTCTATTTTATTTCCGCAAAAGTAGTCACTAGGAACAATTCACCACCCCCCTCTTGTAGTGTTCGTCTCAATAAACAGTCAGCTTGTTTAATTTATCAGTCTAGTTAACCACTGCTCTTACCATCAAGAAAATGTGAAATGTAAAATTTTAAACACTTTACCTAATTTATTTTAGGTGACAAACCTGTGATTAAAGTAGAAGGTGATTTTTTGTCAAAAGGTTAGTCTGTTATTTCACTTCTGCACATGTCTTTTCTTCTGTATTGTATCTCATTTAGCAATAACAGTTTATTTGTAGCATAAATTTGAACAAGCGTAATTACACCTGGCCTTTATGTATCTTAAGTTTCTTAACTGAATACGAGATAAATATAGTAGTGATAAATATTGTTCTTTAGTTCATTTAGCAACTATTTGGTCTTTCACGGATTTAGACTTAGCCCGCGCCATTAGTCCTGATTTTCCTTCTATCGCATCATCGCATGTCTGTTTCTCATAATTTGTAATGTATGCTTGAAATTTGTTCACACTATTTCTCTGCACAAATGAGCATATGCTACTTGAAATGTTAATAGATTATTCAATTATGTGCTTCTACTTCATAGTTACGAATGAAGTATATCATTAACTTTTATGTCTTCCAGGATGTCTATTTAGGCAGTGTCTCAAAAAAGTCGACACTTCCTCTTGAAGTCTACAAGGAGGTGAGGTTGCTTCTGTGCTCTTTTTTTTTTTATTTTAGTGTAAAAACACGAGGCTTTAAGCCTATTTTATAACCAATGAACAAATTTTTACTAGTACCTCCAGTTCTTGTTACTTGCAACAATTACCAAAAACAGATGTGGGTAGACACCTGATTGTGTCTCCCCAGGCCAAAAACCAAACCCAGTGATGAGTACCTTTCACGTCTTTGATTATCGAGGTAGGTGAAGAGTTGAAGAGTCCCGTGAATTTCCTTTAGCCTTGACCATTTATAACCTTTCCTTAAATGTTTTAATCCAAAATCATTTATTTCGTGCTTATAAAGTATAAATCCAAAATCATTCATTTCGTGTCCTTAAAATCATTCATCATTTCGTGTCCTCTTTATAAAAACGTCCAAACCTGATTATTTTGGTCCATAATCTGGGTCCAATAATTGTGTAATTGGTTGGGGTTTGAAAAGAGCTTTCCAACGATAATTATAAGCCCAAATCCGAGTTATAACGAGGAAGTTATGACCAAAATACTAAACTGAGCCCAAACCAAATCTTACCTACGAACCAATGACCATGTGGAGGATAAGTTCATGAAAGTTGATTTTAATGAAAAGTTTGTAAAACTTTCAATAATTGAGATTACACAAGTGGTTGTGTACTCTGTAGTGCGGGTGACTAAGTGCCATGAAGCTGCGATGCCTTGTCTAATCGGAGCCCCACTCTACAATCAATCATGCTTCTTTCCACATTTCACTTGCCATTGTCGTAGCTTAATCACAAAAAGTCAATTTTTATTTTTTATTTTTTTTTGTCAAAATGTTTCATTTATTTAAAAACAGAGAGAGTACGTAAATTTTAGGTTATATATTCGTATGATATATATAATATGAATATCTTTTTAATAATAAATCTGCTTAATTTTCTATAAGTAGTTGCTAAAAGACTAACTATCATATTGGGAGGAAAAGATTACATTACATCGAAATTATATTTTTCATAGGAAAAAAAAATATTATGGTGAATTAAATATTTTCTAAGATGATTTGACAAAAAAAAAAAAAATGTTTTAAACGGGAAAATTTTAAACCATAAATTGACACCTGTTAATTTTTGTTCACCTTTAGAATATAGTTATAGTTATAGTTATAGTTTAGAGTCATTGAGCATAATACGTTTCCAAAAATTATTTTAATTTTACATTCCACCTATCTTTAAATTATTAATTTTTCTGTTGGAATTTCTCTTTTGTTAATGTAACAAAAATACAAAATCTATCTACCCCTTCTTTAAATATGAGAACTTTAGCTACTGTTGAAAATGAATAGTGTCTGTTTTGCCCTTCCTCTTCTCTCTACATGAACACTGAAATGGCTTCCCTCTCATTTTCTCTCCTTTCCCTCTGCTTTCCCTGTACACACATGGCTACAATCCCTTTTCTTTTTCCCCTATTCTCTTTCTCTCTTCTATACCTATTCTCTTTCTCTCTCCTCCATGAGCAGCGTACTCTGAGCTTTCTTTCTCTTCTTGATTTCTTGTTTTCCCTCTTCATTCCCTTTCATTTCTACTTTGACTGATCTTAATTTGATACTTTGTGGTTAAATTTTGATTTCGCAACTTCATACTTTGTGGGTTAGGGTTTTCTTTTTCCGATTGAACAATTTTTCCATTGCTGTAGATGAACTTAGCTTTAGTGTTTTCTCGAATTTACAAGATAGCTGCCATTTTTGTAAAGCACTATCTTTGCATGTATGCTGATCTTGCTCGTTGACCTAACTTTCCTTTTTTGGCGTTTTGGATCAGGCGGAGGAGGAAATCGCCGCCGCCGGTTATGGTGGTGGTGGGTTTAAGGTGAGATTTGGGGCTGATTATGATGTGGAATTTGGGGGTAATTCTCTCTTCTCCATTGAAGGCTTGAAGCACGTACTCTGAATTCTCCATTGGTGCGGCTTCGGAACTGTCTCATCAGTTGAACAACTTCTGAGGTAAGATCTTTCTTCTTCTATGTTCGTCTTCCAATTCCTGTGCATACTTGAATTCTCCATTGAAGGTTCGTTAGATCACTCTTTTTTTTTTTTTTTTTTAAATGTTTAATGTAAACCTTCTTTTCCCAGTAATCTGTGTGCCTCAAATGAATTGATATATTTTGACTTCTAACTCACTGCGATCAATTTGTGCTTCTATAAAATCTATTGCGTTATCAATCACTTGTGTTAATATTATAATACATGACACAGGATTTAAGAAAATGGTTACCCATTATCCTTCAGCTGCAATTTCCTGCACCGAAGTTGCACCTTATGCTGCACAAGTTTCGCAAGTAACAGTTGGTGATTCACGATATACTTATTCAGAATCTGCGATGCTTGGCCTAAAAAAAATTACATATTGTAAGTAAACAAAAATCTGTTTGAATTACTTTATACAGTATATGGGCTTTACAGGTGTCAAACTTTGTTTCTTGTTTACCTTTGCCTCTCTTACATATACCTCTGTATTGTCAAATGTTAAGGTTGCTTTAATAATGTTTGATTTTCAAATCAGTCAGCTCAATTAATGGAGGTTTTTCTTGAAATTGCTCGTAACAACACCAACAAGGATCTCGAGAGATGTGGGGTTCTTGGTGCTTCCCTTGTAGGATTCTTTTCTATTTCTTTTGTCTGTTTAATCTTAGTTGAAATTATATGCTTCAAGGACCTTTACTTCATTGTTACCATTAAGTGCTGCTCATCATCATAATCCATTAATCTTTGTTGGCTTGTGTACAAACTCCCTGTTAGCCTCTGTCCTTAAATATTTTGTAATCTTTCCTTTTTGGGATTTTGCATAATAAGTTTTACATTTTCTCTTGTATATATATCAACGCATCCCCTTTTACTTACTCTCTCTCTCTTTTTTTTATTTTTTTATTTTTTTTTAAAATTATTATATATATTTGTTTTACTTACTTAAAAATTCTAACATCACCATGGCAACCCAAAGTTTGAAGGTTGTTGACAAAGCTTGCTGGTTTATTTTTGCTGTAAAAAATAAATCTAATATCATTCGCTAATACCAAGCCAGCATTTTTGCATTAAGCCTGCTTTCTAGGATTATCTCCTTCATTTAAATTAGGGATATATATTAGCATTTTTGCATTAAGCCTACTTTCTAGAAAACAAATTTTTTGGAATTTAGAATTTTGAGTAAAGAGAGGAAAAATTAGGGATGCTGATGTTGATGAGGTCGGACAAAATGTCTACCTCTGCTACTCGCGTTGGCAGGGAAGCTTCTATATGAATTAATAAGAATACTACTGTTCTAATTCCGATTGTTTTTTTTTTTTTTTAATTGTTCAATTTATTTTATTTTTCATCAATTACTTCATTCTCTATCCTGTATTTTTCCTTTTCATTTTGTGATGCTTTTAACTTCTTCAGGACATCTGCAAAACCTTAGATATGATGAGTGAGATTGCAGTAGAAATGGAGAGACTTAATGCATCTCAAGAGATAATTTCTCCCCCAAAAAAACATTAATTTTGCCAAATTTTACTCTTCAATTCATTTTTTCCAATTTTTTTTTCAAATTGTTCACTTCACTGGTTTCCTTTTTGGTTTTTTTTTTACCCCAATCGAATTTTTTGTAAAATACTAATTTGATTTTACATTATGTTAAATTCAATCAGATTTGACATTGCATTTAATTATATCTTGCTATGACATTGCTATTTGGAATACGATATGCCGGGATCATATTTGAGGAATCTCTGGCTTTTAATAAGAGTGGAGTAGGTTTATCATGGCTGTAAGCTTGTGGGCTGTAAAAAGCATAGGGGTCAGTTTTTCTTTACTTGCGGAATTCCCTGGCAGTGTAATCTTTCTTCCTGGCAGTGTAATCAAGTTTGTATAATATGTGAATTGAATTGGTATTGTTTTTCTGGTGAAAAATTGATTGCAGAAATTGGTTCAACATCAGCCAACTCAGTATCCAACATCTGAAGAACTGAGTATTGGTAAAATCAAGTTCAAGGCCTTTGATTTGGGAGGGCATCAGATCGCTAGCCAGGTTCTACTGAAGGTATCCACTTTGTTAATAAAATCTTAGAATATTCATTTGCACAGTATGTATCGATCATACAAACAATCATACAAACTACACAGTTATATTGTGATTTATGTGGTAGATAAACCTAAATTAATGCTAATTTTTCTTTTTTTTTTTGGTCGAATTTGACAGATTAAAACGTCAAAAGTGTTATGTTGGATTTTGTGGAAAAATGAAATTGAGTAGATTTGAGTCACTTGTTGTTGTTGAGTTGTTTTGGAGCTTGTGAAATTAAGAGTTTGAGTAATGGAATGGGTTGTTGCTTATATATCGAATGGGTTCGGGGTTACCCATCTTATAAGCGAAAACCACAATAAAATATTGGCTTATATGTGAACTTTAACATGATTAAGGTATTTATTATCTGTGCATTCTGGTTTCAAGGTTTTGTTTGTGACTTTTCATCCTACGTTGTTGTTCTTTCGAACTTTATGTGTTGAGGGGTTGATATTGTGGTTGAATTGTCAATTAATAATGTCTTGTTTCTAGCACTCATAAGTGGTTCATATACCTTACAACATTACATGGTTAACATGCATGGTGTTGCTTTTAGCATAATTATATGCTTAAACTTTCTTTGAGTATGATATTTGGCTGTTGGTCTTATTATCAACTCTTAATTGTCCCATAAATGATTTTGATAATAGTGGATTTATAATTTGTATAGCTTTAATGTCATTGCAGTTGAGATAAGAAGATGAATTTGTATTGTTATGTGGGCTATGTTGAAGTATATTATCCAAAGGGATCCTACTTGTAATGTTTTGTTCTATGTTTGGGCACGATACTTGTGCATGATGGTAGGATTTAATTGGAGTTTTGCATACTCAAGTGATCAGTCTGACAAAAGTAAAAACTTCTTATACTTTAGTGTGCCTATTTGTATGATTGTGTTTGTGTAATGTTGCTTTTGTTTACCCTATATCATAGTCCGCCTTTGTAGTTGATGAAATCTCAATAAAGAAGGTGGACTCATGGTAAAGAGGTAAAGAACTGGTGGTGCAAGGATTACTTTAATGTTAAATAATGTGATACACAGTTGGTAGATGGCTTGTTTTGTTAATTTTTTTTTTTTCTTGTAATGGAGAAAGTAGAGGAGTTTTATTGCATCTTATAGATGTGGCATTGGGTGTGCTGTATGATATGGACAGGGAGAAAGTTGCAGCTCGTGGGGGTGTTTTTGTTTTGGCATTTGTATACACTGGGGGCAGGTAGTTACGTTCAGAAGGAAGGTTGTGAGAATGAGTTCAGACGGGGACAGGAGCAGGGGCAGGAGCAAAGGTAGAAGCAAGAGTCCAGTAGATCGAAAGATTCGTAGTGAACGCCAGTCATTTTGTAGTGCACCTTATGGAGAGACCAACGTCGGGGTTTCATGGACATTGTATAACAAATCAACACTCTTAACACCAGCATCATGGACATTTTCAAGCAGCTCCTTATATGACTGAATTAGTGGACATTGTTGGTCAACCCAAACGCTGTTAATGAACAAGATACAATTTTTTCTTTTTCCTTTTTTTTTCTTTTTTTTATAGATGTAACAAAGAACATTCCTCAATCCCCTCAAACACGACGACAACCTCATTGACGGCGGTGTAGTCGGCTGCGCTGAAATCGGAGGGGTGGGTCAGAAAAGCTACAGAGAATCTTAGCCTTCTGTTCATTCAATTAAGGTACAATTTTTTTGCTTTTTTCCCTGCAATTGTGGTTATAATGTCATATTAATTGGGTTATATGTGCGGGATGAATTGGGTTACTTTTATTGGCTTAAAAAAGAGATATTTGGGATCGAACAAAGACTACTACTATTGAAATCAATTATAAAATCAAAAAAATTCAAATTATACCGCATGAATTAGATATTTGTTTAGAAATTCTTGTCTTTGTTTTTGCTTGCTTCGGTTCTTATGTCAATTCATTGACATCCAAAAGCACATCCAAAACCAGAACAAAAATAACTTGATTTGACAGCCAAAACTGTAATTCATATATTGTTAACAAACTCACTCTTAGTGTCATTAAGAAACAAACACCCTTCCTAAGGTTCCTTCCCCAATCATATGTGAACCCTCAAATAACTTGATTTTGCTGTATCACCCGACTTCTCTAGAATGGAAAAACAATTATTTAATTCCTCATAAACATCATCAACTTTATTATTAATTATGATAAAGAAAAAAAAACCTGAGAGGAACAAATGGCTGGAATGATAAATTGCCTAAAGACTCACAGGTAAGAGTGAGATGAAAGGAAGTTCAAATAGCAAAAAATCAAGAGTAGGAACAGACAATGAACGGCCTTAGGACATAGCTAGCAATATCGAAGTATGACCACTTATGGCCTGAATTTTAGGGTACGTGGAAAAAACATAATGAGTAGAAAATGAAAGAGATGACAAAGAAGAGAAATTTAGAGGCTGTGGATGAAAAGCATGAGCAGTTTTGCTTTTTTCATGCAAATTTATTGTGTATATAGGTAAATATAAATCAAATAGTTTTATCAATAGAATGTACTAAGTATTTTAGTCCGAGTTTCTTGCAGGGAAATGGTAGTAATAAGAAGTATTTTAAGATGATTTATTACTCTCTGCACTAACTCTTTGCGTTAATTCCAATGTGGGTACATGTAGCTTCAAACAATATCCGAGGATTTTGAGCTGATGCTTTCTGTGTTTATGCTTTTCTGATATTTGTAGGATTTTTGCTGCTTTGTATTTTGATTGAAGATAATCAATGCTCATAGGGCATTAAAATAATAATTTAGTTTTGAATATGTATTTTTCCTTTCTAAAATTAGGTGGGAAATTGGAAGGATAAGTATGACTTCATGTTAGCCGACATTTTGAAGCAAAATAAAGTAAATAATTCAAGCATAAGATTTGATCCTGGGGTAGGACAACTGATTCCGATAGGTTTATAGCTGATTATGAGAATGATCATATTTCTTATTGTTGGTCTGCTTTGCAAAAGTTCGAGGCAAAAGAGAAGGAGACCGAGAAGGAGGCTCTTTAGGGAGTTAAAGCTCAAAAGGGTTCAGGCTCTTCATTCTCTTGTGGAGTTTGCTGCAGAACATTAAAGCCATTTTGAGCAAGTATTCTTGATACAGTATACTGTATAATGTTGGCTTTTGATAGGAGTCTCATTTTGTGGGATAAAAAAGAAGATTCCCAAGTCACCAAGTTTGCTCTTAAAATTGGCATTAAGAAGGACCTTAGTGAGTTTTTAAGTTCCCATGGAAAATTGGAGGGTTATTTTTATGAAGATCAAGGCAGAGCATAGTTCTATTACAATGCGAACTCAAGTTTGTCATTGTAGAGGGAGAGCAAAGAGAATATCTATCAAGGTTGATATTTTTCTTCTTGTATGTTTCATTCTCTATTTTTCTATTTCTAACCGGTTATATTCTGTTGTTCGTCACTGTTATAGAAAACTAATCAATTAGATTCTCATGTGGCCAGTGACATGCATGCTACATTGAACTTGGATGATGGATTATGGGATATGATTTTGTTGAAACGGCTATCATTTTGAGTCGGAATATGCCAAAACAGAATCATATACGGCTATCCCAATTGATCTCGACAATAGTTATATGATAATTAGTAGTTAACACTGAGTTATATTCTTTGGTGTCTTTGATTTCAGGCTGTTAACCTCACAGACAAGCTTCTTCGTCTGAAGTAGAAATTCACGGAGGAGAATCAATCTGAATGACTGAACCACCCAGCAGACATGCATCATCAAAAAGATCTATGAGCCCATTGTGGACAGACAATCAAATCGTATGCAGCCTCTCTTTTTGTTAGGTTACTGTTAATTTTGCGGTTCGTAGGACTCATTGTGGTTTGAAGAACCCATAATTGAATCTGCTTCTGAGAGTAAGGATCACTTAACATCAGTCTTAAATGCAAACAGGAAGACCTGACCTTTGTCAAGAGCGATGTTAGCCATTCTACCCTTTGCGAGCTCTGTCAAGGCATGAATTCTCTTATTTGTTGATTAATTAATAATATACTCAAGCTGGATGAATCCCTCATAGCTTAGTTTTTTAAAATAGATTTTAATTGCTTTGTTAAACTGTTTCAATTATACTTGATTAAGGTAAGGTTCTGGGTTTTGGATTAGCGAAGATTAGCGAATATTGCATTGTTCAAGAATCACCTGATAAACAACACTTTCTCTTTACATACATTGTTCACCATATTTCAAATCCTTTTTTTTTTATCCACTATCATTCCCCCCCCCCCCTCCCTCCCTTTCTTTTAGAGGTTATCAAAAAATCGAGTCAGGTCGGGCCTTAAGATCATATCTTGTGCCAAATCTGCCCAAAAGCAGCGGGCTTGTCGGGCCAAAACAGGCATTTCTAGGCCGGTTTGAGTTTTTAACTTAAAAAGCGTTTCTAGGCTTGTCCAAATTCGCCCCATTTTCTGGTCGAGCTAGCGGGCCGAGCCGATGTTGATCACCTCTACTTTTTCTTCCCTTCACCTCCCTCTCCTTATTTTCTTTCCTATTTCTTTATCCAAACACAACATTGAGAGAGATCATTCAAGAAAGAAAGTAAGAAATATAACTTAACAAAAAGAGAGACACCACTTAAGAATATAAAAAAAAATTAGCTTAGGAAAAAAAAAGTTACTATATGCTATAGAGAAAGAGAGATCGAGAGACCATTTAAGAAAATTAAGGCAATTAATTTATGAAAATACAATTAGCTTAGAAAAAAGGTTTACTATAATGTTACAGAGAGATCACTTAAGATCGAAATATTACTTAAGAAACCAGGGCAACTACCTTAAGAAACTTAGGGCAATTAGCTTAGGAGAGACATAGAGATAGAGCATTTAAGAAAACCAGGGCAGTTAGCTTAGGAGAGAGATAGCACTAAAAAAGATAACTTTTAAAAAATTATGTCTGTTACCTTGGGAGGAAGGGAGAGTGGGAGAACAATTAAGAAATATTGCTTAAGAAAATCAGGGCAATTAGCTTAAGAGAAAGAGAGAGATCGCATAAGAAAGATTAATTGAGAAAATCATGACAATTAGCTTAAGAAAGAAAAAGAGAGACCACTTAAGAAATATCGGGCCGATTGACTTTAAAGATAGACCAATTAAGAAATATCACATAAAAAATATAAAATAGGGCAATTAGCTTAGGAAAACACTATTAGTTTAGGAATAGAATTATTTAAATGAGAGAGAGAGAAGAACAAATAGCTTAGGAAAAGGCTTATTAAAATGTTGGACCACTTAAGCAAATTTCTTATTAAATATCACTTGAGAGAAAGAGAGACCATGTTCGAAAAAGACCACTAGAGAGAGAGAGATCGCTTAACAAAAATCATTTGAGAGAGACCACTTAAAAAACATCGCTTAACAAAATGAGATGTACCACTTAAAAAAGATTACTTAAGAAAATCTGATAAATAGCTTAGGAAAAAAATTACTATGCTAAAGAGAGAAATAGAGAGATCACTTAATAAAGAACACTCAAGAAGAAAGAAAGATCACTCAAGAAAGACCACCGAAGAAGAAAGACCACTCAAAATGAAAGAAAGGTCAATAATAAAGATAGATCACTCAAGAAAGATCATTTATAAAGAAAGATCATTTAAGAATGAAGAAAGGTCACTTAACAAAAGAAAGATCACTGTCAAAATAGAGAAATCACTTAAGAAAGATCATTTATGAAAATCAAGGCAATTAGCTTAGAAAACAAAATTGAGGAATTTTCATAGGATAAGGATATAGTGAGAGAGAAAGAGACCCTTTAAAAAAAATCACATATGGAAATTGAATTTTTTCTAGCTAGAATCGGGCCTTATCCATCATTTTTTTTCTTTAATCTTTTATGTATCAAGTATTTGGTCTCAAGTCTCTGTTACTTGTTGATGTTATCTTTATTTTTATTGTCGATTTCTTGGTTAGGTTACCAAGAGAGGGAAAATTCACCAAGTATTTGGAATTGGAACAGGTTGGATATCCGGTTACCCAACATATATTGTACAAAATATATTTTAAAAAACAAAAATATGTTGAACGTAACTAATTAGTATTATAAAAATAAATATTATTATTTAATATAAAAAAATCCATTAATTCTTCGACCACACACAACATTCCTATGAATAAATATTCTTTCCACTAAACCATTCCAAATCCAGCCACAATAGCAAACTCAAATTGGTATAAACATATTATCAATAGGAAAACCCTCAAGAACAAAATCCAATGGCAAAGTCTACAAAAATAAATAGCGATGTACACATTACTTTATATATACCAATGTACACATTAGTTTAAAAATTGATTTATACATACCAATGCAATATTCGGAATAAAGGCATATTAGCTATGTGCTTTAAACAAGATGTAAGATTTCTAAAATTAATTACTTATAACTAATGTATAATTACAAATACATCAAATAATTATTTCATAATTACACTCTAATTAATACCGATAACTTAAGGAACCGGGTCCACAACTAGTTATGATAAAAGTGCTACTTCGAATATAAGAAGAAAAAAAGGACAAAGTAAAAGAAATAAAGTTGAATATTCAAACATATGCGAATAACCTTACAATTTACTCCTTTGAATTGATTGTATGATTCAATAATTGCATAAGTTGATGTGGTTCCAGTTCATTTGATGGAAAGCAACAGGAAGCTGCTAATTTCTACTCCACACACTTAATATTCACATGTCAATTTACACCGTCCAATAACGAAGTGAGCCCCAGCAGTAAACAAGTGGAGCTGATTATATATGTTTGGTAGTGGTGAAGTACATACTCCTTATTCATTCAACACTACTCAATAATTATTCCTTATTCAAATTACAGCTTCCTTCTAAATCTTCCCATCTCTTCTTTCTCATCTCTTTCAAATCCCTAATGGAAGACCTCGGAATCACTGTTGTTGGAAACCTCATTGAAGTTATTGGGTCTGCGATCATCAAAGAGATTTGTGAAATGTGGGGATACAAATCTGAACTCGAAGACCTCAACAAAACTGTCTCAACCATCCACTTTGTTAATAAAATCTTAGAATATTCATTTGCACAGTATGTATCGATCATACAAACAATCATACAAACTACACAGTTATATTGTGATTTATGTGGTAGATAAACCTAAATTAATGCTAATTTTTCTTTTTTTTTTTGGTCGAATTTGACAGATTAAAACGTCAAAAGTGTTATGTTGGATTTTGTGGAAAAATGAAATTGAGTAGATTTGAGTCACTTGTTGTTGTTGAGTTGTTTTGGAGCTTGTGAAATTAAGAGTTTGAGTAATGGAATGGGTTGTTGCTTATATATCGAATGGGTTCGGGGTTACCCATCTTATAAGCGAAAACCACAATAAAATAATGGCTTATATGTGAACTTTAACATGATTAAGGTATTTATTATCTGTGCATTCTGGTTTCAAGGTTTTGTTTGTGACTTTTCATCCTACGTTGTTGTTCTTTCGAACTTTATGTGTTGAGGGGTTGATATTGTGGTTGAATTGTCAATTAATAATGTCTTGTTTCTAGCACTCATAAGTGGTTCATATACCTTACAACATTACATGGTTAACATGCATGGTGTTGCTTTTAGCATAATTATATGCTTAAACTTTCTTTGAGTATGATATTTGGCTGTTGGTCTTATTATCAACTCTTAATTGTCCCATAAATGATTTTGATAATAGTGGATTTATAATTTGTATAGCTTTAATGTCATTGCAGTTGAGATAAGAAGATGAATTTGTATTGTTATGTGGGCTATGTTGAAGTATATTATCCAAAGGGATCCTACTTGTAATGTTTTGTTCTATGTTTGGGCACGATACTTGTGCATGATGGTAGGATTTAATTGGAGTTTTGCATACTCAAGTGATCAGTCTGACAAAAGTAAAAACTTCTTATACTTTAGTGTGCCTATTTGTATGATTGTGTTTGTGTAATGTTGCTTTTGTTTACCCTATATCATAGTCCGCCTTTGTAGTTGATGAAATCTCAATAAAGAAGGTGGACTCATGGTAAAGAGGTAAAGAACTGGTGGTGCAAGGATTACTTTAATGTTAAATAATGTGATACACAGTTGGTAGATGGCTTGTTTTGTTAATTTTTTTTTTTTCTTGTAATGGAGAAAGTAGAGGAGTTTTATTGCATCTTATAGATGTGGCATTGGGTGTGCTGTATGATATGGACAGGGAGAAAGTTGCAGCTCGTGGGGGTGTTTTTGTTTTGGCATTTGTATACACTGGGGGCAGGTAGTTACGTTCAGAAGGAAGGTTGTGAGAATGAGTTCAGACGGGGACAGGAGCAGGGGCAGGAGCAAAGGTAGAAGCAAGAGTCCAGTAGATCGAAAGATTCGTAGTGAACGCCAGTCATTTTGTAGTGCACCTTATGGAGAGACCAACGTCGGGGTTTCATGGACATTGTATAACAAATCAACACTCTTAACACCAGCATCATGGACATTTTCAAGCAGCTCCTTATATGACTGAATTAGTGGACATTGTTGGTCAACCCAAACGCTGTTAATGAACAAGATACAATTTTTTCTTTTTCCTTTTTTTTTTCTTTTTTTTATAGATGTAACAAAGAACATTCCTCAATCCCCTCAAACACGACGACAACCTCATTGACGGCGGTGTAGTCGGCTGCGCTGAAATCGGAGGGGTGGGTCAGAAAAGCTACAGAGAATCTTAGCCTTCTGTTCATTCAATTAAGGTACAATTTTTTTGCTTTTTTCCCTGCAATTGTGGTTATAATGTCATATTAATTGGGTTATATGTGCGGGATGAATTGGGTTACTTTTATTGGCTTAAAAAAGAGATATTTGGGATCGAACAAAGACTACTACTATTGAAATCAATTATAAAATCAAAAAAATTCAAATTATACCGCATGAATTAGATATTTGTTTAGAAATTCTTGTCTTTGTTTTTGCTTGCTTCGGTTCTTATGTCAATTCATTGACATCCAAAAGCACATCCAAAACCAGAACAAAAATAACTTGATATTAAGGAGCAGTTGGATACTATTGTCAGTAACCATCACAAATTTGGGCTTAGTGTTGACTATAAGCCTATTTGTAGAAGGAGGGAGGAAACTTGTTCCTACGTGAATGCACATAAAATTATAGGGAGGGAGAAAGATAAACAGATTGTCATTGATATGCTGTTTGGTCCCAATGATATTCGTGAAAGTTTCCGCTTTGTGACTATTGTGGGAGTTGGAGGTTTGGGTTAAACTGCTCTTGCCCAGCTTGTGTATAACGATGAAAGGGTTCAAGCAGAGTTTGTGGATCCCAAGTTAAGGCTGTGGGTTTGTGTATCTGATCAAGATGGAGTGTCGTTTGATGTCAAGGTCATTCTTTGTAAGATTCTAGAGTTAGTTTCTGGTAAAAGGCCTGATGATACCTCCTCACTGGAATTGGTGCAAAACCAATTTCAAGAGCAGTTAAGAGGAAAGAAGTACTTGCTTGTTCTTGATGATGTATGGAATGAAGATTGTGAGAAATGGCGTGGGCTGCGTGAGTTCTTAACGCTGGGTCAAGAGGGTAGTCGAATTGTGGTGACTACACGAGCGGAGATTACTGCAAAGATTATTGGAGAAAAACATACGCACAAGCTGCAAGGTTTATCTGAAGAGAATTCGTGGCTCTTGTTCGAGTCTGTAGCATTTGATGAAGGGGAACACCAGCACGCAAGTCATCCTGATTTGGTTGATATTGGGAAGAAGATTGTTGAAAAATGCTTTAACATCCCATTGGCCATAAAGGTGGTAGGAAGCCTTCTATTTGGGCAGCCTGTGGATAAGTGGCAGACATTTGAGCACAGCGGATTAGCTGGAATTGGAAATGGTGATAATGAAATTATGTCCATACTAAAGCTTAGTTACCACAACCTTATACCCTCTTTGAAGAATTGTTTTAGCTATTGTGCACTGTTTCCCAAAGATTATAGATTCAAGAGGGAGGAGTTGATTAGCCTTTGGATAGCACAAGGCTACATTGCGTCGCTGGACAGAGATCAAAGCATAGAAGATGCAGCAGAGGAGCATTTCCTGATTTTGGTACGCAGATGTTTCTTTCAGGATGTAGAGAATGATAGATATGGTGACATTGAGTACGTGAAAATGCATGACTTGATGCATGATGTTGCTCTAGAAGTGGGGAGGGAGGAAATTGGTGTAGTGAGTTCTAATACAAACAAATTGGGAGATAAAGTTCGTCATGTGTATTCTGCTGGTGGTACTTTTTCACAAAGTTACTCATTGAAGAGTAAGATACGTTCGTTGATTTATAGGGGTGTTCATCGCGTGTTGGGTGATCCGGTGGATGCACAGATAGACAGTTGGATGTGTGTAAGGGTGTTGGTTTTGCGGAATGCGGGTATAGTACGGTTGCCTGATTCAATTGGTAAGCTACTGCATTTAAGGTATCTTAACTTGTCTGAGAATCTTCGGTTACAGGCACTCTCTGATTCTATTACTAGACTACATAATCTGCAGACTTTAGTTTTAAAAATTGCCTGGGTTTGAGGGAGTTGCCAAAAGATTTTAGCAAATTGGTAAAACTTAGGTACTTGGATTTAAGAAGTTGTTTTGACTTGAGTGGTATGCCTTCAGGCATGGATAAATTGATAAGTCTTAGGTACTTGGATATAAGTGATTGTACAGAGCTGAGTAGTTTGCCTTCCAGCATGGATAAATTGACTAATCTTAGGCACTTTGATTTAAGTTGGTGTGATAAGTTAACTAGTATGCCATCAGGCATGGGTAAGTTGACTAATCTTAGGGTGCTACCATGGTTTGTGGTGGGTATGGAAAAGAGAGTTTCAACAGAGGAGCATTGTATGGGAGAGCTCAAAGACCTTATACCCCTGACCAACTTGAAAGGTGGCATAGTGATCCAAATCGGCGAATTTTACAAGAATGATGGAGGAGAAGAGTATTTGAAGGGTTTGAAATATCTCACTCAGGTTCATATAAGTTTTCGTGACAATGCTGATGGATGTTTAGAATGGGAAGATGTGATGGAAAAGCTAGAGCCACCTTCAAATCTCAAGATATTCAGGTTGTGGTACGACAATTCCAAGGTGGGGTAGAGCACTGGATAACTGGGCACTCTCCCTCCCACTTCTTGTCGAGATCAGGCTTTCTTACTGTTACAATTTGGAGCAGATACCATCGTTGAGTAAACTGCGTAATCTGAAATCACTAAGACTTGATTCACTACACAAGCTGGAATATATGGAGAATACAAGCAGCAACAATGCCAATGACGGAGAAGATGTAACGGCATTCTTCCCCTCCCTTGAGTCTCTTAGTATTAATGATCTTACAAGTATGAAAGGATGGTGGAGGGAGGAGGATGATGATGAGCGTATCTTGAGGAGTAGCTTCACATTTTCCCGTCTTTCCAAATTGGAAATCAGTTATTGCCCTAAGTTAACTTCGTTTCCTTCCTGTGGAAGCCTCGAAGATTTGGGCTTGAATGAGGTTGACTGTTTTGGAAATTCACAAGGTGACGTCATATTAAGGGAGCTGCTTATAGATGACGTGGGTCTTCCCAACTTAATAAACTCTCCAGTCAATAAACTCAACATATGCGGGAATAAGGTGGAGAGTTTATCAGAATATGGGGATGTATTCCGGAAATACAAATACGCTTCTTACATAAGAAGCCTTCAAATTTTTAGTTGCTCAAATTTGAGGAGACTTGGAAGAGGGGGGTTGGAGCATCTCACTGCCTTGGAGTCATTAGTGTTTGCATTCAATGATCAACTTAGCTTCTCTGAAGACGAGGTCGATGACGATGGCATGCCATGGAAATCCCTTCAACACTGTCTCCGTTCCCTGTATATTCGTGATTGCAAGGCCATAAAGTCACTCCCTGAATCAATCCGGAACCTCACCTCCCTTCAGAAACTTCAGATAATTCATGGATGTCCAGAACTAGAAGAAAGATGCGAAGAACCAGATGGGGAAGACTGGCCCAAGATTCAACACATCCCCAACATAATAATATATCGATAGTGTCAATCTGAGTAATATATAGCTCTGATCATCGGGGTCCTCAACCTTCAGGTTAGAATTCTGAGTCACTTTTCTGTTTAGTTTTGAAGCACTACGTGTTGTTTTCCATTGATCCATCTATGCTTGTATGCTTGTGCAGAATATACTACTTATATAGTGTACTAGTAATTAATTGCAGGTCAAAGCTTAAGTAAAATTGTTATTCTTGTTGGATGAAGTTGAGATCGAACTTTCAGTTTCAAATTAAAAGGTGTTTTGATTATTTGTATTCTTGATTTTTAGAAGATTTTATTTCTGAGTGGATGGTGTACAATCTTAATATATTTTGGCTTGTTTGTCCTTTGCCTGACAATTGACTTGCCTATGAACCCTCTTATAATTCTATAATGTCCAGGTACTTGTTCATAGGATGAACTTGATGTGGAGGAGTCAACCAATTCTCAAGTCTCTCTGACTATTACAAACCAACGGCAAGCGCCCATTTCATCTGTGGGATGTTGATTAAGATTTACGATGTAGCTACGGTCGGTCTTCTGGAAGCTGCATAGAAGGTTGCTGCTGTGAAGATTCAACGTGGAAGACTGCAAGACTTGTTTTGAGAGACTGAATTTGAAAAACTATCTTTCAAGGACTTGGGATCATGTAAATACTTCATAGTCTGCGCCTCTGCTGTGCATGTTGATTTTAAATAATGTATTCTGAAAGAAAAATATACAGATGACTCTTTTAGACATATAAGCACGGCAATGTAGCATAAAGTATCGTTTGTACCTCAATTTTCTCCTTAACAGAGTAGAGTATCATTGAATGAAAAACTGTGAGTTTATATAATAGTGAGATTATTTCCTAAAATACTTGTGTTGCAATGTTACATACATTTTGTCACGAAAGGTTTGGTCATTAGTTCATCAAAAATCTTGTATGAGTATCGTTTTGAGTTAACAATGTTCTCACTTTCAAGAGTAGAGATCGAAGTCATCGAACAACCATTTTAACAAAAAGTATTACAGGGGGGGCTGATGATGTTGCTTGCTCAGAACAAACTAAATCCACCCAATGTAGCCATTTTCAAGCTGCAGACTAGGAGGATAAGAAGTCAAGAAGGAAAGAGCAATTATTGGAAGCTGAAAATTATAACATCCAAAGTCCCAGTATAATAGTGGAATGCAGTAAGAAACGATACAGAAAATAGGGGTAATAAAGTAATATGGGTCATATATTACAGAACGGCTAAAGGGAGCGTAATCATTATTTCGAAATGGAGTACTCATATCAGTCATATGGAAAGGAGAAAACTTTATACACAGCTGTCAGTGAGTTCAGTTCTGCACTTTGGCTGTGCTAATAACATCAATAAACCGGTAAGTTTGTGAAACCTAAAAAATGAAGTATGGCAGTTCCAAATTTACACAGATGAAGCTGAATCAATTGAAGTCGTCACCAGGCAAACAAAACACCTGACTGTTTCAGCAACAGATCATTCTGACATGCTACGTAATAGGAAGTACTTGAAATTGGAAGAGTGCAATCCTCCAAAGAATTGTGATGCAGAGTCTTGGGTCTTCTTTGGAGACGGAACCTTTAGCTTCAGCATGCTCAGCATAAGATGCATAAGCTTTGATAATAGACACATATATGTCGACTCCTTTTAGATACTCAGCTTCATTTAAAAACTACAACAAGGAAAATGTGTCAGAAATATCGAGTATTCCTTTTGCTTGTAAAGGAGACCATAAGACATACTCCTAGAAGTTAGTAGGATTCATGATTGCTAAACGCAACTGATAAGCCAGCCTTGGATTCCAAAACAGAACCCAACAGATTGAAAGAAAGGCAAGAATTGGTGAGTTTTTATCCTAGCAGCCTAGCACATTGAGAACGTTCGAAATGTTAAAACTTTAACTGCTTTTCTAGTGTCTGATATCTACTGGGTGCACCAGAAATATGTCATCTTACATTTTACTATAAGGTGTAACTCATTATTCCTAAACTAGTGGATACGCTAGAACCCATGTCTGTATACTCCTCTTATAGGATATGATTTCCCATAATTGTGTGTGTGAGGGAGTAAAAATCAATTTTGGAGTGTAAAAATCAACTCCCTCTTGTATTTGTATTGTATTGGCATAAGTGAATCCTATAAACCCACCCACTGGCTTACTGCTCACAGGACCTTCAACAAAAAGAGATAATGAAGTATATTCCATCAATGAGAACACTAGAATTATAAGTTGGTAAGATTAATTCCATCCCGGCCACAGCCAGGGTTCAAATATAGTGACCATTTTCCTTCCCGATTGAGCTATGTAGAGAGTGCGTGGTGGCAGTTGGATCTAATTCTTTTGAGTATAGAAGCCCCTCCAGCACTAACCCCCTAAAAACCAGAGTACCAGATTATGAGATGGAGATAGTTTGTCACCCTTCCCACTCAAATACATACAGATGTCAAACAGACCGCGCCCATAATAAGATTATAAGAGAATTAAAGAGGAGAAGCTCAGAACAAAGTATCATGAGAATTTAAACCTCTTACACATAAAACTAAATTCACCCAATGTAGCCATTTTTCAAGCAGCATCCTAGGAGGATAAGAAGGAAAGAGCAATTATTGGAAACTGAAAATTGTAACATCCAAAGTCCCAGTATAGTGGAATGCAGTAAGAAACGATAAAGAAAACGGGGGTAATAAAATAATGAGTCATATATTACAGAACGGCTAAAGGGAGTGTAATTGTTATTTTGAAATGGAGTATATCAGTCATATGTCAAGGAGAAAACTTTATACACAGCTGTCAGTGAGTGTAGTTCTTGCAACAGATCAATTCTGACATGCTATGTAATAGGAAGTACGAGTACAACTAGACAAAAGTAGATTAGGTCCATGCAATGCAAGGAAGAGAATAAGAATCAAGGCAAGAATATTCTGTACCTCATTGTGGTCATGTAGTAGAATTGGAGTATTTGCATAGGAGAGAAACCTATAGCAGGTAGACCTTGTCGCCTAAAGTAACGACAATCTGTAGAAGCAGGGAAATTTTCTGGCTTTTCAAGCTCTCCACCAGCACTGCGAACAGCCTCTTCTAAAAGGGCCCACCAGGGGTTCGAATTGTCAGAGCAGTGACAGCTGGGTTACCGAAGTTGTCAAGCACAGATTGCTTCTGCTTAAACTGCCCATACTACACATATGACATATATTAGTCAACTGGCATAAGGAAGATAAAATCAGATAATTACACTATTTCATCTTCCATATCCTTGGCCTTGTTTGGAAAAGAGAAAATGATAATAGACATCATTAGTAATATAAACACAATAGCACATGGCATTACTTTATTCAGCTAACAGATAACAGCAGTAGATTCTGTAGAAAATGTTCTGCAAGTAGCCATATAATTAACAAGTACTACTACATAAAATTTTAAGCATGTAAAATATCATACAAGATAATAAACGTACATAATTGTAGGTTGAGCATGGCATAATTTTTTGAGGAAGAAGCAAGTCAAACTTTTGAGTACCTTTTCATCAGAATATATATAGTAATTTTACTAACATTAGGCAAATTTGTCTCTGCACTTTGAAATCACAGTCTAAGCCATAGAAATGCTGAAAGGAACAGCATTTTGGAAATTTTTATTAAGTTTGGTACAGTCAATTAACAACAGCATATTTAGTTGGTCAGATTCACTGTAGTGATTCAAATCTACTTCAATTATCGAATCTACGATTGGCTAGAGAACCCTAATACAACTGTAGCATCTACAGTATAAGTTGGGCAACTTAGGAAATCTAATTCGGTCATTTGATTTACTCTCAATGGATTCTAAATCTAGAATTGTTGAGAAGTGTGAATTTTTCCATTTGTATGTCCTTAATACACTACATTCAGGGGAGTTTGAAATTAGGAAGAATAATCTAGAGGACAAATATTGAATTTCATCTCTTCCCATGCTATGATTGTTGAGTGTAAGCATTCTAAGAACCAAAAGGATGGATAAACTAGAACAAGCATTTGCAATCATCAAAGAAAATCTCATTTTTCCTCCAACTTCCTTCGATGAAGACTGCGTAGAGGAAGAACCCAAAGTCACCATCCCCGCAGGCATTTATTAATCATAGCTCACGACTCATGGCTATCTAAGTGACTAGTCATCAAATTGTTGGGAATATTAATGAGATTTTGTCAAACTAATAAACATAAAATACACATCACATATAATTCTTCAAGGAATTGGGAGGGGAAGGGGCACTAGGTTGGGAATATTATATGATTATCACGTAAACTGATAGAAGAGTCCTTTAGACAAGAAATTTTAACCTCAAATGTCATGTTACGTGAAGCAGGAGCCCACTCCTCAGCGATACGCCTTACAAGGGCTTCTTGATCAGCTGTTGGTGGAACCCGAGTTTCAAACCTGCTTCAGCTTCAGAAGGTTGCAAGTTCATGAAAAAACCCTTAAAGAAAAAAAATCTCCATGTTAGAACTTAAACTAAGGCATAAGACATCATCATCACTCATCCTACTATCAAGTACCATATTGATAATTAACCATTATCTGTCCTATCTCCCTGACCTTCACCAGAAATCAGGTCCTGGAACAAGCATGATTCAACAAGCAAATTGATAACTGGGATGAAAAGGCAACCTTTGCTGTGTACAATTGGTACATAACTGAAAGTCTCACTATGAGCTAACAGGCATGATTCCAACATGGTGGAGAAAGTCACCTATTTGTTTTCAAACAGATTATGTAACTTTATGTCTACTTTTAACATTTTCCTAGATTGGCACTAATAGTTTCTACCACACGTTTCTTTGCTCAATCCAAAGCTTTAAGAAATGAAGAAAGAAGATAAGAGGACAACAGGACTCGAGAGCAGAACGAAATATGCAACATGGAAGCTGCTTCTACTACTGACTACAGTACATAAAGCCTGGAGAAAATCAGGGCAGAGACTTACAGTTGGAGTTTGAGTGCCAGCTTTCAGAAACGCCATATTCACCGAAACCACTTCTCCTTCAGCTTTCAAGCCAGACTTTACCATATCAAATTGCGACGCTCGAAATCTTCTTATGATCTCAATACTCTAACAAATTCTCCATTGCTGTATTATCATACAACTTAGCGTCAAGTCCAGGAGCTCCTGTAGCCTTGACCACAGTCCACATCGGTGATCTCTCTGCATAAAATGCCCGGTACTTCTCTCCTGGTGATGCAAGTCCCTCATCCAGAACAAAGGCCACATTCATTTTTTTATATAAATCAGACTCAGCCAATTTTTCCACCCCATCATGCCCTCCAATCTCTTCATCCGGCACAAAGGTCAAATAAATGGTACGAGTGGGCTCAAACCCAGAATCCTTCAGCTTCCGAATAGCTTCCAAATACTGTTAACCCACACATTTCATATCCTACACAGCCAACAAAAGTCCCACGCAAGATAATCAGCCATCTACAGAGTATACAACAACAATACCTATGCACCTTCATAAGCTCCCATCCTTAACAAGTTTAAGGAGTGACATGTACACAGCTTTACCCTATGATTATAAAGACTTAAAGAGGCGATATTCAATTGCCAATACAGATATACAGATATGCAGCAGGTTATTGTTACCTTACAACAAATTCTACATGCAGTATAACCATTATTAATCAAAGGACAAAATTTTTGACTTCACAACTATTCGGCTTGCAAGTATTTCATCACAATTCATAGCCATAAAAGAATGACTAAAAAACAAGATACATCATCTTGGACTTGGCAAATTTCAATTCTATTACAATAAACAGATTTTCATTGCAAAATACAGTACTTTCTCTACTACCCACCTCTTCCTATATCAAATACACAATCCCTTCTTTATGATCAACTCCACCACCCTCAATTTCAAGCCATTATACTTCTTCCAACCAGAATTAATAATCACGTCGGATAGTATAATTTGAACTAGTAATGCGACAACTATATCCGGACAAAGGTAATATTAAAATCATGTCAGCAAGGAAAGCAAAGAGTCAAAATTGATAAAACCATAGTCACTGTGGAGTATAAAGTATGAATTATACAAAGTTCATCTCCACAAAATACCCAATAATAGTACTACTTCGTATATAGTTTTTCTTCATTTGCAATAAAAATAATTTTCTAAAAATTAGATTGAAATAATTACCTGAGAACCTCTGGCATAATATTGCCCTGAGAATCGATATGAGCATCAAAAGGGTCATAACTCATAAGTTCATTTCTGGGATTCAACCGGAACAACATCAGTGTGAGAATTAAGGATAACTGAGGGCAAATTAGGGTTTTTTCCAGACCATTTGAGCAAAATTAAGGGTTTATTTTCGACAAATTCAATAGTCTGAGATTCAAGGGATAAAGAATTAGCTTGAGATAGAATAAAATCAGCAGCTTCATAGTAATTGGGGTTTGGTTGAGCAGTGTTAATTCGAAGGTAATCTTGGAATCTGGAAATGATTGATGAAGATGGGTTTTGGGTTGCTGTGATTGAGATGAAGAGAAGAGAGAGAAAATAGAGAATTGAGAAGAGGAAGAAGATGGGTTTTGTTCTTGATTCCATTTTAATGGAGTTTTGAGTGAACTTTGCTTAAGTTTCAGATAGCTGCAGGGGATACAAGTCAACAATAACTATGGATACGCTATGACCAAAACTATAGAATTATAGATGCACACTTGCACAACCTCTATGTTTTAATGTCCCTGTAGTGAAATTTTTTTTTGGGAAAAATTTAATAATTCCATATTTGGGGCTTTTTTTTATAAATAATCCCATCTTTGGGATATTTTTAAATAATTTCAATTTTACTCCTCGATTTTTTTAATGGTCCCAATCGGTCATGTAACCTGTTATAACAAGTTACATGACACGTGGTTGCATGTGATTGTTAAAAAAGAAAATAACAAAAAAAAAAAACAGTCAGCCACCGGGGAGCCAGCCTAGCCACCATCCCAGGCCAGCCCCCTGCCGCCGGCCTCCCTCCCCTTCCCCTCCTTCCTCCACAACCCCACCTCTGTCCTTCCCCGCGTTTTTCAGCGTGGTAGCGGTGGTTTTCTAGGTGCTCGGGAAAAAGAACAAGTAGGCATGAACATTTTTAAGCTTAAAGAAGACAACAATGGAGAAAACTCCATTGAAGCTAACGTATGGAGTTCATGGCATAATGAAAACCTAATCATTTCCTCACCAAAATGCATGAAATTTGTATCAAAATGCTCATAATCCAACGTATATTCATTTGGTGCAATGAATTACAAGAGTGTCCTAACCAAACAAAAAGCACCTAATTGAATTTTTTTAGAGTTCTTAACGAAAATCGGAAAATTTGAGCATATAAAAAGGGCGGTGGCCGTGAGGGGAGAAAGAGAACGGTGGTGTTGCCATTTTCCCCCACCCCTAAAAATTCCATTTTCCTTGGTGGTTTTTGGGGTTTTGGCTGCGATATCCTTGGTGGTTTTTGGTTTTTTGGCTGCGATTTTGGTGGTTGCGTGGGGAATGGGAGGGGGGTTTTGGGGAGGGGAAAAACGGCGACGCCAAGGTTAGGGGAGACGCGGCATTCCGACGAGGGAGGGGCGGTGGGGGAAGGGGAAGCTTGCTTGGTTTTCTTATTTTTTATTTATTTTTATTACAATTTGATTTTGACACGTGTAAAATAAACTTATTAAAAAAACTTACCTCTTTAACCGGTTACAAGTCACCCGTGACCATTTTGAGCGGATTGGGTATAAAGGTGGGATTATTTAAAAATATCCCAAAGGTGGGATTATTTAAAAGAAACGCCTCAAAGGTGGGATTATTCCCATGAATTTTTCCTTATTTTTAAGGACAATACCAATACAAACACACACTGAGTTACTGTCTCGCACCTTGTCACGAAGTGAGCTATGTATTACAAGCCCGTTTAACATGATTAATAGAGAGATTTTTTTTTTTTTGAACAAAGAGAGATTAACAAAATACATACTATTTAACTTCATATCATCATAGACAATAAAAATGAATGTCCCGTGAAATTATTTTAAGCAAGGACGGACTTGTTAAACATCGCCCGCGTTTTTCTACATAAAGCCCACATTTTTTAAAAATTTTGACATTCTTGCCCTTGTTTTAATTTTTACCGAAAACGATAATTTTTCACTCACCAAAAATGTGGAGCAGGACTGGATCGCCGAGTGACACCGAAGAGCCCTCAACGTCGGCTAGATGCACCGGAGAGACGCCGTCGACGCCGGAAAACGAGGTACGAAGCCATCTAAAACCACGAATTGGCGGCTGGCGTCCTGCCGGGACGCCGCCACCGTAGCGGTGGCGTCTAGCCAGGACGCCGCCTCCGTGGATATGGCGCCTGGCCAGGATGCCGCCACCGTGGCCTTGGCGTCTGGCCAAGACGCCGCCACCATGGAAGCGGCGTCCTGGCCAGGCGCCATCGCCACGGTGGCGGCGTCCTGGCTAGGCGCCACTGATTTTTTTTTTTTTTTTTTTTTTTTTTTTTTTTAATTTAATTTAAAATTTGTTTATTTTTTTTTTTTTTTGTGTTACAATTTTTTTCCTTTTTTTTTGGTTTTTTTTGTTTTGTTTTTAATTGTTTTAAAATGTAATGTAAAATTTTGTGTTTGATTTTTGTGTTTTTGATCGCTATGTTTTTTATGTTTATGTTTTTTTTTTTGTTTTTATTTTTTTGGTTTTTTTTTTTTATTTAATCTAAAGTTTTGTTTATATTTTTTATTTTTGTGTTTTGTTTTTGTTTTTTTTTTTTTTGAATACTTTTTGTTTATGTTTTTTATTTCTTTGTTTGTTGTTTATATTTTATTATTGTTTTTGCTTTTGTGCTAATGTTGTGTCAAATGTATTAATTTAATCTAGTCTTATGTGATTATATTTATATGTTATTGTTGCAGGATTATGGTGGAGACGGAAATGATTATAGTGGGATTTTTGTACACGATGGTCTGTTCGAAGATGCTCAACAAGCGGTTGATTGGGCGAAACATGTTGCAATTAGATCAGGTTTTTGTTTAGTAGTAGCAACTCATAAATCTCAACGGGATGGTAGAATGGATCGCATTTTGAGATGCGACCGTTATCGCAAAAGGGAGGAACGAGATTTCAGTCAAGCGATTCGGTTTGATACAAAGCGGAAAGGTTGTAGGTGTCAGTTCAGAGTAAAGGTTCGACAACAGCAAAGGGGTGACGGTTGGGAAGTGAAGAGTTACGGTAAATGGGGGTATCACAACCATGAGATGATCGCATATGAAGTGGGTCATCGACAGTTAAGTGGCCTAAGTCCTGCTGCGAAACTAGTTGTAAAAGAAATGAGTGATGCTCAAGTGAAGCCTGCTAAAATATTAGCATCTCTGTTGGAGAAATTTCCTGAAGACCAGCCAAACCGAAGACACATCTACAACGTCAGACAGAAATTGAGGTTTGAACGGTCAGAGGGAAGGAACCCTATACAGCAGCTTCTACACCAGGCACAAGCATGTGGTTACCTGTACTGGTTTGGAACTGATGAAGACACATCGGAGGTGACTCATTTGTTCCTTGTGCATCCTGATTGTGCTGATATGATTTCGTCTTGGCCATCTGTGATTCTGATCGATTCAACGTACAAGACAAACAAGTATAAGTTTCCACTGGTTGAGATGGTTGGGATGACTCCAACGAACCAGAACTTTTTGATTGGTTATGCAGTTATGAAGGATGAGACGGTTGCGAGTTACCGTTGGGTGTTGGAGAAGTTGAGAAATTACATCGGCCCAAATGTTCAGCCATCGGCCATTGTCAGCGATTGTGAGGGAGGTCTCTTTGCCCCTATAGCGGAGCTGTTTCCGGAGTCGAGCCATTTACTGTGCACATGGCACATCAACAACTGCGTGAAAGTCAAAGCCTACAACCTTTTCAACAAGAACTTAGATTCAGCAGAGAGATTGGTAAATGGTAAGTGGCGGAAGATCCTGCAAGCTACCACGGAGGCAGAGTACGACCGAGCCTTGGATAACTTCAAGGATGCATACCAATGGTGCCCGACAATCGTAGACTATGTGATGCAGCAGTGGGTGCCTCAGAGGGAAAAGTTTGTCAAATATTGGACAAACCAAGTTCTTCATTTTGGAAACACTACTACATGTAGAGTTGAGAGCGCTCATAGAGCTCTGAAGGATTGGATTGATTCTTCCACCTCTGCTCTGGATACACTGTTCGAGAGAATAAACAAGGCTATTGATACTCAGAGGAACGGCATCAAGAACTCTCTCGAGGACTCCAGACGGCGACATGGCACGATGTATAGCCATTTCATATTTAAGATTCTCCATGGTCGTGTGTCACACTACTGCTTGGGGTTGATTCTGAGCGAGCACACCAGGATGAGGGAGTTGGGTGATGAAGTGGCTATTCGGTGCGGATGTGCTATATCGGTGACTCATGGACTACCTTGTGCATGCACCATTCACCGCGTAATTACGCAAGATAGGGCGTCGTTACATGTTGATCAGGTTCATCCATTCTGGCGGACGCTCGTTATCGGAGAGCATGCTGTTTCACAGACAGTCAACCGTGAACAGGAGGAGTTGGAGCAGTTTCGTTCGATGTTTGACCAAGTGTCCTCCAGCCACCCTTCAATCATTCGTAGTGCTACCCACGTACTTCATGACATGTTCAACTCGTCGTGCTTGGATCATGAGGAACCTGAGGGGGTCGAGCGACCACGGGGCCGACAACCACGGCGGGAAAGGAGTGCGTTTGAGTACATTCGTGGTCGTGGTCGTGGTCGTGGCCGTGGTCGTACATCGTCATCAAGTGGTAGTCAAACTTCTTCGTCGGTGAATATGCCCGGCACTGGTACGGTACTTTAGTTTAATTTACTTTTTAGAGTGTTTGTTTAGTTTTCTGCTGACTTGTTAACTGTGTTTTTTGATGTGTGCAGCAGGTAGAATGGACATTGAACATTTTCCATATAAAGACAGGATCCCTAACATCATGATGCCGTTCCTGGACGGGTGAAATGATGTGGTTGCAGATGGTAACTGCGGATTTCGGGTTGTGGCTGATGTGTTTCAGATGGGTGAAGACAACTACGGTTTAGTGCGTCAGTTGATGTACAGTGAAATCGCCTCAAACCGAGCTGTTTATCGTCGCGTGTACGGACAGGACTTGGATAGGTCTCTGCAGCGTATCCGGTGGGGAGGAGGACCTTGCGGTCAAAATCATTGGTTCGACACGCCACTTGATCTCTTCGCCGTTGCAAACATCTACAAGTGTACAGGTGGAACAATCTAGTTGCCTTTTCTATGTGACCTTCTATTGTTATTGCTATGTTTTTCCCATTTATTTAATTTTCGGATTCTAATTTTCGTATTTAGTTTTCCCATTTATATGTGAACTTGTATTTAATTTTCGTATGCCCACTAATTACAACTTAAAATAAAAATTATAAAAACTAAAAATATAATGTCAAATTCTAAGAACTTAAAATAATAATTATAAGAATAGATAATGTTAACTTTTACAAACAACTAGGAAAATGTTATATAAATGCACTGCCGACATATCAATAATCTCTCTGTGACGCCCACTGCCACTGCTCAAGGGCCCGTTCCAGTTCATCAATAACAGCTCTGCCTGTTGCAGTCGTCATGTTGTCCCTCTCCTCAAAAAGTCTGTGTCCCAACTGCGTCATCTTTCCCATCCACTACACATAACAAAACACATAAAATTCAATAACGACGTATTATATGAAAAAAAACACAACTACAAATGTTTTATGAGACGTACCGCATCCACGGCAGTGGGCGGTGGCACATCATCATCATCGACGTCGTCGCCGTGGTGGACGTCTCTGATCAACCTCGGGTGCGAGTGCCGGTTGTACCACTCCATGTAGTGCTGGTCACACATGGCAGCCACCCCAGTTGGCGGCCGCTGCAGCTGCTCAATCCATATGCGGGCAACCATCGGAAACTGCTCCCACGTGCCAATCATGCTTGCCGGCCATTGGACGACGTACTCCTTCGACGACGCAGATCGGATGGCCTTACTGAGCCATGCTGGTGGAGGAGGAACAACTTGGACATATCCAAGCTAGCGAAGACAGCGCTGCGGCATGTACGCCTCTACGATCTCACGATACTGAATCAGTCCCGTGTAGAGGGTCCTGGGTACCCTATTACTAGGGTTCTGGCCGAAAGGCATCCAGTTCACCTGCACATTTTTTAAAATTAGTAAGATTCATACAATAAACACATCAAACTATAAAAGTAGAAATAATTTAAACACTTTACCTCTAATGGGGACATCCTGTCAAGCAATAACCGTATCGATCGCAGGCGGTCAATGGACTTCTTCTCGACACGCGGACTCCACGCACAGGCACGTGGCTGGCCATCCCCAATAGGAACCGGGTCGCGGTGTGGTCGAAACGCCGGGAAATACTCGTATATCCACGTCTGTAACAACGTCATACATCCAGTGATACCTGCCGCATCAGCCCGGCTCGAGAATCCTAACTGGCGATACATGTACGCTAATGTAGCCGACCCCCAAGAAAACTGGCCTACTCTGTCGGGCTCACACGCGTCAACTATGTCGCGTGGCCTGAGCTTGTTTCCGCTCTTATCCGGAAACAAGGTACACCCGAGAAGAAGAAAAACATATGCAGCCAGTTGTGTGTCCTGCGTCCTACGTGAAGTGGGGTGCAAACATCGCTGCAAAACTGCTGCGATCTTAACACCGCCGTGATCCCACACACCAAGTGCCGCTGTGTACAGCGCAGCCCTATCCACCGCCAACAGCTCCGCCAGTATATCTGCCTGATCCGCATCTGTGACAACAGATGCTCGGTTTCCCTCTACGGGAATCCCAAGGATGGCCTCGACGTCATGCAACATGATCGTCATCTCACCGAACGGAAGGTGGAAAGAGTTCGTGTCCGGCTGCCATCGCTCAACGAAAGCCGTGATCAGCGTCGAGTCAATCCTCTCATGCATGGTGGCAGGAAGGTGGCTCACTCTAGTGCCCCTCAATCGGCCGACCATCTCGCTCTCCTCCGGCCAAGCCTCAGCCCAACTACACAAGAAGTTACAAGTCCTCTCCCGGGTTTGGCATTTCAAAATGCCGCTATCCAAAGCCCGCTCTTGGTCCTCCCAAATACGGGTAGCGATGTGTCCTAGAAAGCTAGGAATCACACTCCCGTCTATAGGTCCCCCAGCCACCTCGCCCCTCACCACCCAAGAATCATTAACGGCCCTCGACCGTTTTCTGCTAACCGCAGACATAGTGGACGCAGATGATGTGCCAGATCTACTAACAAATCTACCATCTCTACCCTTACGCACGTCTACCCTACGCGTCTCATACACATCATCAAGCCTCTGACTGAATGGACCGTAATCATCATATGGTCCACTCTGATCGTCCACATCCTCATCTGCATCCTCCTCCTCCTCCTCCTCCTCCTCCTCCTCCTCCTCCTCCTCATCACCATCATCATCTTCATCATCCTCAGAATAGTGCACCCGTTCTCTACGAGCCGAGGCCGAAATACCACGGGATCTAACGTGTCTGGGCCCCGAGCTCTCCATTGAGTTGATCGTACTTCTCATAATGTCCATACTCTTCCCAGCCCCAGAACGAAAATACGATGCCTAACACAATTTAGATAACGATAAATAATAGCAATTGTTATTATTATTATTTATATTAATAATCTATTTTCAAAAGTATCAACAACAAAAAGAAAAGTACACAATATCGAAAAAACAAAATTAAATAAAAAACATGCAATATAAACATACAAATGACGCAATATAAACATGCAAAAAGTAATTAAAAATAAATAACAAAACACGCAATATAAACATACAAAAAAATAACAAAACATGTAATATGCAATATAAACATGTAATATAAACATAAAAAAAGTAATTAAAATAAATAAATAAAACAATATACATATGATGGAAAATAAATTAAAAACATTACAAAATATTAACAACCTAAAAATAAAAAAATTAATAACCTAATAAATAAATAAATAAAAAATTGGAAAAAACAAAGCAAAAAAAAAAATTACCCAAAAAAAACAAATTGGAAAAAACAAAGTAAAAAAAAAAATTAAAAAATAAAACGGAAAAACAAAAACAAAAAAAAGCAAAAAAAAAATTTGAAAAAATAATTCAAAAAAAAAATAAAAGAAAATGAAAAAAAAAAAAATTAGGGTTCCGGCGCCTGTCCCAGACGCCAGAGCCACGGTGGTGGCGCCTGGGCAGGACGCCGGTGCCACGGTGTTGGCGTCTGACGTGGACGCCGTCACCGTGGCACCGGCGCCCTGCCCAGGCGCCATCACCGTGGCATTAGCGTCTGGGACTGGCTCCGGAACCGTGGTGGAGGCGTCTGGGCCAAACGCCGCCGCCCAGTCGCCGCCGTCCAGCCACCAGTCGCCGCCGGGCCGCCACCTTTTCCGGTTTTTTTTTTTTTTTTTTTTTTTTTTATAAAAAAATTAACAAAAAAAAAAAACATACCTTTCCTCCTCCAAACCCCCTTGCTCCGGCCACCGGTGCCGCCACTTCCTTGCCTTGCCGCCTCGACATTTTTAAAAAATATTTTAGAGAGAGAAAGTGAGACTACAAAGTTAAGAGAAGATGAGAGTGTGTTTTTTACTAAAGTAGAGAGAATATAATTTTAGTTCGAGGGCAAAAGAGTCATTTCACTTTTAATTTGTGGGCTTTATGTGGAGATTTGCGGGCGATGTTTAGCAGTTCACATCTAGAAATGTAATATGGAACGGGCCAAATTTCTATATCATATTCATAAGTTCAATTTTAGATTGCTATAGCAAAGAATTAGGAATATAAGAATAAAGATACATTGAGCAATCTATAGTTTCGATCTCTAATCCCAATAATTAAATGGACAATTGTGCTACCAACTCAACCAAATTATCTTCAATGTATTTGGGTGCAGCTTAAATGTATTATACTTATTTTTGGATCATGCATGGGCGGGCCACCCCCTGGATCCGTCTTTGATTTTAAGGGACAATATCAATACAAACATACACTGAGTTACTACCTCGCACCTTGTCACAAAGTGAAATATGGTATTACAAGGTCGTTTATCATGATTAATAGAAAGATTTACAAAAGATAAACTATTTAAATTCACATCAACATAGACAATGAAAATGGGAGAAAAACCGTTGTTGTATCTTGATTGCAGTCACCATAGTCGATGCATCACTCTCCCATGCCACATTTTGGTACCCAATTTCTTTGCAACGTGTAATCCATGCCTCACTGCAAGAGCCTTAGCATGCTCATGGGAAATTGCCCGCATCCTCTTTGCTGCACACACTAAAATCTGCCCATCCGAGTCTCTTAGCACAATTCCAAGACCCATTGTCCCGTCTTTTCCTTTGATTTGAGTCGGTTATGCTTTCGGGTTTTGGCTACCCGCACGAGGTTATAATTACTCACTTTTATACTCTTTTATTGGTCTATCATCTTATATTGCTCTATACAAAACACTTCATATTTTCAAGTGTTATAGACTTCGGTGTATATAAGTGGGAAAATGTTTGGATGTTTTTCTGACATGAAATAATAGGGAGAGATAAGTGGGGACAGCATATCAAAAATCGTATAGGCACACTAATAGGGATAAATTAAAATAAAAGAAAATCGCGGTAGGAAAATTTCATACCCTTTATAATCCTTCTTTGACATGTATACTAACAACAAATGTGACTAGCTTTAAGAAACAAGACGAGGTTTTGAACATTGGATGTTAGTAATACATTTTTTTTGTTAAAGCCATAGATAAATAACCACTTGTAAAATAAATTCAACTAAACTTCACTTGTGCTATATATTTAGGAGTACTTACAGTGCATACAAATACAAACTTGTGTGCGTATGTGATTCACATACTTAGGATGTGTTCTATACACATTCATCTTATATTCATCATCGTATTCGTGGTCTATATCATATTTTTAAGGAAATGTTGGGAATCTTGGGATGAAATGTCCTTTCATGGGAGATGATTGCTTGTGAACTCTAACTAATGATGAAGCGAAAAATCATCTCTATAATGTGAATTTAGCATATTGATATTTGATTAATATCTCATGTGATATCATGAAGTTTTAAATAATTTGATCTCCTTACTTACTTTCCATATTTAGTGAATACAATAATATCCTAAAATAATTCTTAAACACTTGCTCATACGACAACTAATACCATCACCAATACGCCGTCAATTTTTACCTTGAGATGGAATTTCTCTCTGATGTTTTTCATGTCAGGTTGTTTTTCTCTGAAGACGAGGTCGATGATGACGGCATGCTTGGTTTTTGCAAAAAAAGGACTCTCACTAAGATTTCACCTCTGACACTTAACATTGCTTTCAAGTTTCAACATTGAGCTGTGACTATTCATCTATGTTCAAAATATTGAAGTACGTTTTGATTTCTATAAGCTTCAATTCTCCGAACATGTAGTGATCAACTGATAGTTGTTGAGTGTGATAATTCAATTCTATTATTTAATAAGACTAGAAAAAATAATGCTTAGATTTTGTACACTACATCTCAAAGAGAAAGTGTCCTGTTGATTGGGATTTAATTTGGTTGTGCAGCATCTGTTTTACTTATTGTAGCAGCTTTCTTATTACCAAGTAGTCTTACTTATTTCTGTATATGCTACAGCTCCTTTCAGAAAGTCCCTCCCTAGGGTCATATTGTACTTAATTGATATTCTTACCTTTGAATTTAAAAAAGAATCATCAATCTTACCTCCTACACGAAGAACGTACGTATTAATAAGATTCTCCTTTTTTTTTGCCTCTCTTTATCTCAATGTACTACGTATATGGTTTCCTTCATTATGCAAAGCTTGTTACAGGTAGGAACAATTGGACTGATGATGTAAATGTAAATCAACTTTTGGTAGTCTAATGGTTGATGTATCTTAGATTGAAAGTATGTACTCTGAGTTCCGATAGTCTCAAATTAATTGTTTACGTTTATTACTAAACTAGAGCATCAATACTTTCACAATCGCATCCAAAGCTATAATATCAACTAAAGATCACAATCAAATGTCAAGTTTCATACAATTAGTTTTATATATACGTCTTAATTATAACCATATCATTGATGAATTTATAATTATTGTCAAAAAGTTGTAAAATCCTTAAACATGGTTAAAAAAAAATAGTAGATAGATTACAACGAACATATATTCAGTAATAAATGGGAACGTTTTCTTTTATACCTCAATAGTACCACCCTTATAACAACTAACACAAGGAGGCATAATAATACAACTTAATTTTCATCAAAGATCAAATAACAAGGCATAAACTTATATCGGCACAATGGACAAGTATTCTTCCCCTCAAGAATCCAAAACACCAAACACTCTCCATGAAAAACATGAGAGCAAGGAAGAAACGCGCCTTCTTGTTCACAATCATCATTAGACTTATCAAACTCCTCCAAGCAAATCGAGCAACCCCTCAATTCTTTTTCATTAATCATAGGCCTAAAGATCCCCTTTGTCCGTAGGAAACTCTTCACTTCCATCCTAAGTTCTTCATCTATATTATAATCCTTGTTCATATCTTCCTCGAAATTATTATTGTTATTACCAACTTCCTCAATATCCATATCCATAGCCTCGGCCACCTTGACTATTCTAACAGTCAATGCAAGAGAAGTACGTGTTTTAGCTACAACATCTTGAAGAAGTTCCTCACAACTTTGTTCTATCGCTTCATAAACACACTCATCAGCATATTCATCCTCGTAAAGTTCTCCAAGCCACTCCTTAACTTCCAATTCTGTAAGCTCATCTTCGAAATCAGTATTTCTATCTAACACATGCGTAACAATTTTTTCTCCGTTAGGGCTGCGGCTATCATTATAACATATATGGATTGTAAAGAAGTCGTTCGAGTTTGAGGTTGAGGTTGAAGTAGACTCATCATCAACTGCCCAAGATAACACTTCATATCCAGATATTGACCTTGAATACAATAAGGAGGAATTCATGGTTTGGGTGGTTATTTTTTGTGGGTTTTCAGTTTTCAGGAATAAAGATAATTTCAAGTGTATCTAACCTGTATATGTATAGAAAATGCTCAAAACAAACCCTTAAAAAAGAACTTTTCTTTATACACAAGGAATTTCCTAAATTATGTCTATTATATATTTCCAAATATCATTAGTTGGAATTCTATATAGATTTTGTATATCTCTCTTATTTTGTATATCCAATCCTAATTCAATTCATAGCTACAAAAACAAAAAATATATTTCCAAAATTAGCTGTAAAAAAAATAAAGATAATCGGCTAATAAGATGAGTGTAATAAGATAGAGATAGTGTGTTTTCAAAAAAAAAAGATAGAGATAGAGAAAATAGCTAGGAATGTCGTTTAGGACTACGGCTAATGTGTGATTTTTTATTTTATATTGTTTCAAATAGCGCACCCAAATCAATCAAACTCGGGTAATTATAATTATTGAGTTGCAATATTATACTTACTTACTTAACTGTAGGCGGTTAAATATAGGGTAATTCCTTGTTTCTCAAATTGATTAACAAGTTTTGTTTCTCATATTGATTAACAAGTTTTGTTTCTCATTGAGTATGTGTCAAGATATGAGAGGTTATCTGCAACATTTGCCAAAAACGGATGCTTTTATTATCTGCAGCAAATTTATTTATTTCCTTTTTGGGTTATATTTAACTATCAATTACCCACTATTACCCACTTTTTTGGTTAGTGGTCCCCTCCACCACCTATTACCCACTAACTAAAATCCACTACAAATATTTGTATTCACACTACAAATACCAAATATACCCTTATTTTTCAACAATTAAATGTTTAGTTTATATATATCATCATATGGGTAATTTTTGTATTTTTACCTTTCTCTCTCATTAATTAAACCCACCAAAACTAAATTAACACTCCCTTAAAAGTTTTTCCTAGGAGTCCGTATTTATGTCTTTTGTTGCACATAACTACGAGCGGAGGAAGTACATCGCATTAGTTGATTATCAAACAGTGCCATTATTAGCTAGAATTCACTTTTTTATTTTTAAATGATGATACTGAGTATATAATGATATACTTGTATGAATGATATAGTGATATACAAGTTAATTAAAAAGAATCATGACTAAAATTAAAATTTTATTTTCCTAATAATATTCACTCCCTTATCTATTCTCATTCTTATAGGAGTAAAACTGCATGAAGCCACAACCTTTGCCAACCTGCAAAATTAAAACTTAAAAAGAAGAGAAATTATTTTTGAAGATGGGTAAATCTTATAGGAGAAGAAGTTTATTCCGAGAATATCAGAAGAAAGCTGATTTACTGGTGTGATCTGTTAATTACAAATATTATAGTTAGGAAACACACACTGTTACAATGTATGTCAAAGGCCTACATAACTCTAATTCTTTACTATCCACACAATGTACAATGTTTTATGAAGAAAAGAGAAAAAATTCCTGTGAGTAATTGAGCTAAACGAAAAAATCTCTGTACAATTGTACATCAAGTGAAGGAAATTGTACGGCATCTTTTAAATGGCATTCTTGAGGCCAAGCTTCACATTATGGACTTTCACTGATAGTAGTTGTTTGTGATCCTCAATGTCCTTCAAAACTGAAAGCAAGTTGGCTCGATAAACTTCACACTTTCGGTTAGCTGATTCTAGCTCCTCACTAATTTCTCTGATTTTCTGGTCCATGCAGTCCTAAGTAAAAATTGCAGAGAATGAATTAGATAGTTGAGCAAGTTCTGATTGCTTCAAAAGTGTGCCTATTGCTTAATATGTATCAAATTTAAGTTCCCAGCACATTTAGTTGCATACAAAAAAAGACAAAGACTTGCTTGTATATTCTCGTATATATCTTAGGTTGAGACTTTAGGGAGCACATGGGTTGTTACAACCGTTAACAAATATTTGCATTTCTCTTAGGTTGAGACTTTGCGAAGCTTTTCCATGTGCTAGTTTCAACTGTTCAGAGCCTCAACTTTTACCATTGATGCAATGCTACATTGTCATGTATGTCCTTTGTTGCTAAGAGATCATGTACACCATTCTAGACATGTCAAGTTGTCAACACAACAGCTTCTTTAAGATATATAAGTAGAATGTGTTGTTAAGAAAGATTGTTCATCTGAAAGATTCACCTATTATTCCAATGCATTAGAAAACTTTTTTTCCTATGAAATTGTTTTTGTGACAACCCTGAACAAAAGAGGCATGTTTTCCTAATTGCCTTTCATAATTTTATCTATCATGCAATGTTTGGTGCTTCAGTACTTGAGTTTGATTGTCATGTTGATGATTCTGTCTAAACACAAATCTAATTGGTTGAACACTTAGAACTGTTGTGAAAAGGATTCTGGTACCTGCCATCTTTGTACATATGTTTTTGGACAAACATCTTGTGTATTTATTGTTGAAGTGTGATTCTTATCGTTAACTTGCTGATAATGCCATAGAATATCTCTAGGAGAGAACTTCTTTCATGGATACTTACCATGGCTAGCTGCTAGTAGCATTTCTAGATTGAGATGGTCAGTTGGACATTAGTTTCTCTATCCTATCTGGCTTGACCCTCTGAAATTGAAAGCTCTGTGACGGGTACTTTGCTTGCTTATTCTGACTTATCTCTCGTAGTTGCACATAAAGGGCCTCCAGGCGAGAAACGGAGTGAGCGGATGAAGTTATGTAAAAGAAAAACTGATCCCCTGGTGTAGTACAGTCCCTGGCTGGATCTTCCCTTATTAAAAATGTTTCGCATTTAGAACTAACAGCCTTTGCAGACACTAACTTAAGTTGTTGCCTTTACCTTCATTTCTTGTTATGTAATCTTTACTCATACAGGATCAGCTGGCCTAATTCAAATTTACTATGTAGTATTTCATTTTGTTACTTCATATTTTCAGTGGTTCTGCATCATTTGGAATAGCAATAATTTCTTTGTTTGTTCATGTTTTGTGTTTACATTTTTCAGTCAATACCTTGTATTTCTACTATGCTTTTATATCATCATATATTTTTTTTCATGCTTTTCCTTTGTTATTTGTCTTGCCTTAGTAAGTTAGTAACTTATTCTTGCTGCTGACCTATGGAGCTTTATGCCTTAATGTTTGCTCTTACTTGTGTAGCCACATCTTCAGAACATTGTTGGTGCACAGATTGAACACCAGGTGTACTTGGTGCAATCACAGGTATCTCATAATATAGCTGTAATTAAAGCATGTTCTTTTAATTATCCTCCGTCACTCAGCAGCATATATGGTATCATCCATTTCCATTCTCTATTTGATGTTCTGCTTAACTAGTAGGATCTTTCCCAGCATAATTAATTTTATTACAATGGAGAATTTAGAGCTTCTTCGCTCAATTTAATTAATAACATCTCTAATTCTTATGGTAAAGTCTTGTTAGTACTATACCAAAATAGGAACGTATGAAAATCTATAAACTTTAGGATGCTGCATCGTGTGTTTTAAAGGAATTCTCAGTTTCTTCTCCTCCCTTCCCTGGGTGATTTTATGCCATCTTTATCCTTGTATAATTGATTTCTTCAATGAAAGCTTACATTGTATCGGAAAATAATCTTGGAGAATTTCTTATGTAGAGTTCTTATGAAGAATTTTAGAAGAGGTTAATGATATTCTTCTAAATGAAGTAAAGTTGAATGTGCTTCTATGATGCATGGATATTTGGAGTTTAGACTTCTTGTTTTCAGTAATGAGCTTGATTTGTATTATGAACATATTAGTTATTATATGCCCCTTATTTGGATCTTAAATTGTGACACTGTCCCTGCAATCTCAATTTCCCATTAATCATTCACTATGATGTGACTAAATTTTTCATAATTATACATTTTCCCTCCAGCACATACTTGGTTAAAGCAGGGGCATCTTTGGAACTCTAATCATAATATATCTTTACTCCTAATTTAGAAAGAGTAACTGTTGTTTTTTCCCAGACATCCCAATATAATATACATGACTTGTATTTCCTGACAGTGTATTTTACTATTTGTACATATTAGGAAAGTGTTAGGGTAAGAATTAGGAAAGTGTTAGAGTAAGAATTAAGAATAATTTATGACTAATGTTATCTGCCATTGTCTTAGAACTTTAATGAATTTTGTTTTCATAATACTCCATCTTTTTAATTAACTTAGTTAATGTTATGCAAATTGAGAATATAAAGTGAGTATAAGAAAAACGGACAAAGTAAAAGAAAAAAAGTTGGTCCGTAAAAAGGTAGATAAAGTAGTTTGAATATTCAAACTTATGTGCATAACCTTACAATGTACTCTTTTCAGTCTTTTGTATCATTCAATAATTGCATAAGTTGATATGGTTCCAGTTCATTTCTTTTCATTTCACTGCCTTGGATTAATTTAGATAATTCTATCTAGTTTGTCCTTTTCTTGAATCAACCACATGCCATAACATTTATTTAACATTCACAGCAACTAATCTACTGAGTTTCGTCTAATACAATAATCTGTGATCCTTTTCTAACTTCTACGAGGTCTTGATTGCTCTGCAGCTCTGCTAGTTTTGCTGGTTATAATGTCTTGCTTATTATCAGCTGGCAAAGACATTTTTATTTTGCTCCCGACCTTCAGGTATCCAACTCACTTTTCTGTTCGATTTATGGACTATTAGCCATTGTTTTTCATCAATCCATCTACATCTGTATGTTTGTGCAACGAGATTTTATCTGGTGTGATTATGTGTTTGCTTGCTAATATATACTGGACTAGAGAAATCCGGGTGATGCTTGTGTGCACACCTGATTGATGACTAGATTGCAGCTCCTGAGTCATTGTTGCTGGTTCGATTGTAAAATATATTCTGAAAATTCATTGTGGAAACTAGGTGAACTTTCTGCCATGTCTTATTTTAAGAAGCCTAATAAAATTTGCAGCATTAGGTTAGTAAATGCTTGGTTTTTTCAAAAAAAAAAAAACTCTCACTAAGATTTCACTTCTGACACTTAACATTGCTTTCAGCATGGAACTGTGACTATACATGCTATGTTCAAGATATTGACGTACTTTTATATTCCTAGAAGTTTCTCTGATCATGTTGCTGGCACCAATTTTGGGAAGATTAACTCTGATAGTTGTTGAGTGTGATAATAGTCAATGCTATTATTTAAAAAGACTAGAAAAAATAATAGATAAATGTACACATCTCAAAGAGAAAGTTACCTTGTTTGGGATTTGGTTATGCACTGAAGAATAAGTTTGGGGTAATTTGAAATCAAGCTTTCCTGTTTAGCTTATTACTAACTTTTGGAAGAGAGTTAGTTACTCGTAATTAAAAAGCACTATCAGGTACTCATTGATGAATTATCAGGCAATTAATGCTTAATTTTTCGAGTCACATACAAGTCAAGAGTATGTATCTACTGCAATTTGTTTTATCAGTTTGCCTAAGGTTCAAGTTTATAATGTTTGGTGCTCAACTGCTCAACATATCTGCAGTCAATTCTTGATGAGGTCCTAAGTCCTATTATAAGGGTGGAGTTGTCAATGTCGTCCTGAGTGAGCCTAGCTTATTGTTCTTATGAACAAATATGGCTTAGAATATCCTGATTCCTATACGAAGCCTTCCAGCAAACTCTCTGTTGGCCCAAAATTTATATGCTAAGACCTCTATGGATCAAGTGTTCAGGTCACCAGGCTGAGCTCTATACCACGCACCAGGGACGCACTCACACACACATATCTCCAGTTGGTACGGAACAAGTACATATGTTTCTCAGCGCTCTTGCTGAAGCCTGCAGCTACGTTCGATCAATTCATGTTATCTTATTATTGTTTTTTATTTCTGATTGGAGTCTTGGATTGACAGATTTGCCCATTTATTCCTACTATGAGATATCCAGGTACGAAACATTGAACTCTATGTGCTAGTTGTAGCTGCCTAATGATCCAATTTCAGACATAATAATTTGTCAGCACATGTTAGAGGTTAGAAGCTTCAGAACAAAAAGGTCTTGCTTTTAATTCAAATTAAAGTGCAGTAAGATTGAAAATAATTGTAGAACAGAGGCTGAAAGTAGTCACAGACTCAGAAGATATATACGTAATTTGGTTTTATAAGCTTTAGTTGTTGGCCTTCTTACCTTCCATTTGGAAAAGAATCATTCTACCTTCTGTTCAATTCAGAAGTATTAGCTTAGGCATTTTTCATTTATACATCTACATCTCTATGTTTGTGCTATAAAAAAAAAAGTTGGCGTTTGATCCTTAATACACACAAATTGGACTAGTGAAATCGAGGTAATGCATGCATACCTGATTCATGACCAGACTACAGTTTTGGAGCTGTTACCAGATCGGATTATAAGAAGAAATTCGTAGTGAGAAGCTAGGCAATCTTCTGCCAAGTAATCTTGCATTTTAGATGCCTGGATACAATTTGCAGCATTAGGTGAGCAAATGGTTTTTGCAATGATACACTCCCTAAGATTTCAACTCTGACAAGTTAATATTGCTTTCAACAATGAGTTGTGACTACTATTTATGCTAATGTTCAAGATATTGAAGTAACATTTGATTTCTAAAAGCTTCGACCACATTGCTTGCACCAATTTGGGTAAATAAAATATGTATTAATTGTCGAATTTATAACCTCACACTACTAGAAACAGGCGGATTTCCAACGGACTTGTTTTTCGTCGGAAATTTACGACGGATTTTTATTCCGTCGAAAATTTACGACGGATTTCCTACGGAATAAAAATCCGTTGAAATTTATGGGCCTTCCGACGGATTATTTCGTCGGAACCGTAATGTTTCGAAGGAAATAAAATCAGTCGGAGATTTCTGACGGAATATTCCGTCGAAACAATTATTTTCCGGCGGAAAATAAACCCGTCGGAAATTTCCGACGGAATATTCAAAACCTAAAAAAGTAACCCTAAAAAAGTAACCCTAATAATGCTTCAAAACCCCGGTTCCCCCCCCCCTTTTAGTTCCTATTTCTCTCTCCTCTCTCTCTCTCCCCGCCTCCATCTCTTCTCCTCTCTCTCTCCTCATTTCTCTTCTCCTTCCTCCTGCTCCTTTTCTCTTCTCTCTTTTCTTTCTTTTAATTTTCCTCCTCCTCCTTTTCTCTTCTCTCTCCGCATCCCTCACCGGCCATAGCACCGGCCTATCACCGAGCATAGCAACACCGAGCAACCACCGTCGCGAGGCCCTACACCATTCTCAAGGTTTGTTTTTTTTTTTTTTAGATCTTGTAATTTAGGTATGGCATTGTAATATTAGTTTATAAAATTTAAAATAAAATTGTATATTAATTTATTTCTTTGAATTTTCGTTTGTTAATTATCGTTTTTGTTAATTTTTTTTTATTGAAATTCTGATTAATATGTAGATCTGGTTTTTATTTTATTTTGTGAGGTAAAATTTTATTATGTTGTATTAATTTTCGTATTTTTGGGGTTAATTTTCGGTTTTTTGGGATTAATTTCGGTTTTTACTGAATTTTTGGAATGGTGGTGGTGTGTGGTGGTGTCGGTGGTGGTGGGGTAGGGTGGGCTGTTGTGGTGGGGTGGTGTCGGTGGGCTGTTGTGGTGGGGTGGTGTCGGTTGGCTGTTATGGTGGGGTGGTGTCGGTGGGATTGTGGTGGGTCTGGGTGGGTAGGGGGCAGGGGGTGGCATGGTGGGTAGGGGGCAGGGGTGGGCTGGTGGTGGCAGGGGGTGGGCTGGTGGGCAGGGGGTGGGCTGGTGGTGGGTTAGGGGGGTGGGTTCAGGTAAGGTGGGTGGGTGGGTTTAGGCTAGGGCTAGTGGTGGGGGTGGTGGGTGGGGCTGGTAGAGGGGCAGGGGGTGGGTTGGTGGTAGGGGTGGTGGCTGGATAGGGTGGTTGGGGTGGTGTTAGGTTTTTTTTTTTATTTTTTTTATATTTTTTAATGTTATTTCTGACGGAATTCCCGTCGGAAGTTTCCGGCGGATTTGTATTCTGTCGGAAATTTCCGACGGACTTTCCGGTGACCGGAATTCCTTTTCCGACGACGAACGTTCGTCGGAAATTCCGTCGGAACAGTGTTTTTCGACGGAATTCCGACGGAAAAAGCTGTTTTTTCCTACAAAAGTTTTCCGACAACTTGTACCGACGGAAATTCCGTCAAAAACAACCTTTTCCGACGGAATTTTACCGTCGGAAATGGCCTGTTTTCTAGTAGTGTATAAAGTCACAATATGAGTTTTCCACTAACTCTACCAAATTTGTTTGATTAAAAAAGCAAGTCCCTCCCTAGGATCTTTGTAATTTACTCTATATTTTTATCGTAAAGACTCTTACCCTTTGTTTCAATATACTCGGTATATGTTTCTTTCATTAGGCCAAGCTTGTTGGTTGTTTGCAGATTAGGAACAATTAGACATATGGTGTAAACTTTGATAGATTTATGGTTGATATATCTTGGATTGAAAATATAAACTTCCAATTCAGGTACTCTCAAATTAATTGTTCCATTCTGATTAAGTGGAAATAAGCAATCAAAATACGCCAGCCAAATATACCCGAGTCTTTTTAAAGGTTAATTACCTCCTAAATTTTTGGACTTGATGATAGCTACCTAAGGTAATTCTCTTTTCTCATTGTGAAAAACAAGTTTTGTTTCTCACGTGGTATGTGTCAAGATTTGGAGCTTCCACTCATGACACATATACGGTCCCCACCATTGAAAAACATTACATTATTTTCCAAAATGCCATTATGAAAAACAAAAGTGTTTCTCATAATGAGGAAGTGGGGCTCCCTCACCTACCTACGTGGCTAAATCCTACTAAATCTCCGCACTTTGCTAAATATCCTAAATCTTGATTCCAGAATTATCATTGTGGATTTGTGGACTTTGAGCACAATTTAAGGCCACCAAAGAATTAAGCAATTTACTTTATTAAAATCGAAATTCACCATTTTTTTTTTTGTTTTGTTTATTTTTTTTTTTGGTTCCATTCTGGTTCACCGTTTAGGCTAATTCGGATTTTGGGCTCAGTTTTGGGTGCTTAGGATCCAGTCTCATTCCAATTGTTGTTGTGAGAGATTGAACACACGGTCATCGCAACCAAGTACAACCTCAATTACCACTGCACTAACAACCAATTGTCGTTAGTGTCGGACATGATTATACTTTGTTTACTTCTTGATACGGAGTACATGGTTTGGTTTAACTCTTTTTCTTGTTGTCTATTACTTTCTCCATTTCTCAATCATAATTGTATTATTATGACTTTTTACATTATTTTCTTGTATTAACTTTGACCACGGCATGGTTAATATGTAGCAGTAAAAATCATCATCTAATTATTGTTTTTAGGTTAATCTATGTAGTAGATTATTTTTATAAAAATATATATACTAGTATTTTTTCTTCTGATTTTTTTTATTATCATTACATTTAATTTAAAGTTAATCAAGTTCATTAGCAAATGTGAGAGGTGAAAGTGATGTAACTATTGTGAAACGACTGAAGTACGATTAACTTAATTTTTTTGTATAATCATTAGCAAATGTGAGAGGTGAAAGTGATGTAACTATTGTGAAACAACTGAAGTACGATTAACTTAATTTTTTTTATATAACATTGTAAATTAAATATCTCAAGTAATGATAATGTATGACAAAAAATTATGAAAATTGCATATTTGAAAACTAAAAACTAAGACGGATTTAACAAGGTCCCACGACCGTTGTATTACATTAAGGTGAGTAAATCATCCCCTTAGCTTGGATAAAAACAGTTTTAACATACAATTTGTTGATGAAGCCGATAGAATAATTGTTGAAGTTGAGAGCTAAGAGCATCCATTTCACTTACAATGTGTTTGGATTGAAGAAAATGGAGGGAAAGAAAGGGAAGGGAAATGGAGAGATGAGATACCTTTCAGTTGGATAATAAATCAGGAAGGAAGGGAATTGGAGGGGAGAGAAATGGAGAGATAAAATTGTAGGAAATTGATCCCTCCAACAATGGAGAGATTTGGAAGGAAAACTTAACGTTCTTCCCTCCCCTCCTCTTCTCCTCCTTCCCCTTCTTTTCGTCCTTCCCCTTTCTTTATCCAAACACACTGTTAAACAACTAAGTACTACTAGCAATGCAATAGAAGTTGGTGAAGTTGTAGTTTACTAGTACTGTAGTACACGAAGGCGTGGAGCCGAAGCTTGAACAATGGACCAGATGCAAAGCACATAGTTAAGCTGCTATTTTCAAGTTCAAAGTTGTAAACATCAAGCTTGATTGTCGGAGGGAAGGAAGACTTTAATTAAAAAGTAGTTTGAACATGCAGATTTGTTCGTACAATGTAAAATATGATCATTCAACTATTGCATAACTTTGCTTTTTCTTGTCCATTTCTATTCTATTTCATGGAAACCTACTGGAAGGTATTGATTTCTATTCAAAAGTGGAGCCCTCATTTCGACAATAAATCTACGTCTTCCTCCGGTCTCCCCATTCTCATCACATCTCATTGAAATTCTATTCCCAAATCCCAATGGCCGAACTCGGAATCGTCCTTGCCGAAAGGCTCATTGAAGTTACCGGGTCTGCAATCATCAAAGAGATTTGTGACAAGTGGGGTTACAAATCTCAACTCCAAGACCTCATCAAAACTGTCTCTACTATCAAGAACGTCCTCCTTGATGCTGACTCCAAGAGGAAGCTCCCCTACGAAACACGAGGCTATATCGAGGATCTCAAGGCTGCTATTTATGATGCTGATGATCTGTTCGATGAGTTCTTCATCCTTGCTGAGCTCAAGTTGCTTGATGGCAACAAGGATGATAAATTCCTTAAAAAGGTACGCCGCTTTTTTTCTGGTAAGAAGAAGGAGGTAAGTCAAGCTTATAGAATGTCTCGTCAGGTTAAGGACATTAAGAAGCAGTTGGATACTATTGTTAGTAACCATCACAAATTTGGGCTTAGTGTGGACTATAATCCTATTTGTAGAAGGAGGGAGGAAACTTGCTCCTACGTGGATGCAGGGGATATCATTGGGAGGGAGGACGATAAAAAGGTTGTCATTGATATGTTGTTAGGTCCCAATGATGTTCAGGAAAGTTTCCGCTTTGTGACTATTGTGGGAGTTGGAGGATTGGGTAAAACTGCTCTTGCCCAACTTGTGTGTAACGATAACGAGGTTGAAGCCGAGTTTCCGGATCCCAAGTTAAGGTTGTGGGTTTGTGTGTCCGATCAAGATGGGGAGCAGTTTGATGTCAAGGTCATTCTTTGTAAAATTCTAGAATTAGTTTCTGGTAAAAGGCCTGACGATACCTCCTCAATGGAGCTGGTGCAAAAGCAATTTCAAGAGCAGTTAAGAGGAAAGAAGTACTTGCTTGTTCTTGATGACGTATGGAATGAAGATTGTGAGAAATGGCGTAATCTGTGCAGGTTCTTAACACTGGGTCAAGAGGGTAGTCGGATTGTGGTGACTACACGTTCGGAGATGACTGCAAAGATTATTGGAGAAAAACATACACACAAGCTGCAAGGTTTATCCGAAGAGAATTCGTGGCTCTTGTTTGAATCTGTAGCATTTGATAAAGGGGAACACGAGCACGCAAGTCATCTTGAATTAGTTGAAATTGGGAAGAAGATTGTTGAAAAATGCTACAACATCCCACTTGCTATAAAGGCGGTAGGAAGCCTTCTATTTGGGCAGCCTGTGAATAAGTGGCAGACATTTGAGCATAGCGGATTTGCTGGAATTGGAAAAGGTGATAATGAAATTATGTCTATACTAAAGCTTAGTTATCACAACCTTAGACCCTCTTTGAAGAATTGTTTTAGCTACTGTGCACTGTTCCCCAAAGATTTTAGACTCGAAAGGAAAGAGTTAATTAGCCTTTGGATGGCACAAGGATACATTGCGTCGCTGGACAGAGATCAAAGCGTAGAAGATGCAGCAGAGGAGCATTTCCTGATTTTGGTACGCAGATGTTTCTTTCAGGATGTGAAGAAGGATAGATATGGTGATATTGGGTCTGTGAAAATCCATGACTTGATGCATGATGTTGCTCTAGAAGTGGGGAGGGAGGAAATAGCCATGGTGACTTCTAATACAACCAAATTGGGTGATAAAGTTCGTCATGTGTATTTTGGTCGTGGTACCTTTTCACAAAATTACTCATTGAAGAGTAAGATGCGTTCGTTTATTTCAAGGGGTAAATTAGGTTATGTGGTGAATGCACATATTGACAACTGGATGTGTGTAAGGGTGTTGGTTTTGCGGGGTGCGGGTATAGTACGGTTGCCTGATTCAATTGGTAAGCTACTGCATTTAAGGTACCTTGACCTTTCTTTTAATTATAATTTAGAGGGACTATCTGATTCTATTAGTAGACTACATAACTTGCAGACATTAGATTTAAATCATTGCGGTGGAAAATTGAGGGAGTTGCCAAAAAAATTTAGCGAATTGATAAAACTTAGGCATTTGGATTTAAATAGTTGTAAAAAGTTAACTGGTATGCCTTGCATGGATAAATTGACTAATCTTAGGTACTTGAATATAAGTTATTGTCAAGAGTTGAGTAGTTTGCCTTCGAGCATGGATAAATTGACAAGTCTTAGACACTTTGATTTAAGAGGTTGTTATAGCTTAACTAGTATTCCTACAACCATGGGTCAGTTAGCAAGTCTTAGGCACTTTGATTTAAGTGAGTGTCACAATTTAACTAGTATGCCTATAGGCATGGATATGTTGACAAGTCTTAGACACTTTGATTTAAGTAGGTGTGATAAGTTAACTAGTATGCCATCAGGCATGGGTAAGTTGACTAATCTTCGGGTGCTACCATTGTTTGTGGTGGGTATGGAAAGGAGAGTTTCTATAGAGGAGCGATGTATGGGAGACCTGAAAGACCTAAAACCCCTGACCAACTTGATAGGTGGCATAGAGATCAAAATCGGCAAAAACTACATGAATGATGATGGAGGAGGAGGGTATTTGAAGGGTATGAAACATCTCACTGAGGTTGAAATTCTATTTTCTTATGAAAATGATGGATGTGTAGAGTGGGAAGGGGTGATGGAAAAACTAGAACCACCTTCGAATCTCAAGAAATTTGTCTTGAGGTATTACAAGAGTACTAAAATTCCAAGTTGGGGTAGAGCACAGGATAATTGGGCTATTTCTTTCCAACACCTTGTCAACATTCATTTTAAATGTTGTAGCAACTTGGTGCAGATTCCACAGTTGAGTAAACTGCATTTTCTGAAATCTCTATCTCTTGATAGATTGTGGAAGTTGGAGTACATAGAAAATAAAAGCAGCTACACTGGCAATGAACGTGAAGAATTGATGACATTCTTCCCCTCCCTTGAAACTCTCGAAATTTGCAAACTCAAAAGTTTGAAAGGATGGTGGAGGGAGGAGGATTTGGTTGAGGGTGATGATGACCATATCTTGAGGAGTAGCTTCACATTTCCTCGTCTCTCCAAATTGGTTATCTATATGTGCCCCAAGTTAACATCATTTCCTTCATCTCCAAGCCTCGAAAATTTGGACTTGAATGACGTGGGTCTTCTCAAGTCAATGCACAGCTCCCAATTTCTTAATAACCTCCACATAAAATCCAATGGGAAGGTGGTGAGTTTATCAGAACTAGAGGATGTATTTCGGAGATACACTTCTTCCTTACAAAGCCTTCGAATTTCTTATTGCCCAAATTTGCAGAGACTCGGAAAAGGGGGGTTGGAGCATCTCACTGCCTTGGAGTCATTAGTGTTGGATCGCAATAATCAACTTAGCTTCTCTGAAGACGAGGCCACTGATGATGGCATGCCTTGGAAGTCCCTTCATCACTGTCTCCGTTCCCTGACTATCATTGAATGCAGTGCCATTAAATCACTTCCTGAATCAATGCAGAAACTCACCTCCCTTGAGGAACTTGAGATCTTTAAGTGTCCAGATGAATTAAAAGAAAGTTGTAAACAACCCGGCGGGAAGGACTGGCCCAACATTCAACACATCCCCAGCATTACAATTAACTGAGTATGTGCACTCCAATCAATTCATTCTATTTTTGATTCATTCTATATATTTTTGATTATTTATGTATAAGCTCTCTGCTTTAAAAATAGTTTGTCATATACTTTGCATCTCTCATTCTACCCGACCTTTAATTTGTCTTCAGCCCACGTTTTTGTGTGCCTTTTCATTTATTTTAGAACTTAACATAATGCAAAATTCTATCTAGTCCATCCCTTCCTCGAATCAACCACATGTCATTAGTTTTTTAGCAGACTAGTGTATGGAGTTTCGTCTAATACAGTAATCTGTGATCCTTTTTTAACTTCTAACAGGTCATGATTGCTCGATCTGCTAGTTGTGCTGGTCAATTGTTGTCTTGCTTATTATCAGCTGGCATAGACAATTTTTTATATCACCTTCAGGTATATATCCAACTCGATCACTTTTCTGTTTAGTTTATGTACTAGTATTAGCCATTGTTGTTTTTCATTTTTCCATACATCTACATCTACATGTTTGTCGCCTTTGTGCAACAACTTTTATCTTGTGTGATTGTGTGTACGTTTGCTCCCTAATAATAGAGCTATTGTTGCTGGTTTAATTTAATTATAAAAATTCGTTGTGAAAACTAGGTGAACTTTCTGCCATATGTTATCTTAAGAAGCCTAAATGTAATTTGCAGCTAGAATTAGGTTAGTAAATGTGGGGGTTGCAGTATAGGAAGACTATAAATTTATATTAAAAGGTGTTTTATTTAGCTAATTTTTTATTAGTTTAGTACATATGGATTAATTAGAATATCCTGATTCCTATAACTAGCTTTTTGCTCCACCAGTACTTAGTATATCTGAGCAAAACATGATGCAAAATCATTTAAGGTAAAGATCGCGAACTTTTTGCAGCTTCAGTTTTTCTTAATGTAGCAGCTTTCTTGTTAGCAGGAGTCTTAGTGTCTTACTTATTTCTGTATATGCTACACAGCTCCTTTCAGAAGGAAGTTCAAGCAGACTCTCTGTTGTAACGCCTCCTTCAAGAGCATTGATACAATAGCTATGGCCCTCAATCTGATGTTAACACGTTCGTTGGTCAAGTATTCAGATCACCAGACCAGGCTGAGCTCTATGCCTCCCGGCCTACCCACATTTCTCCAATCGTACAGAACAAGCTAATTACGTACGAAGTATGTTTCTCAGCTCGCATGTTGCAGCCTGCAGGCTGCAGGAATATAATTACATTTTTTTTAGTTGTAATAAGATTTTATTTATAAACCAGTTTTCAAGATCCCGGGCATTGGGAAGGCCCTTCCTAGAAGGTAAGTCCCTCCCTAGGGTCTTTGTATTGTACTCGATATTCTTTGTTCAATACAAATTTCTTACCTTTTTTTTTTTCTCTTTGTTACAATGTACTACATACAAAGTATATGATAACCTTAGACTTGTGATGTAAATCTAAATCAACTTTTGGTTGTCTAACAATTGATGTATTTTGGATTGATAGTATATAGTCTAATAAATCAACTTGTCGTCTCAGACAATACTCATTTGAACGCGAGAATTGTAAGATGACTTAATGTAATACTCAGTATATGTTATTCTTTTGCGTTAATAGTAAGATGACTTGAAGACTTGCCCGGCCTGACCTGTACCCATATGTGATATGCCATATCTAATCCCAACATGTCTATGACGTAACCAATAAAAAAAAAACATTTCAATGCTATCACTCTTATCAATATATGCGGACAATGCCACATCTAGAATTAATGAGATATTAGAGGACTAAGGTATTAACTAATTCTTTGGTTGAGCATAAATCAAATGGAGGAATCAGAAAGTCATGGAAATCTGTTTGTAAATACAGTAATAATTTCTCACACAATAGTTGTCCCATTATGAAATTCTGAGATCGTTTAAAGTTTCAAATAATAAACAAATCAAAATTTACGTAGCACTCACATACTATACTAAAGTCTTAAATCAACTAACCTATTAAGCACGGAGGTGCCCCACAACAATATCTTTCTTGATACTGCCAAAAAAAAAAAAAATTGAGAATTTTGTTTGTGATCTTGTGGAAATGTAGTGTATACTAATTTGGTAACTTTCCATGATATCATCCCGTTAATAAATGAATTGGGTTATTTTTTTATCACTTTACTAAGCAAATAATAACAATAACACAGATTAAGACTGAAATAATCTGCTGTAGGGAAATTATGTTTACCAAGGATTCAGTTAAATAAAATCCACAGGCTGTTCCGTCAGAGGCGTTTCACGATTCATAGAATCATAATTGGAAGCTCCTCCTTCCTGTAGGCAAATTATGTTCTCAGCTAATTGGAAGAAGTATCTGCTTGTTTTGGATGATGTTTGGAATGAGGATTTTAATAAGTGGCACAAGTTGAAAATTTTGTTAATCGGAGGTGGAAGAGGTAGCCGAGTTATTGTGACCACACGCTCTAAGAGCTGATGAGAATGACATAGTTCGTGCATTGAAGATTAGCTATTATTATCTTCCGTACCATTTGAAGAGCTGCTTCAGTTATTGTGCTGTATTCCCCGAGCATTACAAGATCAAGAAGGAGGATTTGATCAGTCTCTGGATGGCACAAGGGTTTATTGTTCCATTAGGCGGAGAGAGTCTTGAAGATGCCGGTGAGGAGTACTTCATGAATTTACTGCAAAGAGGCTTCTTTCAAGATGTAGAGCGCGCTGACAATGGTGAAATTCTGACATGCAAAATGCATGATCTGATTCATGATCTCGCTATAGAAGTAGCTGGAGCAGAAATCTTGTCATCCAGCTATAATACAAGCTATTTTGATAAGAAAACTCGGCATCTATTCGTCAATAGTACTGTTGGTCGAAAAGATTTTGGAAGATATTTGACCACAATGAAAAGAATGCGTACAATTTTGAACATAGGGTACCCCAACCCTTTAGAAAGCCCTGATGTGCTGCTACCAAAAGTGAGATATTTAAGGGTATTAGATTTACATGGGGCTTCATTTGAAAAGCTACCAAACATGATAGGTGAATTGTTGCATTTAAGATATCTTGACCTCTCTTGTAATCGTAGTTTATCTGTGTTGCCCTTGTGCATTACCGAGCTTTATAACTTGCAGACATTCTTATTGCGTGGTTGTGAGTCACTAAAAGAATTGCCGAGAGACTTCAGAAAATTAGTTAATCTTAGGTGTCTAGATATATTTGATTGTAATAGTATGACACATATGCCTCCGGGAATGAATAGTATGACCTGTCTGAATAAGCTAACTATGTTTTTAGTTGGCGGTACAAGCAGTGCTTGCTGTTTGAGGCCAGTAGGTGCTGGTGGACTTAGCGACTTAAAGTATCTCAACAATCTCACTGGAAGTATGGAAATCAAGGTCCATAGAGGTTTAACATATGATGCAGCAGAAGCCAAGAAAGGGGGGCATCTGATAAACAAGCAAAATTTACGGGGCATAAACATATGCTGGACGCAAAAGCTTTGTGGAATGGAAAACCCCAGGTTTATTGAAGATGACAGTGAGGGTACTAATGCAGAAGCATTACTTCACGGCCTGCAACCCCACCCCAATCTAAAATTGTTTGGATTGTGGGATTATCCAGGTGTGAGGTTTCCGAGCTGGGGGAGCTCATTGATTAATTTTGAAACTTGTCTCCCGAATATTGTTGAAATTGAACTTTATGGATGTAAAAGCTTGGAGCATCTTCCATTATTGAGCCAACTTCGTTATTTGAAATCCCTTGAACTTGTTGGATTAATCAAATTGGAATACGTGGAGAGTATTTATGGAGACGAGGCACCCAAAGCATCAGTAGTGTCAAGAAAAGCAGTATCAGTAGCAGTCCCCCGGTTATCTTACCTGCATATAAGGTTGTGCTGGAACCTGACAGATATCCCTCTCTGTACAAAACTGGAAAAATTGGAAAGCAGATTCAATTAAGCATTGGGTCCAATAACTTGACCAAGAAGTGCGAGGAGATGCGTTGTTGATGCAAGGTCTTCCTCCACAGAATCAAATAGGCTGTACCCTGGTGATGATTCTCCATCAGCATCAAGTACTCGACAGACGCAGCAGGAGCAACAGCAGCAGCAAATACCAGGAGGATGAAGGAAGTTAAGATAGATGAAGTAGGGTATCTGAAATCCTTGCCCCACGAGTCTTTTCAGAGCCTTTCTCATCTGGTGGTAAGAGGTGACCATGATATGGAAAGTTTAACAGAAGAGGCAGGGGAGGTGTTCCGAAGTGGCCGTCTGTCCTCTCTACACTCCCTTGTAATTTCTGACTGCTCCAAATTGAAGAGGCTATCAGGAGAGGGAGTGTGGGAGCATCTCACCGCCCTTGAGAGCCTACATCTGAAGTTGCTTTCTGAGTTGGAGTTGGATGATGATTATGGAGATCTCAACACTCGAGAATGCACAAACGAGGATAATGATGGCACTGATATTGACATTCCCTGGAAATACCTTCATCAGACTCTGCATTCCTTGGTATTATGGTACCTCCCTAAGCTGGTGAAACCTCAAAAGGGAATGAACCGCTTGACTGCCCTTCAATTCCTCCAAATTACTAACTGTGACAATATTGAATCCCTATCGTCATGGATAGCCTGCTTCTCATGTCTCAAATCCCTGTAATTCGGAATTGCCAACGACTGAAATCACTGCCAGAAGAGATCTGTCACTTCCTTACAACAGGGATGCTCGCCAGTGTTAAAAGAAAGATGCCAGGAATCAATTGGTGCTGATTGGCCCAAAATCCAACACATCCCTCGCATTGATGTCTAAAGGAAAATACAAAGGTAATTATCATTCTTGCTTGTGGTTTATTTAATTTGGTCCGTTAGAAAAAAAGATTTAAGTATTGATCATTTTTCATAGGTGAGCGTAGGATTCTGCAGCAGCTGGGATGATAACCACTTCTTTAAGCAGACTTACGCATTATCATGCAGATGTGAGTGTCACCAGGATGACTACCTTCAAATGCGGTGATAGCTTATGAACGTTTTAATGGCCGAAGGAGAATTGCTTCAAAGAAGAATAATCTGGAACTAGCAGTGCTAGTCCTGGATGTATATTACTTGCTAATTGGCTACATTGCTATACTTGATTATTGCCTCTCGTTTTCTACGGTCTAATTATTGGTATATACGTAACAAAAGTGTACTATGCTCCAGTGTCTTTGGTCAGTCCCAAAGAAATTATTTCTTGTTCACTGACTTTATTTTTTCGATGTGACTCAGGTAGGGCTGCATCCAGTTATGGTTCTGCAAAGTTGTTTGGTGTGACTTGATGCTGATCTTGCACCCATTACTTGAAACGTCGCTTACCTTCCACAAAGAAAATGAAAAATATCAGTGTCGCTGTCAAGCTGGGGCTCAAGTTAAGTAAACCAAGGAAAACAAAGGTTAGTACTTACTTGTGCTTCTGATCTCTAGTGAATACAACTTGTAAAATTAAGACAATTTGGTTACATTCCTCAATTATTCATCACATTCATTACAAGCTGAAAGAGTAAACTAATGATTAATTTTTTTACCCATTCAGAAAAAATTTCATATGTAAACATGTTTGTAACCTTTTTAATCGAGAAATGAGAAGAACGAATGATCAAATCAAAGAGAGTATTTATTTATTTTAGGGAAATTCTCATCGGTAACATTGAATTTTTTAAATTTCTCAATGGTGAGAATATGTTTTCCTTTAAATATATAGGTGAGGAATCTAGTGAGGAGAAAACGTAAAACATATTTTCTAAATTTCTCTGGTGAGAATATGTTTTATTAAAATCATGTCACCGGTCACCTGGGATTGCTGGAGGAAAGCGCATATCAAAGGTGGAACTATTAGATAATAATCAAAAGTTGTGATTATTCAAAGTAAATCGCCTAAAGTTATTATTCAAGTGAATTATTTCTAATTACTCTATAATAAACCACTGTAAAAAAAAATTTGAATATAATGGGACTAACTTCAAATGAGTAAAAACTGACAAATAAAACGATTAGCTGTGTAGATCGAGTACGGAAAAGTAAATAGCTATAAAATGATGGTACTAGACAACCTGTCTTTCAATTATTGTGGGCCTGTGGGGGGAACAAGCCTGAAAATTTGATGAGGATAAAGCTTGTCTTTTGAAAAATCCTAAACATTCACACCTAAAAAACTTACTCCCTTATTGATTCGTTTGCATTTCCTTGCATTCCTCAAAAACACAATTAACCCAGAAGAGAGAAGAGTGAGAGAGAGATGGATGTAGCAGGAGGGCTTTCACTGGTGCAAACCATCCTTCAATTGCTGGACTCTGCTGTTTGGAAGGAAACTCGATCTGTATTGGGTGTGAAGTCCCAGCTTCATAAACTCAAGAAGACTATGTCCACCATCGATTCCATCCTACGTGAAGCTGAAGAACAAGAGCGGCTGCACCACAGTCATTCCAGCTACCCTGAGCGTGACAGACTTGAGAGGCTTAAGGAAGCTCTTTACCAAGCCGATGACTTGTTTGACGAGGTTACCACTCTTGCTCATCGCAAGCAGCTCATGCCTGGCAACAACTTGAGTAAAGAGGTATCCCTTTTCTTCTCTCGCTTTAATCAGCTTCGTTCTGCTTTCATTTGGTCTCGGGAGATCAAAAGCATCAGGGAAAGGTTGGATGATGTTGTCAAAGATCATCAGCTTGCTGTTGGGTTTAGACACCCGGTTGTTCTCAAGGATAGCACGAGGGAAACTCACTCATATGTGAATCTGGAGAATCTGGAGAATGATGTGATTATTGGGAGGGATGATGATAAGAGGTTTTTGATTGATATGTTACTAGACACTACTGTTGAGGGGAATGTTTCTGTTGTCAGCATTGTTGGGATTGGAGGGTTGGGTAAAACTACTCTTGCCCAACTTGTCTATAGTGATGACAAGATTAAGAAAGAATTTCCATTGAAGATGTGGGTTTGTGTCTCTGATAATTTCAATGTCAAAGCACTTGCTGGTCAAATTCTTGCAGCTGCCACCAACCAGGCTAATCAAAGTGATGGCCTAAGTATGGACCAGCTTCAGATAAAGCTTAGAGAAGGAATTGATAGGAACAAGTATCTACTTGTTCTGGATGATGTTTGGAATGAGAATTCTGAAGAATGGAGGACAATGAAAAATTTGTTGGTTGGAGGTGGGAAGGGTAGCAGAATTTTGGTGACTACGCGCTGTAAAAAGGTAGCTGTTGTTGTGGGAAGTTGTTGGACTCATGAATTGAAGGGTCTCTCAGACGAACACTCTTGGAATTTGTTTCAAAGAATGACGCTTGAATCGGGGCAACATCAAATAGAGGCAAACTTGGTTGATATAGGAAAAGAGATTGTTCGAAAGTGTGCAAATGTTCCACTTGCCATTAGGGTGGTCGGAAGTCTTCTTCGAGGTCAGGAGGAAAGTAAGTGGGAGAATTTGAAAAATACTGATTTGGCAAACATTGTACAAGATGAGAGCAATGGCATAATACCTGTGTTGAAGATCAGTTACAATTATCTTCCGTTCCATTTGAAGAGTTGCTTCAGTTATTGTGCAGTATTCCCAAAGGATTACGAGATTATCAAGGAGGATTTGATTTGTCTTTGGATGGCTCAAGGCTTCATTATGCCGTCAGATGCAGAGAGTTTTGAAGATGTTGGGGAGGAGTATTTCAAGCAGTTATTGCAAAGGTGCTTCTTTCAAGATGTAGAACGGGCAGAAGGTACTAAGGAAATTATATCATGCAAAATGCATGATCTAATTCATGATCTTGCCAAAGAAGTAGCAGGGACAGACATATTGTCGTGCACCTATAGTACACGATGTTTTAACGAGAAAACTCGCCATGTATTCATTGATCGAAGTACCCCTAAAGATGTTGTTGGTAAGTTGAGCAATATGCAAAGGATGCGTACATTTCTGGGTACAGAGGTTCGTTATTTCTCTTTAAAACCATTTGTGGGGGGTGTATCAAATTTAAAATATTTAAGGGTATTACGTTTAAATGATTGTGATGGATTGAAAAAGTTGCCGAGCGGGATAGGTGAATTGGTGCATCTAAGGTATCTTGACCTTTCATATAATGGGGATCTATGTGTATTGCCCTCATCCATTACCAAGCTTTATAGCTTGCAAACATTAAAGTTGTGTGGGTGTATGGATCTAAAAAGGTTGCCAAGGGAGTTGAGGAAATTAGTTAATCTTAGGCACCTTGATATTTCTGGTTGCTGGAGTTTAACTTGTATGCCTCCTGGGATGAACAGCATGGCATCTCTGCGAAACTTGACAGGGTTTGTAGTTAGTGGAAGTGCAACAAGCGATGCAGTTTTGGGTTGTGTTTCTGGTCAGCTTGAAGATTTGGATGATTTCACCAATTACACTCACACTATGGAGATTGTAGTTAAAAGAGACGTGAGATACGATGCAGTAGGAGGGGGAATGCTATTCAAAAGTCCAAAATTGTGGGAAGTTATGTACAATTGGGTAACAGAGGAGAATACTAATGCAGAAGTATTGCTGCAAGGCCTACAACCCCACTCGAACCTTAGACAGTTAAGGTTGTGGTGTTATCCAGGAGCGGGGCTCCCAACCTGGATGATGACTCTCAGTTGTTGTCTCCCAAATCTTGTTCAAATTGAGATTCGTGATTGTAAAAGGTTGGAGCATCTTCCGTTGATGAGTAAACTGCGTCATTTGAAAGTCCTTAAATTAAAAGGTTTGAGTGAAGTGGAGTATATGGAGAGTAGTAGTATTAATAGTGGAGATGATGATGAGTTGGTATTCTTTCCATCCCTTGAAACGCTGGAGCTTTGGGGTATGCCAAAGTTGAAGGGATGGTGGAAGTCATCATCAGAATCAGAGGAGAGTGAGACACCGCAAGCACCAAAACTTTCTCGTCTTGATATAAGTGGATGTCCAGAATTGACAACATTTCCTTTGTGTCCGGAACTGCAAGAATTGGAATTAAAAGGTTTTAATGAAGCGCTGGGCCCAATAATGAGGGAGAGTGCTCATGGTTTGTCGGTTTCTAATAATAATCATAAAGAGGATCAAGGCCGGCAGGGAAGATTGAGGAAAGTGACGACAGATAACGTGGGATATTTAACTTCTCTTCCCATCCACTATCTTTCGAATCTCTGTATTACATTTGAACAGAAGGAATTGAAAACAGGAGAGGTGGGTGAGGTGTTCCGAAGCGGCCGCCTGTCCTCTCTTCGCTCCCTTCAAATTAGCTTCTGCCATAACTTGAAGAGTATATCAGGACGAGGAGTGTGGGACCAATTCACTGCCTTGGAGACTTTAACATTGTATTACCTTCCTGGGTTGGAATTGGAGGATGAAGATGATGTCAGCAACAACAAAAGCACAGAAGAAGGAAGTGACGCAGAGATGCCATGGAGATACCTTGCTCCCACTCTCCGTTCCTTGGAATTATCGGGACTGGATGCCATGGTGAAGCTGCCAAAGGGGATTGGATGCTTATCATCTCTCCATTCCCTTAATATTATGTATTGTCCAAAATTGAAAACAATGCCAAAAGAGATGCGCCACCTCACCTCGTTAACCGAACTTCATATATGGGAATGTAGCCCAGAATTAATGAAGGAATGCAAGAACAAGAATGGTGCTAACTGGTCCAATATCCAACATATCCCCAACATTAAACTAGGTATGAATGATAAAATAGGGGTTATTACTATTATTATTGTCGTCTTTTCACTTTTATTTTTCCAACTTTTTTAAGGAATGGATTGCTTGCTGGCTTGCTTATCATCTCTCTAACACCATTAATATTTGCTCCAGATTTCTTCTAAAATCAGCGCCCGAAAGAATTCATTTACTCAATGTTCGTTTATATATAACTCCACTGGTCAAAGGTAATGTCTACCCATATTCAATTTTTGGGTTCATAGCATATGATGCCTTGTCAATTATCATGTTAGTATTACCATTTTAGTAGTTTTGGTCACGCATACACCAAAAGTTTCACTAGTTTTACTGTTGACTATTGTAATTAATACAACCAATTTTTCATGATTAATCTTCTAATAGAAGTGATAAATTGTATAGATGTATACCCTTGTACATAAAACTAAGTAGATGAGTAGATCGAATTAGAATATACCTTAAAATTCAGACTATATATATTAGACCAGATTTCTTAAGGTCTAATATCTGAAATTTCAGATATATTAATTAAAATTATGAGAATAAGATATTTGGATAACACACTTTTAAGACATTTAACAGTCTCTTATGGATTTCGATATAATGAAGCTTATGCTTGCTGGTTACCAGAATACGGGTTATATTATATGTGTGGGCTTTGGCTGTCTAGTTGAATTTCACCATATATAGGTGCTTGTGTATATACGTGTTTATTTCAGATTTTGTGCAAACATAATATCAATGAATCAAGGGGGGATGGATATTACCTCATGTTTGTTAATATTGGCATTAGATTCTTATTGGCACAATCTATCTTGACAACACACATTCACACAAACCTTAATATTAACTCCTTAATGAAAAGTAGAAGTTGCATGCTGCTGTAAGTATACTCTGATTCAGCTCATAACTAGAATCAATAGTATTGCTATTTAATTTTTACATCTATACCTTTGGAAAATTGGCATGTTTTGTTTTTAATGATGGTCAACCATATTTTTCTATGAGATGAGCACATCCTATTGTTATTAACAAGGTTGATAATTAATATGTATATCACTACTGATTTTGCTAGATGATGCATACTCCTCCTGATGATATCTGCCATTTTTTTTTTTTTGATTTAGTTCATTAGTGTGCGTTGAAATTAAATGTCCTGGTCCGGTCCTATGGCTCAATCCATGGAACTTTAATACATAGTTATATTGTTCAACCTCAAAAGTAGGTTCTGTTGCTGCTTGCTTCATATATCATACTGTCATGATTTTTCTAGCTGATAGGATTCATATACTGTAGAATAGGAGTTTTGCCGAATTTCTACTAAACCAGGATTGTTGCTTAAATTGCAATCAAAGAGTAGCTTAAATGGGATGAGAGCATAACAAGGGAAGGATGATTCTTGGATTCCAAGCACTGGGATCTCCAGTTTGTGAGATTCGATGCTGCTAGTTCTAGCACTGCAGCTCTACCATTGATCCACTTATCTAGTATCTATTTCACATGGGCTGAAAGGTTTCAGAGCAGGGAAGGAGAAGGTAACTATCTGCACTATGAAGTAATTGAGTTGAAGCTATATTTTACTGTTTCTGCGTTATGCAGCGTGTGAATGTTGTATTCCCACATTAATTCATAGTAAAAGGTAATGGCCTTTATGATTGCCAATTTATATCTGGCTAGTAAATTTCTTGTTACTCAGTAGTAAACCTTGACAAAGTTTCTTGCATCTATTGTTCTTCCATCAGTGCTATATAAAACATCTTAGGCCTTGTCATTTAGCTATAAATGTCATTCTTTTAGAGCCCATTTATTGAAGTGTTAGGAAAACAAATGAGTCTAGAGGCCTTGTGTTAATGGGTTAATGGGTTAATGCATCCCGAAAGAGGGTCTAAACCTGGAATCAGGATTCATAACTGAGGCCATGCATTTATTTTTGAAAAGTTCCATGACAAGTAGTTTGTTCCTGTTTCATTTATACTTTCCTTTTTAGTTCTGAAGTTGCAATCTGTTAGGTATTCAAATTAAACATTTCAAAATTGCAATCTGAGAATTTAGGTTAGCTGATGAAGAATTCCTGAAGAAATGGCCACTTAATCAAGCTTCAGGTTCTCATTGTTCTATAAGATGCTTTTATCTGGGTCATCAGGCATGGGTAAGTTGACTAATCTTCGGGTGCTACCATTGTTTGTGGTGGGTATGGAAAGGAGAGTTTCTACAGAGGAGCGATGTATGGGAGACCTGAAAGACCTAAAACCCCTGACCAACTTAATAGGTGGCATAGAGATCAAAATCGGCAAAAACTACATGAATGATGATGGAGGAGGAGGGTATTTGAAGGGTATGAAACATCTCACTGAGGTTGAAATTCTATATTCTTATGAAAATGATGGATGTGTAGAGTGGGAAGGGGTGATGGAAAAGCTAGAACCACCTTCGAATCTCAAGAAATTTGTCTTGAGGTATTACAAGGGTACTAAAATTCCAAGTTGGGGTAGAGCACAGGATAATTGGGCTATTTCTTTCCAGTCAATGAACTCCACATATTTTGTAATGAGAAGGTGGAGAGTTTATCAGAATATGGGGATGTATTCCGGAAATACAAATACACTTCTTACCTAAGAAGCCTTCGAATTTCTGGTTGCCCAAAATTTGAGGAGACTTGGAAGAGGGGGGTTGGAGCATCTCACTGCCTTGGAGTCATTAGGGTTTGAAAACAATCATCAACTTAGCTTCTCTGAAGACGAGGTCGATGATGATGGCATGCCATGGAAATCCCTTCAACAATGTCTCCGTTCCCTGTCTATTAAATATTGCCAGGCCATTACATCACTTCCTGAATCAATGCAGAACCTCGCCTCCCTTCAGAACCTTGAGATAGTTAAGTGTCCAGAACTAGAAGAAAGATGCAAAGAACCAGATGGGGAGGACTGGCCCAAGATTCAACGCATCCCCCACAGAATAATTGGTAAGCAATTACAATGAGTCACTTTTCTGTTTAGTTTTGAAGCACTATGTGTTGTTTTCCATTGAACCATCTACGCTTGTATGCTTGTGCAGAATATACTACTCGTACTTATATAGTGTACTGGTAATTAATTGCAGGTGAAGGCGTAAATTATTTTTTTCATGAAGCATGAAGTTGATATCAAACTTTCATTATCATAATTCATAATTAAAAGGTATTTTGATCATTTATATTCTTGATTTGTAGAAAGTTGAAAGATTTTATTTTCTGAGTGGATGGTGTACAATCTTTTATTTTCGCATGTATGTACTTTGCCTGATGATTGACTGCCTATGAACCCTATTATAATTCTATAATGTCCAGGTACTTGTTAATGTGCTTCAGATTGTACTCATGTGAAAGCTGCTAAGAGCGTCACTTCATTGGATGAACATGATGTGGAGGAGTTAACCAATTCTCAAGTCTCTCTGACTATTTGGAACCAACAGCTAGCAAGCGCCTATTTTATCTGTTGAATGTTGATTCAGATTTACGATGTAGCTATGGACGGTCTGCAGGAAGCTGCTGTGGGATTTGACGTGGAGGACTGCAAGACTTGGCTTGACAGAGTGAATTGCAAAAATATCTTTCAAGAACGTATTTGACTCAGGATCATGTAAATACTTCATAGTCTTTCAAATAATGTATTGTGAAAGAAAAATATACAGACGACTCTTTTAGACATGTAAGCACGGCAATGCAACATTTAGTATTGTTTGTATCTCAATTTTCTCCTTAACAGAGTAGAGTATCACTGAATGAAAAACCGTGAATTTATATAATAGTGAGATTATTTCCTATAATACTTGTGTTGCAATGTTACATACATTTTGCCACCAAAGGTTTGGTCATTAGTTCATCACAAATCTTGTATGAGTATTGTTTTGAGTTAACAATGTTCTCACTTTCAAGAGTAGAGATCGAAGTCATCGAACAACCATTTTAACAAAAAGTATTACAGGGGGGCTGATGATGTTGCTTGCTCAGAACAAAGTATCATGAGAATTTAAACCTCTTACACATAAAACTAAATCCACCCAATGTAGCCATTTTTCAAGCAGCAGCCTAGGAGGATAAGAAGTCAAGAAGGAAAGAGCAATTATTGGAAACTGAAAATTATAACATCCTAAGTCCCGGTATAATAGTGGAATGCAGTAAGTAACGATACAGAAAATGGGGGTAATAAAGTAACATGGGTCATATATTACAGAACGGCTAAAGGGAGCGTAATCATTATTTCGAAATGGCTAAAGTGTAATTGTTATTTCGAAATGGAGTACTCATATCAGTCGTATGGAAAGGAGAAAACTTAATACACAGCTGTCAGTGATTTCAGTTCTGCACTTTGGCCGTGCTAATAACATCAATAAACCGGTAAGTTTGTGAAACCTAAAAAATGAAGTTGGAAGTTCCAAATTTACACAGATGAAGCTGAATCAATTGAAGTCGTCACCAGGTAAACAAAACACCTGACTGTTTCAGCAACAGATCATTCTGACATGCTATGTAATAGGAAGTACTTGAAATTGGAAGAGTGCAATCCTCCAAAGAATAGTGATGCAGAGTCTTGGGTCTTCTAAGAGAAAATACCTCTCATAATTCATCTTTGGAGATGGAACCTTTAGCTTCAGCATGCTCAGCATAAGATGCATAAGCTTTGATAATAGACACATATATGTCGACTCCTTTTAGATACTCTGCTTCATTTAAAAACTGCAACAAGGAAAATGTGTCAGAAATATCGAGTATTCCTTTTGCTTGTAAAGGAGACCATAAGACATACTCCGTAAAAGTTAGTAGGATTCATGATTGCTAAACGCAACTGATAAGCCAGCCTTGGATTCCAAAACAGAACCCAACAGATTGAAAGAAAGGCAAGAATTGGTGAGTTTATATGCTAGCAGCCTAGCACATTGAGAACGTTCGAAATGTTAAAATTTTAACTGCTTTTCTAGTGTCTGATATCTACTGGGTGCACCAGAAATATGTCATCTTACATTTTACTATAAGGTGTAACTCATTATTCCTAAACTAGTGGATACGCTAGAACCCATAATTGTGTGTGTGAGGGAGTTAAAATCAATTTTGGAGTGTAAAAATCAACTCCCTCTTGTATTTGTATTGTATTGGCATAAGTGAATCCTATAAACCCACCCACTGGCTTACTGCTCACACGACCTTCAACAAAAAGAGATAATGAAGTATATTCCATCAATGAGAACACTAGAATTATAAGGTGGTAAGATTAATTCCATCCCGGCCACAGCCAGGGTTCAAATATAGTGACCATTTTCCTTCCCGATTGAGCTATGTAGAGAGTACGTGGTGGCAGTTGGATCTAATTCTTTTGAGTATAGAAGCCCCTCCAGCACTAACCCCCTAAAAACCAGAGTACCAGATTATGAGATGGAGACAGTTTGTCACCCTTCCCACTCAAATACATACAGATGTCAAACAGACAGCGCCCATAATTAAATTAAAGAGAATTAAAAGAGGGGAAGCCAGATCTTTAATGTTTCAGATTTTAAGACCAAGGATGATTAGTTCATAACAACAATAAAATAGGGTTCTCAATATGATAATATGATCATGGGATTGAGTCCAGGCTTGGATTTCTTATCAACAGTCTCAGAAACTGAATTTACGTACAACTAGACAAAAGTAGATTAGGTCCATGCAATACAAGGAAGAGAATAAGAATAAAGGCAAGAATATTGTACCTCATTGTGGTCATGTAGTAGAATTGGAGTATTTGCCATAGGAGAGAAACCTATAGCAGGTAGGCCTTGTCGCCTAAAGTAACGACAATCTGTAGAAGCAGGGAAAATTTCTGGCTTTTCAAGTTCTCCACCAGCACTGCGAACAGCCTCTTCTAAAAGGGCCCACCAGGGGTTCGAATTGTCAGAAGTAGTGACAGCTGGGTTACCGAAGTTGTCAAGCACAGATTGCTTCTGCTTAAACTGCCCATACTACACATATATTAGTCAACTATGAAGATAGCAGATAATTACACTATTTCACCTTCCATATCCTTGGCCTTGTTTGGTAAAGAGAAAATGATAATAGACATCATCAGTAATATAAACACAGATTGCAGCACATGACATTACTTTATTCAGCTAGCAGATAACAGCAGTAGATTCTGTAGAAAATGTTCTGCAAGTAGCCATATAATTAACAAGTTCTACTACATAAAATTTTAAGCATGTAAAATACCATACAAGGAAAATAAACATACATAATTGTAGGCTGAGCATGACATAATTTTTTGAGGAAGAAGCAAGTCAAACTTTTGAGTACCTTTCCATCAGAAAATATATTGTAATTTTTTATAAACATTAGGCAAATTTGTCTCTGCACTTTGAAATCACAGTCTAAGCCATAGAAATGCTGATAGGAACAGCATTTTGGATATTATTATTAAGTTTGGTACAGTCAATTAACAACAGCATATTCATTAGTCAGATTCACTGTAGTGATTCAAATCTACTTTAATTGTCGAATCTACGCTTAGCCAGACAACCCTAACACAACTGTAGCATCTACACTTTCTACGGTATAAGTTGGGCAACTTAGGAAATCTAATTCAGTCATTTGATTTACTCTCAATGGATTCTTAATCTGGAATTTGAGAAGAGGGACTTTTTCCATTTGTATGTCCTTAACACACTACATTCAGGGGAGTTTGAAATCTAGGAAGAATAATCTAGAGGACAAATATTGAATTGATCTCTTCCCGTGCTATGATTTGTTGAGTGTAAGCAGTCTAAGAACCAAAAGGATGGATAAACTAGAACAAGCATTGGCAATCATCAAAGAAAATCCCATTTTCCTCCAACTTCCTTAGATAAAGACTGCGTAGAGGAAGAATCTAGAGTCGCCATCCCTGCAGGCATTTATTAATCATAGCTCATGACTCATGGCTATCTATGTGACTAGTTATCAAAATGTTAGGAAGATTAATGAGATTTTGTCAAACTAATAAACATGAAATACACACATCACATATAATTCTTCAATAAATTGGGAGGGGAAGGGGCACTAGGTTGGGAATATTAAATGATTATCACGTAAACTGATAGAAGAGTCCTTCAGACAAGAAATTTTAACCTCAAATGTCATGTTTCGTGAAGCAGGAGCCCACTCCTCAGCGATACGCCTTAAAAGGGCTTCTTGATCAGCTGTTGGTGGAACCCGAATATCAAAACCTGCTTCAGCTTCAGAAGGTTGCAAGTTCATGACAAAACCCTGAAAGAAAGAAAATCTCCATGTTAGAACTTAAACTAAGGCATATGACATCTCATCACTCATCAAACTATCAAGGACTATATTGATAATTAACCATTATCTGTCCCATCTCCCTGACCTTCACCAGAAACCAGGCCCTGGAACAGGCATGCTTCAACAAGCAAATTGATAACTGGGATGAAAAGGCAACCTTTGCTGTGTACAATTGGTATATAACTGAAAGTCTCACTACGAGCTAACAGGCATGATTCCAGCACTGTGGAGAAAGTCACCTATTTGTTTTCAAACAGATTATGTAACTTTATGTCTACTTTTAGGGGCCGTTTGGTTGGGGGTATTCATCAAAGAGAATGGGAATCGATAGGAATCATTCCCTTTGATATTGTTTGTTAGGCCATTTTTCCATTCCCTTTACCCTCTCCGTTCCCCCAAATCCCTCCAAGTTGATTCCCACCCCCCCCCTAGGTATTTCCATTCCATTCCCTAGCTACCACCACACCACCATACCACCACCCTCCCCACCACCGGAACAGCTAGCCACCCCACCAAAACCCCTCCCCTCACCCTCGCCATCCCTCCCCCACCCCCGGAACAACCTGGCACCCCAGCGAAAACCTCCCCACCCACCGAAATTACCACAACTCCCACTGAAACCACCACCACTCTCACCGAAAACCGCCGAAACCACCACTACATCCACCGAAAAACCACCAAAACTACTACAGCTCCCACTGAAACCACCACCATTCCCACCGAAAACCGCCAAAACCACCACTACACACACCGAAAACCACCGAAACCACCACAACTCCCACCAAAACCAGCGAAAACCACCACTCCCCCCCCCCTCTCTCTCTCTTTCTCTCTCTCTCAAAATTCAATTCTGGAATTTTCCCCCAAAATTCACCAAGAACCCTAATTTGTTTTCCTTATTTTGAACATTTGAATTCCAGATCTGAGACCTAAATTGTCGTCTTTTTGAAAATGAACACCATATTCATGGATCCAAGTCATGAATCTCCTTAATCAATCAATTTTTTTCCGTATTGGAGCCCTCGTATTTTTGGGTGAGCATGATGGGGTGCTTAAGAAGTGGTGGTTTTGGAAAGTTTTGATGGGAGTGGTGATGATTTCAGGAAGTTTCGTGAGAGTGATGGAGGATTTGACTGTTTTGGTGGGAGTGGTGGTGGTCTCGGGAAGTTTCAGTGGGAGTGATGGGTATTTTTCAGGGGAGGGGAGAGCTGTGCGGGCACGGGGAGCGGCGGCGAGGGGCAGGGGAGGTGCGGCGAAGGGTGGCGAGTGGTGGGGGAGGTGCGTCGAGTGGTGGGGTGGCTGGGTGGTGGCTGGAAATGGTGGGAAGTGAAGCAATTAGGTAGTTATGTGGTGGTTGGATTGGTGGCAGTGTTTCCCTTTATTTTTAAAACAAACAACATAGAAAATTTAAGGTAATTTCATTCCATTCTTTTTCATTCCTTTTGTTCATTCCATTCCATTTCCCTGTGTAAACCAAACGGCCCCTTAAGATTTTCCTAGATTGGCACTAATAGTTTCCTTTACTCAATCCAAAGCTTTAAGAAATGAAGAAAAAAGAAAGAAGATAAGAGGACAACAGGACTCGAGAGCAGAACTAAATATTCAACATGGAAGCTGCTTCTACTACTGACTACAGTACATAAAGCCTGGAGAAAATCAGGGCAGAGACTTACAGTTGGAGTTCGAGTGCCAGCTTTCAGAAACGCCATATTCACCGAAACCACTTCTCCTTCAGCTTTCAAGCCAGCCTTTACCATATCGAATTGTGTCGCTCGATATCTCCTTATGATCTCAATACTCTTTAACAAATTCTCCATTGCTGTATTATCATACAACTTAGCGCCATGTCCAGGAGCTCCTGTAGCCTTGATCACTGTCCACATCGGTGATCTCTCTGCATAAAATGCCCGATACTTTTCTCCTGGTGATGCAAGTCCCTCATCTAGAACAAAGGCCACATTCATTTTTTTAAACAAATCAGACTCGGCCAACTTTTCCACCCCATCATGCCCTCCAATCTCTTCATCCGGAACAAAGGTCAAATAAATGGTACGAGTGGGCTCAAACCCAGAATCCTTCAGCTTCCGAATAGCTTCCAAATACTGTAAACCCACACATTTCATATCCTACACAGCCAACAAAAGTCCCACACAAGATAATCAGCCATCTACAGAGTATACAACAACAATACCTATGCACCTTTATAAGCTCCCATCCTTAACAAGTTTAAGGAGTGACATGTACACAGCTTTACCCTATGATTATAAAGACTTAAAGAGGCGGTATTCAATTGACCAATACAGATATGCAGCAGGTTATTGTTACCTTACAACAAATTCTAAATGCAGTATAACCATTATAAATCAAAGGACAAAAATTTTGACTTCACAACTATTAGGCTTGCAAGTATTTCATCACAATTCATAGCCATAAAAGAATGACTAAAAAACAAGGTACATCATCTTGGACTTGGCAAAGTTCAATTCTATTACAATAAACAGGTCTTCATTGCAAAATACAGTATTTTCTCTACTACCCACCTCTTCCTTTTTCAAATACACAATCCCTTCTTCATGTTCAACTCCACCGCCCTCAAATTAAAGCCGTTATACTTCTTCCAGCCAGAATTAATAATCATGTGGATAGTATACTTTGAACTAGTAATGCAACAACTAAATCCGGACAAAGGTAGTATTAAAATCATGCAGCAAGGAAAACATAGAGTCAAAATTGATAAAACCATAATCACTACGTGAGTATAAAGTATGAATTATACAAAGTTCATCTCCACAACATACCCAATAATAGTACTACTTCGTATATAGTTTTTCTTCATTTGCAATAAAAATAAATTTCTAAAAATTAGATTGAAATAATTACCTGAGAACCTCTGGCATAAATATTGCCCTGAGGATCGATATGAGCACCAAAAGGGTCATAAGTCCATTTTTGGGATTCAACCGGAACAACATCGGTGTGAGAATTAAGGATAACTGAGGGCAAATTAGGGTTTTTTCCAGACCATTTGAGCAAAATTAAGGGTTTATTTTTGACAAATTCAATAGTCTGAGATTCAAGGGATAAAGAATTAGCTTGAGATAGAATAAAATCAGAAGCTTCATAGTAATTGGGGTTTGGTTGAGCAGTGTTAATTCGAAGGTATTCTTGGAATCTGGAAATGATTGATGAAGATGGGTTTTGGGTTGCTGTGATTGAGATGAAGAGAAGAGAGAGAAAATAGAGAATTGAGAAGAGGAAGAAGATGGGTTTTGTTCTTGATTCCATTTTAATGGAGCTTTGAGTGAACTTTGCTTAAGTTTCAGATAGCGGCAGGGGATATAAGTCAACAATAACTATGGCTACGCTATGACCAAAACTATAGATGAACACTTGCACAGCCTCTATGTTTTGATGTCTTTTTTCTTTTTATGAAAATTTATCAACAAAAAACCTTTTAAATGCCTCATTTTGCAAGAAAAAATCTTTTAAACGATTCTTTGTTTTTAAAAACCACCACGATCATTTTTTTTGTTTAATGAAATCTGGGCTCTCTTTTCCGACATTGACTTTCAATTTCAGGCATTGACCCATATGTTTTCCTACATACAGCCTACAGTTGGATAAAACAAAAAAGAGAATCGTTTAAAAGGTTCTATAACTCTATTCTTTGCAACCTGTAATCCATGCCTCACTACAAGAGCCTCAGCATGCTCATGGGAAATTGCCTGTGTCCTCTCTGCTACACACACCAAAATCTGCCCATCCGAGTCTCTTAGCACAACTCCAAGACCCATTGTCCCTTCTTTTCCTCTGATTTGAGTTGGTTATGCTTTAGGGTTTTGGCTACCCGCGCGAAGTTATAATTACTCACTTCTATACTCTTTTATTGGTCCATCATCTTATATTGCTCTATACAAACACTTCATATTTTCAAGTGTTTTCAAGTGTTATAAACTTCGGTGTATATGTAAGTGGGAAAATGTTTGGATGTTTTTTGACATGAAATAATAGGAAGAGATAAGTGAGGACAACATATCAAAAGTCGTATAGGCAAACTAATAGGGATAAATCAAATTAAAGGAAAACCACGATAGGAGTATTTCACACCCTTTATAATCCTTCTTTGACATGTATACTAACAACAAATGTAACTAGCTTTAAGAAACAAGATGAGGTTTTGAACATTGGATGTTAGTAATACATTTTTTTTTTTTTTTTTTTTTTTGTTAAAGCCATAGATAAATAACCACTTGTAAAATAAATTCAACTAAACTTCACTTGTGCTATATATTTAGGAGTACTTACAGTGCATGCAAATACAAACTTGTGTGTGTGTGTGATTCACATACTTAGGTTGTGTTCTATACACATTCATCTTATATTCATCATCGTATTCGTGGTCTATATCATATTATTTGGGAATAGTTGGGATGAAATGTCATTTCATGGGAGATGATTGGTTGTGAACTCTAACTAATGATGAAGCGAAAAACCATCTCTATAATGTGAACATAGCAGATTCAGATTTGATTGACATCTCATGTTGAAGTTTTAAATAATTTGATCTCCCTAATTACTTTCCATATTTAGTGAATACAATAATATCCTAAAATAATTCTTAAACACTTGCTCATATGGCAACTAATACCATCACCAATACGAGTATTATAAATTCCACAAAGTTCTTCATAGACTAAAAAAAAAAAAAAAAAAAAAAAATACTGTTTTTTAACTTTCTTTTGTTTATTTTGAAAGGCAAACTATTTTATCCGATAATCTCCTAAACTATTTCGCTAAAAAAAACACTTGGTGAGCAAGTAATTTTTTTATTTTTTTTTAATGAAAAAATCATGATCATAATCCTTCCTTAAACCTCTCTCTTCCTCCAAAACCCCCAAACTTTCAAAATTCTCAATTTCCCAACAAACTTTAAACCTCCTCAGAAAAACCCGATTTAAAAATTCCAACTTTCAATCAAAAATTGATAAATACACCAAAAACAAACAAACCCATAAAATTAACCAGTCTTAAATTCAAAAAATAAAATTATCAATTCCCTCAAATTTTTTTGTAAAAGTGCTATATATACCACCGCCATAAAAACAACAACTTAGAGAGAGAAAAAACAAAAAAAGTAGAGAGAGAAACAAAATGGAGGCATGTATGATTGAGTGTACAAGGAAGTTAGCAATTTGGTACACCAGAACATTCAAGCCCATTATGACCCACGAAGAATTAGAGCCCATAATGGCGACATTGGGCTTTACCGCCCAACCGGAAACTCCAGCCGTAAACGGTGTCGCTTGGAAGGAGTATTTGTACGCCGCTAGTGGTTATCGGAGTTTATCGCCAGATTCTCCGGTACCGTTACCGAAACCGAAACTTCCGTGTCAAATAATTAACGGTCGTCGTAGAATCGACGGTTTACATATTTACACGTATCGTGCTTTCATTGACGCCGTCAATTTTTACCTTGAGATGGAATTTATCTCCGATGTTTTTCATGTCAGGTTGTTTTTCTCTCTCTTTTCCTCTGTTTTGGTACACGTTTTTTAATTTTTGTTATCAATTAAAGTTGATTAATATGGTTAATTGAGGGAGAAAAATAAGGGGCTTTTTTAAATGGATTCGAATTTGATTATTCGAAGGAATAACAATTTGGAATACATGAGGGTGGATTGTTCTGGCCCTTCTGGGGCTAAGAATTTTGACTTGGTTTCGAAGAAACATGGAAGTTTGAGTCCTTTTAAAATTGTTATTTTGTGGGTCCACATATACCTTGTTTAGTTAATACTTCGTCCGTCCTTATTAATTGTCTTATTTGACTTTTTACGGATTATAGTCTTTAAAAAAAGTTACTCGTATTTCGAACTCAAATTACGGAGTATACAAGTAAAATGCAATATTTTTAATACTAGGTAATTTGTTGTGAAATTTTACTCACAAAATTATTGGAGCAAAAAATGGGAACAGAGGGAGTAATTATGAGTTAGATTTCACTATCATTAGCTAATTACAGAATATTAGAAAAGAGAGTGAAGGATAAGTGGTTATAGCTTCCCTCAGTATTGAAAAAAATAATTTACAACCTCTGATCAAGTAACCTCTAGTATCCTTGGTCACACTGTGTGGCAAATTTGTGTGGTATTTTTGATAATTTTGGAATATTAAGGAATTATTGGAAAAAAATTTAAGTCAATAAAAGTTTTTTTTGTTTTAATTAGAGAGTGATATGAAAATATTAGTGTCACTTAAGTTTTCACCCAAAATATACTTGGTCAACAGAAAAAAGATTATTGAAGTTCCGTGATTTACCTAACCATTATAGCTCTCAATTACAATATTTACTTCACAACAAGTTCAATTTTCACGAGTTTATGACTTTTGATTAGATAAAATTTCTAATATGTACTCTTGACGTATAATTCCCATGTTATGTCAAAGAAATATCAATCTAGTGCACAAACTTTTTGGTTATGACTATGCATGTAAATATGTATTCCGTAATTTGTACATTCATACATTGTAATTTTGTAAGTAGCTTTTTGTGAATGTAGAAAAATGTAGCAATTTTTTTTTTCTTCATTTGAACTACTCTATAGAGATTTTTTTTTTTTTTTAACAAACAACCAAACACTAATATTCGAGTAATCATATCATAAATGTTGGTGATATCTCAAATGATAAGGTCAAATAAAAGCCAATTAGTCATGATATCCATGAATTTATCATGTTAGCAAGGTTTTGGTCATATCCTTTGTGTTGCTTAGGTGTTATTTACTGGACTACTAATAAGGTACTTTTTTGTATTTAAAAGATTGTCTCATTGCAATTTCATGGTCACTTTAAAATCTTTTAATTTATCTTGAATTTTCATTAATTCATAAGAAATTATAAAGTCATGTGTAATCTGATTGAATTTGTGTCATTGAATTTTTTTATAATACTCCATAAGCCTTATAGTATAAATTTGTCACGTACAAAAATGAAAATATTTATATTTTAAAATACAACTTATAGGCTGCAAAAAGTCAAATGAAACAATCTTTATTGAATAAAGAAAATATTAGCCTAGTGGAATAAAATGACGTCACGCTTATGTTAGTTCATGGGTTTGAATAGTACCTCTCCCATTTATAATTATGATGCTCTTCTGGGGTCATTTATAAAAACTTGGATCTTGTATGAATGTACTATGATGCACTTTGATAAAGCCATGGTCCATATCTAAGTAAAGAAATGGGTCTCACTAGATTTGATGAATGTTAAGTCCAATTTTCCTGACTTGTCCATTTAAAAAGCGAAATCGTGCCTTCAATGTCTTCGTTGCTCATTTTGTACAAGTATCTTAGAGAACTTGTGTATCTTGCTATGATACATTGATACATGTTGAGGGCTTGATACTACGTACATTTTTGTAACTTTGTTAGGATATTAACTCAAATTTGTTTTGCGTAGGGGAATGCCGCTTCAAGCAATGTTTGATCGGAACAAGAAGTTTCGTAGAATGGATGAAAACGGAAGTGTGTTTGTTTACAAAGAAGGAACCCTGGATCAAGCTTCCTTCAACCAATACCACAAGAACAATAATGTTGATAGTAGCAACGACGAGCATAGCTCGATCATCATTCGCAACAAGGGCAACAACATGTCTATTGGCAAATTAGTTCCCCTGAAGGATATAATCGTTTTCATGGGTTTTGTTCCATAAAGAAATTGTAACTCAAATATATTTGGCAAAGGAAATTCTCGTCATTTCTGGTACATTTTATGATGTATAGATTAGTAGATGTAGGAGTTTGTTAGTTCAGGAAATTTTTTGGATAGTTATTTGTAGCTTAATTACTATACATGAAATGATGTATGTTTATTCTATTGAAGGTAAATAGAATATGGAAAATGAAGTTTTGTTGATGAAATAATGTTCTACTTTTGCTTATATTGCCCTGTCTAAAGTTTTAAATTTATGAAGCCTTTGGGCCAATACAAATTACTTCCATGTTTTTTTTTTCTTCTTGAAAATTTGAGTCTTGAATAACTCTAAAACCTTGACATCAACGTAATTTGATCCTAAGTCAACATACATTAAAAAAATCAACAATTAAGAACACATATATTACATGGTTCACTATCGATATGCATCCACACAGGTAGGTGAGAGACTAAGAGGGGAATTTAACTGTTAGGATTGTACAATTTACACAATAATGGTTAGGTTAAATCTTAGTCAAATCTTTGTCAAAAAATCTTAGTCAAATCTATCGTGACGATTGGCTTGCATATTTTAACAACTATTGCAAAGATAGGAACCACAAAAAATGTCTATAAACTTACAATGTAATCTTCAATCTAATGCGGAAATTCTAAAATTTCAAACTTAGTAGGGCGCCATATTTCGAATTTCAATAACTTGTCCTATATAATTTGGTTGATATTAAAATTATCCGATACATTTTAGTGACCAACAATTAAATTTGAGTTTGAAAATTTTAAACAAAAGACAATTAAATTGATTGTTTATTCTATAATAATATAAAATGCAATACCTTGGTCCATCAAATTTAAATATTTTACTCGATCACCAGTGAACCAAATAGATTATACAATACATTTTTTTATTTTTTTTTCATGCCATTAGTCATTACACTCACTACTTCATTAGAGAAATTCAAACAATGTTCTTATAGGTGCTCTCAGTTATTTTTGGAAGATTAGTCAGAGCATCATTATACACCATATGGGTGAAGAACCCTTCTCCCCTTGACCTCTGCACTATATTATGATTAAAATGCAAAAAAGATACACCCAAACTTACGCAACAATGAGACAGAATCACAGAACAAGTTTGTATACTTGTCTGTCCAAAATTTACCAAGTACCAAGAAAGAATGCAACAAAACTTCCCACAAGGCCACAAGCCCACAAGTAACATCATTTTGGAAAAAACCAACCACCTTATAGGAAGGGTTTGGGAAACAAAGCCTCACGCAAACTCCAAACAATAATACAATTTGAGCTACTCGATACTCATAAATACTACGGACTTACGGAGTAAATCGAATGGGTTACGACCTTACAATTACAAAATTGAAAGGGTTACAACCTTACAAATTACACTGACTATGTACCTATAAGCTATAATTTTTCTTAAATGCGCATATAAGCTAGTATATAAGCGTAATTGTATCATCTCAAAACACAGGGTGTAACAAACTAACAAAGTAGAGTAGTTTCCGCAAAAATAATCAAACACTCAAAAGTCCACATTTTTCTCCAACATATTGGCCCTACAAATTCCCTCCCCTAAAAAGAAGATTTGAAGTTTCTTCTTTTTTTTTTGTTTGTGTATAAAACCCTTCAAAAAAAACCCCAAATCGTTTCTCCGGGTTCCTACTTATTTTAAAGACTTTTAGCTTACCTTGTGTCTGCCACCCCCAGAAAAGCTGCTACTTCTGAAATGTACTCTACAAGTCTACATGAAGTAGTAATTAATCAAGCTTTAAACCCAGAAAATTCCCACTTTTTTTGACTCATTTTCCTCAAATTTGAGAAACCCTCTTTCTCTCTCAAAAAGCTCTCATTAATCCCTAAGAAAGAAAGGAAAAGAAACTTACTTTTTTTTTTCTCTTCAAAAATGAGCACAATCCTTCAATCTGCATTTTTCTGCTTAATTTTACTGCAATCCAACATTTTTACTGCTCTAAGTTATGATGATTTTGAGCCTCCAGATGATGAATGGGAGTCTGCTACTGCTACTTACATTAAAGAAGCAAATGGGTCTATTATTATTGGTAACTTCTTTTTTTTATACTCATGTTTCAAATTTTTATTTCTTTGTTATTGTTATTTTATACTCCATTATATTTTGCACTGTGGAAATTAGAAAAAAATTTAAAGATGGGAACTTTGGTTATGCTTATGCATCTGCACTACATTTCCTTTGCTTTGGTAGTGAAATTTGAATCAGTAACGTGACAACTTAACCCGGACAAAGTTAGGATTTTGCATTTTTGGAATAGCTAACATTATATTATTAAACTAGTAATGTGACATTTAAATCCGGGCCAAGTTAGGACTTTACAATAGTTAACATTAAACAACCAAGTTCACAGTTTTACATTTTTGACATTTTGCATATTGTTACATTTTCATGAATTTTCTCATTAAAAAGTACTAAAATTTAGTGGAAATGTAGTAATTTTGAGCAAAATTTGTTCCAAAACAGAAGGGGCATGTGGGTATGGTGACCTTCACAAGGCAACATATGGAAGATATGGAACAGGACTAAGCACAATATTGTTCAACAGAGGGAGTAGTTGTGGAGCTTGTTTTGAGATCAGGTGTGTTGATCATATTAAATGGTGTCAGCCTGGGAGTCCTGCAGTTGTCGTAACCGTCACCGATTTCTGTGCTCCAAACTATGGTCTACCTTCTGATTATGGTGGATGGTGTAACTTTCCTCGCCAGCATTTTGAAATGTCTGAAGATGCATTTACTGAAATTGCTGTCAAGTCTGCTGATTTAATTCCAATTCAGTACAGGAGGTAACAGATTTTCCTAAAACTCATCCTTTGATTTTGCAATATGAATGTGGATTGTTAGCTAGATGTTCTTATTAGTCGGATGTGTTGCATAGCACTAGTCTCGGGTTTTTGAGACAATGTTGTGTTGTAGAGCAGTCAAAAATTGACTGGAAACCAAAGAATTGGCCGAGAATGGATTTAGCTAACTTAGATTTGTAATGACAAATTTGTGAAAAGCTAATCAATCAGAAGTGGCTAAAAAAACTGGCAAATTAGCCTGACTGAAAATATTGGCTTTTTACGCGATTTTATGACCCAAGCTCCAACGTCACTTGTTAGAGACTAGCTTAATTCATCTAGTATTCTAGTGTGATGGGTTTCAAGCTGTGTAAACAGCCACAGGCTACAGTTAAACACTCCAAAATTTGGCAGCAATAAAGACTAGGAGGTGCCATGGTGATAGTTATTAGTCCTTGGTTTATATTATAAAGTAGCTCACAATGCCTCTTAATTCTTAGTTTACAAATAAAGCATCTGCTCTTTATTGTTGTAAGAACTATGATTTTGCTGAAAGAAACGAGGAAACTGTGGAGTTGGATGCAGGGTGGAGTGTGAAAGAGACGGTGGGATGAAATTTACAGTGACTGGAAACGCCAACCTTTACCAAGTTCTTATCACGAATGTGGGACTGGATGGTGAAGTAACAGGAGTGAAAATCAAAGGCTCGAGAACAGGGTGGATACCGATGGCAAGAAACTGGGGACAACTTTGGCAATGTAATATCAATCTTAAAGGGCAATCGCTCTCATTTGAGGTAACTACCAGCAGTGGGAAATCAGTGACTTCCTACAATGTGGCTCCCAGAAACTGGCAGTTTGATCAGACATTTGAAGGCAAACAAATTTACAATTATTAGCAAACAAATGAAGGAATTTTGAAGCTATTGCTGGCATTTTTAGTTTATTGGCTTCAAAGAGGCCTGATTTTGTAAACTACTAGAATTAAATAACATATGGTAATTAAATGAAAAGCTATGAGCTGCTACACAACCCTTTTTTTTTTTTTTTTTTTTTTTTTTGGTGATTGCTGCTTTATATTGCTTTATTTATGATATTCAAAGCTCTTTATAAATTATATCTCATGATGAGATCCCCACTGAGAGCCTGAGAAGTTGGCTGCTTTTGGCTACTTTGCTCCATGACAAATGAAGTGATGTGTTGATCTGAAAAGAAAAGAAAAGATTTAATTTGTTAGACAACTAATAAGAGGCGAAATGTCAAAATGAGCAAATTGCCTTTGGAGTCAAGGAAGGGTACTATTGACATGTTGCTTTTTGCTTCCAATTGTTGGGTGATCATCTATACATCTAGGCTAATCTGGAGAAGATATTGTCTCTCTTGCCATTAAAGACTGAATTATTTCTAACCATCATTTGTGGTTGTCTTGTTGATGTGTTATAATGAAGTTTGTATATTATGAACTATAAAGTGTTAGTGCGTTACCTATAGGTTTAATGGTATACCTAGATATTAAATATTATTCATATACATGCTTCGGATGCATAAAATAGTTTGCACTTCTCGATTTATTTTTAATAATAGAGATCCTGACTACAATGTTTAAACAAACTACAATGAACAACACTAAACTAGTGCTCCTATTAATTAAGCAATGTCTTTCCGTAAGAACAAATTTGACAAAACCGACTTGACCCTATTTGAACTTAAAATTGACTTAAATTGGAATAACTCGAAATAGACCCAACCAATCAAACAAAGTCGAAATAAAACAGTTTCTCACAAACTTGAAATTGTCCCTATCTAACCTGAAATTTTCCTTACCTGTATCATTTGCTCTTTATGAATATCCTATCTAGCTATCTCCGATCACCTATTCTCCTCATCAAAATTTGACCCGACCCATACACGATCCGTTTGCGAATAGGTTTGACTTAGAGTTTTGACCCTAATCACTTTTGTTATCCTCACCAAATTGCCCAACAAGGAGAGAGAAAAACACAGATAAAAACAACTGAGTAAAACTCAAGATATACCCCCATAGCAAAAATGGCGACCATGTTAGGAACGCCATGGATAAGAATCAAGGTCGTACCAGATTTCCACTCCCCTATTTTCCGGCAATCCTCACTCTCTCTCCACCGCAGCTTCCGCCGCCACTTCCGCCGTAATTTCTCGATTTCCGCTTCTTCTGATTCTCCTTTTCCGAGGAAGAATGACGGCGAAATCAGAGTTCGATTTGCTCCTTCTCCCACCGGTAATCTTCACGTCGGCGGCGCAAGAACTGCTCTCTTTAATTACCTCTTTGCTAGGTTAGTTCAGATTTTTGTTAATTCCCAGTTTTATTAAATTATTTTGCGATTTTTAATTTTCTGGAAATTTTGGTAAATCAGGTCAAAAGGTGGGAAATTTGTTCTGAGAATTGAGGATACTGATTTAGAAAGATCGACGAAGGAGTCTGAAGAGGCTTTGTTGCGTGATCTTACCTGGCTTGGTCTTAATTGGGATGAAGGTACTTCAATTTTGCTTCATTTCGGTTCTAGGTTTAAATTTTGATTTTGCTTTTGATTTTTAATTTTAATTTCTATAATTGATGTTGGTGTAGTTAATTTAGCATTCATGTTAAAGTTTAATTCACTCAGCTGATATGCATCTTGAGTTCACAAGTTAGTGAATTTTTTTAAATGTTTTGCTAGATTTAGCCCTAAGGGTCCAGTGTTAGCGTCAAATACATTTTCTAAGATAGTATGAATTTTCAGATTTTATGACAAAAATACGTGATGGTTAGTGTTCTTAGTGGTATTTAGTCCTTGGACCGTTAGGGCTGCATATGTTGTTTTTCAACATTGTAATGAATCAGTATATTTACTTTTGATGTACAAGGTATAGTATAAAGACTGTAAACCCTTGAAATGATGTTGGAAATATGTACCTCTTACATTAAGTTTCAAATGTACATCCGGGTTTTGGACATGAATAGTGATGTTAGTCATCTTGTTTCTTCAATGAGACCCTTTAAGTATGCATACCGAGTCCACAAGCTTTAGTTACTTTGATACTAGTATATAAGGATATATGCATTTGCACTAACTGATTTTGGAATATGCGCCTTTAATATGTGAACTTCGGAATTTGGTTGGGTATGAGGAATGGTTTTAATGATTGAGTTTCTTACTTTGTCCTATGAAGGATTTTTTGTACATTTTTAACTTAATTTTCTCGGTATTTGAATACCATTTTCATTTGTTATACATTGTATTGTTAAGTTGCAAGATACAATGTAAACTTGCCAGAAATGGACTTATTCACCGCCTTTGACTATCCTGAGCTTTCATAGCTTTAATGATTGGAATTAAGTTGGTGATTATGGTGTGGCATGTAACCTTAAGGTTTTTTCTAATACTGTGCATTGGCTTTGCTTTGGGATTTTCATGAATTCTGCCCTGTTCTCATGCCAGTTATTGGCCGTGGCTATTCATTTTTGTTAATCTAAACGGTTCATCACATTGCTGCTCCTAAACCGTAGCTCGTCTCTGGTGAAATACTTAGTGATGATTGTGATGCTGTTTGCTATATGCAGGTCCTGGAGTTGGTGGAGACTATGGTCCGTATAGACAATCTGAAAGAAACAGTCTGTACAAGCAATATGCTTATAAGCTCTTAGACTCTGGTTATGTTTATCGGTGCTTCTGCTCTAATGAGGTAACTTAATCTGGGTTGTATGGGCTATTGAGTTAATGTGGTACATTCTTGGCCTTGATTATGAGTGGTGACATGAAAGATTAAATTGATTATTAAAGGATAGTTGTAACAAAAAAATTCTGTTGAAAGAACTCACATAAAGGGAGATAGAATATGGAGATGTCCCCTCCCCCCCCCCCTCCCCCTTCCCCATATTTTAATGTCACATCATGCTAAGAATTGTATGCAGAGAGTGGCTCAGCTATCTGAACCTAGCTCTGGGTTCCTAAAAACCTGATTATATCAAAAGAATAATTAGTTGAATAGACTTGCACATGGATATTACTCTTCATTACTCAGGAATTATTTACTTATAAATGGCATCTATGACGAGTAAGTACTGATTCATCGGGCGCAGAACTTAAAACAGAGTGTAGGAGATTTATCATCTAGTATTCTCTAATGTTCTACGGAGTAATATTTCAGTGTTGGGATTGGCCATTGTAATTTAGCTGTTAACTCTATTTTGTCTGAATCTGAGGTGTATTGTTTTGCTTGACCGTTACATTGCAGCTACACTATCATTGTGAATTTGACTTGTTGCTGCTTCAAAGAAATGTTGATAATATGCTGAGTTCAGGTTCTAAGGCTATGTATGTGTCTATTAGGAACTTGAAAAAATGAAGGAGACTGCAAAACTGAAAGGATTGCCACCGGTATACAATGGAAAATGGGCCACTGCCAGTGATGTTGATGTAAAGGAAGAGCTGGAAAAGGGATCCCCATTTACGTACCGATTTCGTGTACCCAAGGAAGGGAGTCTCAAAATTGATGACCTTATTCGAGGAGAAGTATGTAATTTTTTTTTTATTGCCCTAAAATTAGTCAATCACAGCATGTAGCTATTATTATTTACCCCCTTTGTCTGGAAACATGAAAACATAAATGATTTTATTTTTTCTGTGAACAAATTTCTGAACCATCATTTAACTTCCAAATATGTTTCCACTTATATGGAGTGACCAAGAGGGGAGGTGAAGAAGACAACTATCATAAAGGGTATTTCAGTGACTGTATAGTTAATTATTTAGGATGGTTTTGGACCTTGTGGCATTAAATACTGGACAGAGGGAATATATTGTAATGAATTACTGATTTGTAACAAACTTGTCCCAGAAAATATAGTCCATGTTTGAACCAGGTTTAGCTGACATTTTTCTTCCTTCAGTTTTCCTGTCTTTTCTTTGGCTTTACCTTGCATTTAGTTAGATGCTTGTTTGTCCATTATTTTTTTAGCATTAGGTTACCTTGCCTACTAAAGCGAGGCAGGAAAATATTAAAGCTTTGACTAGTATTTGCATAATTTAAATAGAGTTTTGGCAAATTGTGGTTTCGATAAGGTGTTAAAGTGTTTGATAGCATCATGAAGGTTAGGTGGAACTTGGATACCCTTGGAGATTTTGTGATCATGCGGAGTAATGGACAACCTGTGTACAACTTCTGTGTCACAGTTGATGATGCGACAATGGCCATTTCACATGTTATCAGGTGAAGTTCATCTGGACGTGATGCTATCCCGGCGTATCTTTTCTCTTGCCCTTGTATTCTTCTTGCATTTTGATAAATCGTTTTTCTCGTTAGCAAATGGAGGGTGTCAAATGCTGAACCTTAATCTTTTTTTAACCTGCTTATCAGAGCGGAGGAGCATCTACCTAATACACTGAGGCAGGCATTAATATACAAGGTGATGTCTGATGTCTCTAGGATCTTTTCTTCGTTTCTTTTGATCTCTGGCTGCCTATCTGTTCCAACTGTCAAAAAAACTGAATATTGGAATCTTTTTAATGCTTTACTTACAGGCTCTAGGGTTTCCTATGCCTAACTTTGCCCATGTTTCTTTAATTCTTGCACCTGATCGAAGCAAACTATCTAAGCGTCATGGTGCGACTTCAGTGGGTCAGGTTTGTGGCGAAGAACAAAATTTTTTAATTTTATGCTAGCATAATGGTCTGAATTGATACAGTCGTTGAATATTTTTGCATTTGACAAAAAAGTTCAGGGAGATAGGATACCTGCCTCAGGCTCTTGTGAACTTCTTGTCGTTATTGGGCTGGGGGGATGGTACTGAAAATGAATTTTACACTATTGAGCAACTTGGTTAGTTACTCTCACCCTATATAAGCTTGTTGGACTGCTCCAAGAAATGTCATTTTTGTTAATTTTCATTTGTGTGAGTATTGTTTCATGTGATTGCAGTGGAAAAGTTCACTATAGAACGTGTAAATAAGAGTGGAGCTATATTTGACACTACTAAATTGAGGTAAATTTGAAACTAACTGTCATTTTGTTGACTTTATGCGCTGGATCTTGCATTTCGATCTAGTTACTTCAGTTTCTTGTTTACTTGTAGGCCACATGGATTCTGTAGCAGAATATAGTCGTTGGGATAAATTGCAGTACCTGTTTACTGACATTTTTTACTTGGATCTTGTTCATGGAAACATCAGGTGGATGAATGGGCAGTACTTGCGAGCTTTGCCATCAGATGAGTTGAATAAAGTTGTTGGAGAGCATTGGAAGAGTAGTGGCATCCTCAATGAATCCGAGGGACTGTTTATAGAAGTAAGTAAAGTGTATTTTTGAAATAGAGAGGGAGAAACTAATTTGATTTGCCTACATTTAGTTTACAATATATGATGTGCATTTCTATAGCCTAAATTAGTTGCTCACTTACACGTGAAAAAAAAAATTTGAACTTATGATCTGTCTTGTGAATGATGTATTATCTATTACTCCCTCCATCTAAAATTAATAAGCACAACCAAAGTACTTCCTTCGTTTCCTTTTACTTGCAACACAACCTCATGGCACACACTTTGAGGAAAAGATTTAAATACCCCATTGAGGCTGTGTTGCTATTAAAAGAAAACGGAGGAAGTACATCAATTTCAAAGTTTATAAAATGCAATTACAATTCATCACCAATTTCTAGGGAATATATTGAGTTGATTTAATTGTGTAACTATGCAACTTATTAATTAATTATTTTATCAGATGTTAAGAATCTGAGATGGTTAAACTGTGTGAGCAGGAGGCTGTTGCATTGCTAAAGGATGGACTTGAGTTAGTACCAGAATCAGACAAATTGCTTTCAAACTTGCTATCATATCCATTAAGTGAAACTCTAGCAAGGTACTTAATGAATTTTTAATCCTTGATTGAAGTTCGATTTAGTGGTATAAATGTTTGATTGTGCCTTCTTAGTTCATGTCCTGTGGGAATTTCCAAATGCAAATCCAGCCTTTGTATCTCTGTATGGAAGTTGTACTTGCTAATACTAGTGCTTGTTTTAAATTTATAATGGATGAGCAGCAGTTATTAAACAGTTTAACAATCAAGAGTGTTAAGTCATACTCCCTCCGTCCCTAATTTTTTACCCCATTGGAAAAATATAAGTCAAACTTTAAAATCTTTGACCATAAAATACTCTTAACCTATAAGAGACAATATAATCATGTGGGATTTTGTTGGATCCGTCACATTGTATATTTTATTAATATCTAGTTTTTTAAAATTTTTACACTTATAAATATGGAGATAAAACCATTGTAAGACACGTCTTGGATACCGTGAAAAGTCAAATGGGGCAATATATTAGGGACGGAGGGAGTACTATATACTGAATTGAGGCTACTCCCTCCGTCCCATAATACTTGACACAGTTATCATTTTCGTCCGTTCCAAAATACTTGACACGTTACTAAATATGAAATGAGACAACTATAAAAAAATATTTTCCTATACTCTCTTTGGGACCACAAACCCCAAAACCGAATTAAATCCTACATTTTCTCTTTTCTTACTACCCCCACCTCCCCCACTTTTTGTTTTCTTACAATATAAAAATACATAAGAGAATCTTTTATATAATACAAATATTTTAAATGGACCTACTTGTAATTTTCTTAAACTATGTGTCCACCCCAACGTCCCAAGTATTATGGGACGGAGGAAGTATTACATAGTTTCTTAATCCTATTCTCATAATTAATCATTGGTGTTATCTTTGAGAAAATTTGCCACTAAGGGAATTGCAAAAACTGTGTCTAAAACACTATGCTGGAACTTGAAGGAGACAAGTAATGCTTGTCTCAGCTCTTTGAATGAATTTGTGCAGGGCTGTATTCATAAGATTTTTGATGTTGCTTAATTTATCCTTTGTAGTTCTGAAGCCAAGCCAGTTCTTGAAGATGGGCTTTCTGATGTGGCAGCCAGCCTCTTAGCAGCACATGACAGTGGTGAGCTCAGTGCAGCACTCCAAGAAGGCCATTCTGGCTGGAAAAAATGGGTCAAGGGTTTTGGGAATTCATTAAAGCGCAAGGTATTTTTTTCCCCTTTGAGGTGATATGATTCTGTGTCTTCCCTCTCCTTTCTCTCTCTGATCTTATCTCACTGGAATATGTCATGGCAGGGTAAAGCCCTCTTTATGCCCCTCCGAGTGTTGCTGACAGGAAAGCTCCATGGTCCAGATATGGGAGCTGGTATTGTTCTTTTGCATAAAGCAGGGACTACTGGTATTGTAAATCCTCAGTTTGGATTCATAACATTAGATGAAAGGTTCAAAATGCTGCGGGAAATTGACTGGGAGTCATTCAAAGCAGACCCTTCTGCACCCGAACCAGCTACCACTGCAGCACTTTGAGATGCAACATAATTTGGCGCTTTTCCCCATTTCCATAGCCAAGTTGTTGCAATTTTGACCTTGAAGAGTAGCAATGCCTATTTTGCAGCCATTTTACTAGGCTTTTGTATTTGAAACTGGTTGATAGAATTACACAGCAATTGGATGCCTGGTTTTCGAGCACTGACCCGTCAATTGTTCAGACTTGTATGTTTTGATAGTTCTTGACTGATTTAAGGTGAAATTGTGTATACATGACACTTTCCATACCTCTCCATAAGTGTTTGGTCGAACATCAGAGCAAGAGATGGCGAATTGGTAACAACTGTTCTCACTGACCCAGTCTTTTTATTTGTGTAATACAAATTGGTCTATTCTTTGTTTTAGTTGCAGAATCATGACCAACTTGTTATTTATTAAGAATCTCATAGGAAGACCAAGTAAAGTCTACTCTATTGGATTCAGAGTACTTTACAGCGCAAATAAGTACACTTGAGCAGTTTTATAATTAGCCTGACCATTCAAATATGTGACCCAATAATAGTTAATACTTCATAGCACTTACTCCGTAATATACTAATGAGGTACGTCGCTTCAAATTATTCATTAATACTGGATTTCCATGACAAAAGGTTTTTTTCAAGAGAAATTTAATAATATTTAGGATAATTTGCAAATTACCACCCAAAAATAGTATCAATTTCTAAATAACCACCTAATTAAAATTTTATTTTAAATTACCACCCATTAAATTAAAAAAACGCTCAGATTACCACCCATTTTGTTTTTCCGGTGAAATTTCCGTCGGTGGGCCCCACTTTTTTTATTTTTTTCCTTTTTTTTCTTCTATTTTCTGGCTTTCTCACTCTCTCTCCCCGATTTTTTCACTCTCCTTTTTCCTACCTTCTTCCTTTCTTCATGCTCAAATTCATGCTCAAATTTTCACCAAACCTTAACAACCGAAACAACTTCTCCTCTTTCCTTTTCCCTGTTCCCAAATTCCCTGTTCTTCTCCTTCTGGGCTCTCTCTGTGCGCAGCTTGCCTTCCGCTGCTGTCGCCGCGCATTTCAGCCGCCGCAGCCGCAACCACAACCACAACCGCAACCATAGTCGGCGTTAACGCGTAAAACGCGATTCTTTCTCTCTCTTCAAATATAACTATCGAAATTAAATCCCTTTTCCCCAATTAAATTTTTTATTTTTAGGGTTTACAGATAACAATGGAGGAAATAGACCATTACATAGTTCTTGGGTTAGTTACAGGAGAAGAAGGATCAAAGCTCACTGAGAAAGAAATTTCCACAGCATATCGAAAAAAAGCTATTGAATTACACCCAGATAAAAATCTCAACGACCCAGATGCTCCAGCTAAGTTCCAGAAACTTCGAGTTTCTTACGAAATTCTCAAAGATCCTAAAGCTAGGAAATAATTCGATGATTTACTTAGGGTTAGGAGAGAGAAGAAGGTTCGGGATAAGCAATTCGATGCGAAACGACGTCGGATGATGTCGGATTTGGAGGAGAGAGAAAGGGCATCGTTTGTTGATCCGGAGAAGAAGGCTCGTGATGAAGAAGAGGCTATTATGAAGAAATTGGCTGAGGAAATTGCTAGAATTAAAGCTAGTTTGGCGAAGAAACCAGTTTTTGAGAAGGAGGAGAGGAGAGAGAATGTGGGTGGTGTTGGTGGGGTTGCATTGGATAAGAGTAAGGTGTTGAAGGTGAGTTGGGAGAAGGGTGATTCCGAATATAGCGCGAGTCGATTGAGGGAATTGTTTGAGGAATTTGGAGATGTTGAAGATGTTGTGATTAAGGGTTCTAAGAAGAAGAGTTCTTGTTCTTCTGCACTTGTTGTTATGGGATCAAAAGAGGATGATGTAAGTATCGAAATTTATGTTTAATTTGAGCATGAAGAAAGAAAGAAGGTAGGAAGAAGAAGAGTGAAAAATCGGGGAGAGAGAGTGAGAAAGCCAGAAAATAGAAGAAAAAAAAGGAAAAAAATTAAAAAAAGTGGGGCCCACCGACGGAAATTCCACCGGAAAAACAAAATGGGTGGTAATCTGAGCGTTTTTTTAATTTAATGGGTGGTAATTTAAAATAAAATTTTAATTGGGTGGTTATTTAGAAATTGATACTATTTTTGGGTGGTAATTTGCAAATTATCCTAATATTTAAAATATTTCTTGATACTAATATTAGTTAAAAACCAGAGAATTGTTCAAACAAAATTTCATGAGTTTTTTCACTTTGTTCTATTGGATGTTCTTTGTAATTCAATCACTTGTTGAAAATATTAATATGTAATGTGAAAAGCAAATAACTGCTCTTCAGCTTATATATATACTCCATATTTACTTTCTTTGAGACATGACAAAGTATTCTTCCATCCATTTACATATTAACCAAACAACCACTATATATATTTCTTTTTAAAATGATCCATACTTACAAATTTACAATGAGCAAACCCATTTATACAAGCAATTAACAAAACATTGAAACCGACATAGTATAATACTAATAACAGTGTACAATAGAATCTTAATTCTCAAATTCATTTACACAGTCAACATAATACAATCTCCTACATAAAAAGTCCATTCAAACTTCAATGTCTTAATCCACCATTATAAAAGTATTTAAATTTAGTATTATAAATTAATAATGCTCGCTTAGCTTAATAACATAACATAACTCCAATATTAAGAAATTAAATTAAATACCACGTGTCTGCTAAATTCTTCCCCATTTTCTCTTCAGACCCAACACCAACAAACTTCCTTCTTCTTCTTCTTCCTTTCGATCATCTTTTTCAGTATTACTTCACATTGTCTTCACCTTCAACAAAACTCTCATATTTTCTCTCTCCTCCTCCATTAATGGCGATCTTCATCTCAGATCTCTGATTTCTCACTTTCTCTCTCCTCTTCATCAATGGCGTCGTCTCAATCTCTCGGCGGTTCAACTCGCTGCGGCAAAATCCTCGGTCCATCCTTCGACAAAATCATCAAGAATGTCGCATGGCGGAAGCATACAAACCTTGTCGCCGCTTGTAAATCCGTCATTGATAAGCTTGAAACCCTAACTGAACAACCTTCTCTTTCTCTCTCTTCTCCGATCCCTACATTATCGCCTTCCGACGCCGACGCTTTTCTCTCTCCTCTACTCCTCGCGCTCGACACCGGTTCTCCGAAGATCATCGATCCTGCTCTTGACGCTCTTTTTCGCCTCTTCTCGAACAATCTTCTTAGGTTTGAGCTCGATCGTTCTTCCGATGATAACAGCAATTCTCTCGTTTTTCAGCTGATTGAATCGGTTTGTAAGTGTTGTGGTTTGGGAGATGAGCTGGTTCAGTTTTGTGTGATGAAAGTGCTGTTATCGGCGATTAGATCTCCGTTTGTTGAGTTTAGAGGTGATTATCTTAACCACATTGTTAAAACTTGTTATAATGTTTATTTAGGGGGTTTGAATGGGACTAATCAGATCTGTGCTAAGGCTGTTTTAGCTCAAATTGTGTTAATTGTATTCGCTCGTGTTGAAGAGGATTCTATGTTTGTTAGTAATTTTAAAACGATTACGGTTTCGGAGTTGCTTGAATTTACTGATAGGAATTTGAGTGAAGGGAATTCGGCTCAATTGGTTCAGAATGTAATTAATGAGGTTATGGATTGTAATGGAGGGGTTGAAGATTTTAATCAACATACCGAAAACTCCCTGAATGGAAATGTGAATGTGGATGGGAATGAGGATAAGAATGGTGGTGATGATTCAGGGGCGAAACCGGAGGAAAATAGCGAAGCAGGGGCGAAAGTGGAGGAAAATACTGAACCAGGGGCGAAAACGGAGGAAAATAGTGAAGAGGGGAAACCAGTGGTGAAAAGTGAAGGACTGGGAGGATCAGGGGAAAGGGAGAGTTTGCTTAGAGAGGATGGTTTTATGCTGTTTAAGAACTTGTGTAAATTGTCAATGAAGTTCTCTTCACAGGAGCATTCTGATGATGAGATTTTACTAAGGGGGAAAATCCTATCTTTGGAATTGCTGAAGGTGATTATGGATAATAGCGGTCTTGTTTGGTGCTCGAATGAGAGGTAACTTTCTGAATTTTGTTCTTTTACTCACTGTTTTATCAATCATGTTTGATGTTGCTGTTGTTTAATTTATGATTAGGTACTTAGTTTTTATGCCCGGTTCAATAGCTGCTGTACAATATAATGACATTGGCACGGTACATTCAAAATATATGAAAGAATATTTAGGTGCACTGTTGTGATAAATGAAGAAAAGCTCTTTTGAAAGTACCTAATACTGGTCTTGTAGTTGCTCTTTTGAAAGAACCTAATACTGGTCTTGTAGTTATGTTTTATTTATGTATATTTTAATTTGATTTTGAGGAAACTAGGTTGGTCCTTTTATTAGTGCTCAACCAAACTTATTTCAAATAAGGATGTGGAGCGAATCATCAAATTCATCAAAACAATTAAACTAAAAGAGATTGAATCAATTTTTTACCGAACATTGACCACTGCAATTTGTTGGCCTCTTGTAAACAATGTTGGATAATAAAAAAATCAAATTGGCCGGAGTCTTTTAGAGTATCATCAATCACATTTTGGACTTCTGAATTTCTAACCCACTTCTTAGGACTTTAATAGTGTGTAGACTGTCTCTTTCAATTTTAGTCTCAAGAAATCTAATTAAACATGGTGCATGTGAGGTTTAGTTATGAGGTGCTCATGAGGTACATATTGTACATCTAAGGTGAATTAGGTACACCTTTCTCATTACCAAAGCTAATTAAAATATTGTGTATGACCCTGCATTTGCCAAAGCTAATTTATTAGAGATTAAAATTAGATTTAGCATTGTGATCTTTGGTATAGGTTGCCTTTGATTGGAGTCTAATTTGAAGTAATGGCTTCTACCAATCCATTCATATAACGACCTAAATGTTGAGTTGGGAATGAAGATTATAAGTAGTTTTTAATTATAGATCTAAATATTTGAAAGTGGAATAATAGAAAAAAGAAGTATCGGAAGGTGTTGGGAGTTAGGAGAAAAAGATTGATGGGATGGAGAGGTATGAGGGAAGTAAGTCTGAAGAGGAAGTTTTAACCTTATTTCAGACTATGCGAAATTGTATGTGTGGCTTAACTGACTTCATTATGGGACAATGGAGGTATTGATGCTCATAGATACGAAGTAGTTTTGTTTGTTTGCTGATCATAAGGTATATATACAAATTTCTGGTGTAAGAAATCCGGAGTTGAAGCCATGACATTATAGGTAAAAGTTGAGAACCTTTTGTAAGATGAAACACATACAAAAGCAAATCTTGATATATTTGGATTCAGTTTTTCCTAATTTAGGCTACAGGACTGGTTAATATTTGCGTAGTGCAACTATTGTAATTGAATATTTAGCAATATCAATGAGTGGGGAAGAATTTCCTACACTTGAGGTACCCCCCCCCCCCACCACCACCACCACCACTGGTGCCTGAGGGTTGGAGAGGGAAAGTTAGTGAGGAAACTAAGTGAACTAAGGTCTGGGAAAGAATGGATCTCATGAGTAAGCTCCGGTATACTGGCTCTCAATGCCCTGGGCCTTACAGACAGACCACTTACTCACACTCTCAGGACCACAGACCACTTACAGACAGCTTTCTGTGAAGCTGCTTCCTAGTGTATTTGTTTTTCACTCGCCTTCATTAATTGTTGTATCAATGATACAGATAACCATTATTTATGTTCCCGTCTGAATATTATTGAAATTATCTGTGCTCTTTCTTGCAGCTTCCTGAACATCATCAAACAGTTTCTCTGTTTGTCATTGCTGAAGAACAGTGCATTGTCAGTGATGACCATCTTCCAGCTTCTGTGCTCAATTTTTATGAGCTTGCTTTCAAAATTCAGATCAGGGTTGAAATCTGAGATTGGAATCTTCTTTCCAATGCTTATCCTTCGTGTCCTGGAAAATATAACTCAGCCTCGTTTTATTCAGAAAATGACTGTCCTTAACCTACTAGAGAAGATTTCTCAAGATCCACAGCTAATCATTGATATTTTTGTCAACTACGATTGTGACCTGGATGCTCCAAATATTTACGAGAGGTACTTCTGATGTCTAATCCTTTGTTTAGGTCTCAAATAGAAAAAAGGTGTGTAAAGTTTGCTTGTCTGGGAGTTATCTGTTTCCTTTCCAATGCAGATCTATTCTCTATCGTCTTTTGCATTGTTGATGTTGAATTATTTTGCTAGATTATTACTATTATTTTATGTCGTATGAACTTTTGCTATTAATTTGCAGTTTTTGCATCTCTCTGATCCATATCTGCTGTTGTGCTGACTCATTAGTAAATGACTTTTTTTCTAACGGCATGCATGAGGGTGATGAAGATTATGCAGAAAAAAAGAATACTCATGAATGTAAGCTGTGATAAATTGTGTCATTGTAGCAAATTTGACAGACTCTTCTTTTGACAGATTAAGTAGTTTTATAGATTGATGAGAGGATTTAATCCAAGATTTCTTCACACGAGCATAAGTATTTATAGTGTTTGATGATGTAGTGGTTTGTTAAATGGAAGTGTTTACAGTGTTTTGATGTCAATTAGGATGACATATTGATGAAGCATGATGATATCTTCTGTTTATCTGTTAATTCACTTTAGAAGTATATGTAATTGTGACAAACTTGCATCTTTGACAAACTTGCATGGTTAATGGTTTGGAATATATTTTGGTTCACATCTCTTATGATTTTTGAAAGTGTGTGCTAACTATGATTTTAATTGACCAGAGATGTCATTGGTTTTCTGCCTTGGTTATCAAAAAAACCTTAACCTCATATAACATGCGCTCCACATATTTTTCTGTGAAATAGTAGATATTTCTGCTGCACCTGATCCTTCTACAATAGGTGAGACCACGAGAGCTTTACTAGAGACATTTGATCCACGGTCTGTTTTGAGCAGGAATTGCCATGGTAGTGGTAAGATCAAAAAATAGTAATTGAACCAAAGGTTGTTTGGATGAAGATTGAAAAATGCAGTGCATTAGATTAGTCTATTTGTTGGTGAGATAAGACCAACTAAATTAATATATTTGTTTTTCAGTATTGATGAGTAACAGTATAGGCTTATATATTAGACCAGTTATGGCCTTATGATTGACACTAGGATGTAGAACATATCTGCCTGTTAACTCCATACTCATCTTTCTCACCCCTTTTGCATTTTCATGCCCATTTAATGATTTTTCATAATATGACAGATCTGAAAATCTATATAAGCTCTTATAATTCCATCAGATGTTTGCAGGACGGTTAATGGCCTTTTGAAGACTGCTCTTGGTCCTGCACCTGGTTCTACTACACCATTGTCTCCAGTTAAGGATCTTACATTTCGAGTTGAATCCGTTAAATGCCTAGTTAGAATTGTCAAGTCAATGGGAGTATGGATGGACCAGCAACTGAAAATTGGGGAGACTTCTTTGTCGAATAGATCCTCTGTGGTGACTGGCTCGGTAGACATGCATTCTGCCCTGAATGGAGAAGAGGGAATGATTGCTGAGTATGAACTGCTTCCAGAATCAAATTCTGAGTCATCTGATGCTGCAACACTTGAGCAACGCCGAGCTTATAAACTTGAAATTCAGGTTTTTTTGCCCTTATAATTTATTGAGGTTCAAAACCTTTGGACTTTGGTTTTGCTTTTTGTGATATAATATATACTGTGTATTGACCTTAGGATGCTTATCTAGAAAAATGAAAGAAGGTATATTAATACTTGTTTATCTAGCCAACAATTGCTTGAGTATGGAACCTTGTAACATCACATAATTTCTTGAACTAAAAAAACTGTTTCTTGTCCTATCTCATGGCAGACAATCCTTTCATATCAACGTCTAGTCTAAACTTCAGCGGTTGAAAGTGATCGTCATTAGTCATGTCAACCTGAAAATTATATGTTGATTAACATCTCATGTCCATGGAAGTTGAAATGTACCTTTTTCTGACTTTCATCTGAGCAGTCCAAGGTCATGTCAAATAGATCCTTCTTTTTGGACTACTGTGCAGTCCAGATACATAGAAAAGTCACAAAATTGAACAGAGAGAACCTAGGATTAAGAGTAGTTGGAAAGAATAAGTCATGTTGGCTTCAAGGGTTTCACCTTTCCTTAGTTTGAAAGAGGTACTCTAGAATAATGTCCAATTGAAGAGCATAGGCCGATATTAATTCCATGGATTTTAACTATTTTTGTAAGTTGGTGGTCATTTAGGTTCAAATTTGAAGTAACCTTATTATTATTATTAATTATCAATGTTACTCCGTATTATTGTTTAAGAAAAAAACCTATGTCCTTTAAACTTATAAACTAAACCCGCGTTACAGGAGTTTTGGGTTTAACACTGATATTTTAGCAACAAATCTAATGAATATGATTGTAGTAGTGCTTGGTGTATTGATCTTTTTTGGAAAGGGAGTGTGTGCGTGCTTTATATTTTAAGAATAGGCTGGATTCAACCAACTTTATCCTAGTCTTATGCTTGCTGCAGTGGTAAGTTTTGTAATCGTAAGTCATCTAAGATATATTTCTTTTTATGATATATCTTTTTCCGTTCTCATCTACTTTTCCTCTTCACACCATTACCATGTTTTATTACTCTAAATCTTCCCCATTTTTTTGGTGACTTTTGTAATTTTACGATATATCCCTATCAGCCATCTTGATTCCTGGCCCATTTATCAAATTAGTTTCCATTCTTTCTCCAGTTCTTGTTTAATTGGACTACACTTTTCAAAAAAAAAAAAAAAAATCCCCTTACACAATAGCCATTTTCCGAATATAAGCAATATCACATTTTTAGTGTTTAACAGCTCCTCTTTTTTTTTTTTTTTTTTTGGGTTTTTCTATATAGTAACCTTGTCAATTTCGTTTTTCTACGTTGTGCCCCAACATATATCACTTTCCACACTGTAACCCCAATATCCATTTTGTTTCCATACGGTAATCTTGCCGTTAAAAAATCTGTTAATGGGGCCCACTCTCCATTTATTAATATTTTTTTTATCGATTTACACGTTGGAAAATATCCCGTTAAAGGTTTTGGGGGATATTTTGGCCCTTATGGGTCCAAATTGAACTCAGATTTCACAAAAAAAAGTAACGTAAATGCCTCGTTTTGCGTATTAAAACGTGAACACGTAAATCGAGTCATTTCTTAATAAGCAAAACGAGGCATTTAAGTTATTTTTTTTGCCAAATCTGAGCTCAATTTGGACCCTTAAAGAGCTAAAATAGCCCCCAAAACCTTTAACGAAAGGTTTTTCAACGCGCAAATCGATAAAAAAATATTAATAAATGGAGAGTGGGCCCCACTAATGTTATTTTTTAACGGCGGGATAATCGGCAAGGTTACCGTATAGAAACAAAATGTATATTGGGGTTACAGTGTGGAAAGTGATATATGTTGGGGCACAACGTAGAAAAGTGAAATTAATAGGGTTACTATATAGAAAAACCCTTTTTTTTTAATTAAAAAAATTTGAAAAGGGAAAATTAATCTCGATCAACTAGAACTTTGAGATGTCTACAAAATTTGATTAACACAAGTATGAAATACTCATTTTCTATACCCAATAACAAAAAAAATAGTGTAATTTTACTCCAACAACTACTCAAAGTCTTCCATACTTCTGATATTGATGTTAGTAGCGTTTGTGTTGTATTCCTTACAATACCTTGTTCCTGTTTACAGTTTAAACAACCCAAAGTTCATGGCAATAGAAAATCTTTTCTTTTAATAATTTTCTAGCTTTTGAAGAATCGTAAGTGGTATTTATATAACTATGTTGTAGTGCTGTTTATTTTTGTATTGGTTGGAGTTTTGTTCTGCCTTAATTGAAATCCTGGATCTGCTTCTGAACAGTGATCCTTTATTTGGACCAAATCTTAGACATCTTCATGAAATAGTTGAGTGTGATACCTGGACACTGATGTGGACACATACCTTTTTCAATAGTACCTGTATCCGAGTTACATAGCTTGTGCACTAACACGTTCCATGTGTATCATGCTGAAGATAATTTGTGGCTTCCATCTAAAAGTATTAGGCTCGTTTTTTTTTTTTATACTAAGCATTGTTAATCTTTTAGTAAACTCTTGAACAAATGTTTATAGCTCTATTTTTTATTGATTACTCTCCTTTCCATGTGCAGAAAGGCATCACATTGTTTAACAGGAAGCCTTCCAAAGGTGTTGAATTCCTAATCAACACCAAAAAAGTTGGTGGTTCCCCTGAAGACGTAGCCTCTTTTCTGAAGAACACTGCTGGACTGAATCCAACTGTTATTGGGGACTACTTGGGAGAACGAGAGGATTTTCCATTGAAAGTTATGCATGCTTATGTTGATGGATTCAATTTTGAAAAAATGGATTTTGGTGAAGCTATTCGGTATTTTCTGCGGGGTTTCAGATTGCCTGGAGAGGCTCAAAAGATAGACCGAATCATGGAGAAGTTTGCTGAGCGCTACTGTAAATGCAATCCTAACTCATTTAAAAGCGCAGATACAGCTTATGTCCTTGCTTATTCTGTTATAATGCTCAACACCGATGCTCACAATAACATGGTCAAAGATAAGGTGAGCTTTGTGTTTGAAATGTTTGCTTTCTATTTGATGATAAGGAGACTAATCTGCCATTAATCTATCTGTGGGATGTTTGGTAATTCTTAAATAGTCCTCATTTCTTATTCATATAATTTAATCTGGCACCACCAAATTTTATTACTTATAACTGTTTTTTTTTTTTTTTTTTTTGACAAAATATTCTCCAGATGACGAAAGCTGATTTTATTCGGAACAATCGTGGAATTGATGATGGCAAGGACTTACCTGAAGAGTATCTAGGTGCTATATATGATCAAATCGTGAAAAATGAAATAAAAATGAATGCCGAAACTTCTCAACCACAGAGCAAGCAGGTCAATGGGTTGAACAGGTTGTTGGGCTTGGATGGTATACTGAACTTGGTCATGGGGAAGCAGCCCGAAGAAAAGCCATTGGGTACTAATGGCCTTCTTATCAAGAATATCCAGGAGCAGTTTAAGGCAAACTCTGGAAAATCAGAGTAAGTCCCATGTTAAATAGCGTTTATTTCCTAAAAATATTAATATTCTACAGACTACCTCTATGTAAAGCAATACGCCCCTTTTATTAATAGATGCCTAAAAATCAGCAGATTTGAATGGACTGAGGTCATGATAAATGCTTTTGTCTCGTAGCATCAAGAAAGCTGCAAATTTTACAGCAACTCTTGAAAACCATAGCCTAACAATTTTGCTCACCTATTGCTCAAGTGAATGTAACCTTTTTTTTATTATAGTTGGAGGAAGGGTATATATAGTGCCTTTCAATTGGCAGTGATATGAAAGCCTAATCATTCCCACATATGATGTGGCATGAAGTGGCATTTACTTGATGTCTCCATCAACATTACTTGTTTTAAGGAATGGTTGAGTTTTGAACGAAATATCTCATCCATGCAGTTTGATGACATATGTATAATCACTAACACTCCAAGATTAGTGAGAATATGCTAATAACAGATGCACTATGTACAAGGGGCCATAATAATTTATTTTTAAATTAAGCATGGAGGATAATGCATCTGTGATACAACAGCCATCACTGTGTTGACCACCCCTCCCTTGGTCCTCTCTCCTCTCTACCATCACTACCAATGCTTAGTCACCGCAAGACCACAAGCCAACTCTGTCCATATGGATAATAGCACACAACATTTGATGGTAATTGGGGCAAGTCATCATCACCATCTCTTGCTTAGCCTCCACCAGTCCACCTTCACACCACATCATCTCTCCAGCATGACTTTAAACAATGAACAATAACTATGCTTAAACCTATGCATTACAGAAATACTAACTTCCTTCTAAAGTTTTCTATAGAATTTTGCATTGCATGGATTAATCACTTGTAATTTCTTAAAGCCTTTCACATGTTTACTGGTGTTGTTTGTTGACATTGGGCAAGGCAGGTAGCAAATATCTAGTATCAACTAATTATTTTTTTATTAATAACACTAGTTTGAGATTTAAATAATCAAGGAAAGAGTGGTTTGTCTGTGTGTGTCTCCAGTAACTTATCACAAATTAAAAGCAATTGCGTATTGGTATCTTTATCATGTATGAGAAAAGATCTTAGTGTTAAAGGCAACATTGCTTTGTTGCAGGTCTGTTTTTTATGCAGTTTCGGATGTTTCAATATTGAGGTTTATGGTAGAAGTTTGTTGGGGTCCTATGCTGGCTGCCTTTAGTATGACACTTGATCAGAGTGATGACAAGTTAGCTACTTCAGAATGTTTGCAAGGCTTCCGATATGCTGTACACGTAACCGCAGTCCTAAGTATGCAGACCCAAAGAGATGCTTTTGTGACCTCTCTGGCCAAATTCACTTATCTTCACTGTGCAGCAGATATGAAGCAAAAAAATATTGATGCTATGAAGGTAAGCCTTTTTAAAGTTATTGAGGAGAAGAGACAATCATTGTTAATGTGAAAAGCTGCTTAGCTAGTTGATGGTGCTGTTCATGCGAACTATAAAAACTTATGCAAAAACAAAATAACAGAGTATCTTATCTTAATGGAGTTATGTTGTCTCTTCAGCTGTGTTGCATAGTTTCATTAACCAGTGATAATATTTATACAACGCGTTAATGTAATTATGTGAAGCATTCTAGACCATATCCAAAACTGTGTGCAAAACAATAGTTCCATACCATTTACTTTTTCTGCTCTGTTTTTATGTAGCAGGAATTGGTTAAACCCAACAATATTGAAAAGATGTCGCTCTGAGCACTCTCATAGTGGCGTCAAATTTCTTTCTAGTGCAAACAACGTATTACATGTTTACCTGCCATTTTCTTTCTGATGATGTGACACTTATTATTGCAGACCATAATGTCTATAGCTATTGAAGATGGGAATTACCTTCAAGAAGCATGGGAGCACATTCTAACATGCTTGTCTAGATTTGAGCATTTGCAACTTTTGGGAGAAGGTGTTCCACCTGATGCTTCATTCTTGAGCATGTCTAATGCTGAACCTGAACAGAAATCACTTAAGTCTAGTGAATTGGCTTCTCTAAAGAAAAAGGGAGCCCTTCAAAATCCAGCTGTGGCAGCTGTCGTTCGAGGTGGATCCTATGACAGCAGCGCACTTGGTGCTAACCACCCCAAACTGGTTACCTCCGAACAGGTCACTAACTTCATTTCGAATTTGCACTTGCTTGATCAAATAGGGAGCTATGAGTTGAACCACATATTTGCGCATAGCCAAAGGATGAACAGTGAGGCAATAGTGTCCTTTGTGAGAGCTCTTTGCAAAGTTTCAATGTCTGAGTTGCAGTCTCCAACTGATCCTCGTGTGTTCAGCCTCACTAAGATAGTTGAAATTGCGTAAGTCCACTTTGCTCCTTTAAATTTTCCATCAGAATTATCTTTTTGGGTTGAAATGTGTTGGTGTCTAGAATTCTTTTTTTTGTGGAGACCAATCCTTGAAGGTGTGTAGAATTTTTGGCTGTGACATTAGAGGTACGTCCATTTTCCTTATCCACATGTTATATGAAGTAGAGTATGGACCAATCCTAGTCCCAACAAGTGGTTGGTTCCACCTGTCATCATGGTGGTTATTTGGACCAAGCGTTAACAATGGGTTCTTGTTGCAGGCACTATAATATGAATCGCATCAGACTAGTGTGGTCTCGCATCTGGAATGTTCTTTCTGATTTCTTTGTGTCCGTTGGCCTGTCAGAAAACCTCTCAGTGGCGATTTTTGTCATGGATTCATTGAGGCAGCTTGCTATGAAATTCCTTGAGCGTGAGGAGTTGGCAAATTACAATTTCCAAAATGAATTTTTGAGGCCTTTTGTCATTGTAATGCAAAAGAGTAGCTCTGCTGAAATCAGGGAGCTAATAGTCCGCTGCATTTCTCAGATGGTCCTTAGCCGTGTCAGTAATGTGAAATCTGGATGGAAAAGTGTATTTATGGTAATTTCCTGCTTGTTTCATTTACTATCTCATATTATCTTATGATTACAAGTCTGGCAATATTGTTCATGTTTGTTATTAAGAAAACTTTATCCGTATATGATTCAATCTTACACCAACCCACCTAAGCCCTCACCCCTGAAAAAAGGAAGAAAAGAAACGATCTTATGACCATTTTGGTTTGGGTAGACTATCTATACGTAGCTGTTTGTTGCTAAATGTTTTTCTTTTCTTAGGTTTTTACAACTGCTGCTGCTGATGAACGGAAGAGTATAGTGTTGCTGGCCTTTGAGACTATGGAAAAAATAGTTCGGGAATATTTCCCTCACATAACTGAGACTGAGTCTACAACTTTCACAGATTGTGTTAAATGCCTCATAACCTTCACAAAAAGCAAGTTTGATAGTGATGTCAGCTTCAATGCCATTGCATTTCTTCGATTCTGTGCTCTTAAGCTTGCAGAAGGGGGATTGTTTTGCAACGAGGATAGCCAAGATGCCAATTCATATGATTTAAGTGACAGCGGGGTGACCTTTGATAGGCAACCTTCTATAAGTAAAGATGAAAATATTTCCTTTTGGATGCCTTTGCTTACAGGTAAATACATTGTATTATCTTTTAAACACTGTTTTTTATGTCTTGATGGGATTCAAACTTGTTCTTAAATCTCGCCTGGTCATATTTTGAACAAGTTTAGTTCATACTGTCAAATTTAGATACATTTTTTTTCCTAGTTGCTTCGGCAATAAATTTCTCGGTTTGTTATTTAACGTCTTAAGCTTTGTTCTGTTCATCTTAAGAAAATAATCAGGTTTAAAATAAGTTTAACCCAAGGCGATTTCACAACTGAAATAACTTTCTGTTAAATTCTACTATGTTCAAAAAGGTGTATTTCAGGTGAAAAGAATGAAGCCTAAAGTAGCATAGGATGACAAGCTAGTACTAGACAATACTTTAAGCTTTATGTAATTATACATACTGATTATTCTCTGTTTTCTGTTATAAATAAACTCAAGGATTATCAAGGTTGACATCTGATCCAAGACCAGTAATCAGAAAGAGCTCTGTTGAAGTTCTATTTAACATCCTCATGGATCATGGAAGCCTTTTTTCACGTCCGTTTTGGAGTGCTATCTTCAAATTTGTTGTTTTCCCTATCCTCAGCTGTAAAGATGATACAGATGAAACTGAGGTGAATGATGACAAGTCACTTCAAACTACTAAAGACTCTTCTCATGGTACTCAATGGGACTCTGAAACTTCTTCAGTGGCAGCACAGCGCCTTGTTGATCTTTTTGTTACATTCTTCGCTGTCCTGAGGTCTCAACTACCAAATGCTGTTACTGTACTGGCTGATTTCATTAAGAGCCCAGGTCCTGGTCCTGCTAAAATTGGGATAGCTGCATTGGTACGTTTAACCAGTGAATTAGGAACCAGGCTTTCTGAAGATGATTGGAGAGGTATGTTAATGGCTATAAAAGATGCGGCTGCTTCAACTCTTCCTGGATTTTTAAGGGTCTTAAGGACTATGGATAACATAAATATTCCTGATGCCATGCAATCCTATCATGGTCTCGATTCTGACAATGAAATATCCAACAATGATCTGGAGGACGACGACCTGCAAACTGCTGCATATGTGGTTTCAAGAATGAAAGGTCATATTGCAGTTCAGTTGGTCATCATACAGGTTTGCTTTTCCCTCTCTTTTACCACCTTTATATTTGTTTACTTTTCTCCTTTTTGGAAGCCTAAATGCATTGCTTGTTGTCTTTCTCTGGGTGTCAAATTGTCAATGGGTTAATAAATGGCCATGGTCCTGTTGCGGGGAAGAAGCCTTGCTTAGTTTTACCTCTCCTCACTGGGCATTTCATGTTCACTAGCTGCCTGCAAAGTTCGAGTTCTAAGAGAAATGATGGTTTTTAGCTTTGAACATTCTTCCCTCTTAGTTAACTGATGTTTTCTGTTTAATTTATCCTAAAAATAGAGTAAAACAGATTGAACCCATTCTGTCAAATGTGGACTTTCTTCAAACCTGTTGTGTCCTGTAATGGATTTGTGACTTTTCATTAGAGGGAGAAATGGCGGTTGGTTGCCAACAAGTTGAAATTGCTTAATAAATAAATAAAAAAGAAAGTTGAAAGCCTGACATTGCAACCCACTAATTTGCTTTTCTATTGCAGCTTGTGACTGATCTTTACAAGACTCATCATGATGGTCTCTCAGAATCTAACCTCAAGATACTTCTTGAACTTTTTTCCATGATTTCATCTCATGCCAACCAACTAAGCTCTGAAGGTATCATACTGAGGAAGCTTCAGACAGTGTGCAATATGCTAGAGCTCACTGACCCACCTGTGGTTCATTTTGAAAATGAGTCTTACCAGAGTTATCTAGAATTTCTTAATGACTTGGTTTTAGAAAGACCAACAACTACTCCAAAAGATATCGACTTGGAAGCACAGGTTGTAGCCGTTTGTGAGAAAATACTAGAGATGTATGTGGAGTGTGCTGGGACTCACTCCAGCAAGCAAAAGCCTGCAGATGAGCCCGAGGCACATTGGATCCTTCCATTGCTTTCAGCAAAAAAGGAAGAACTTGCAGCACGGAGTACTTTGCTTTTATCAGCATTACGCACATTGAGTCGGTTGGAGAAAGATTCATTTAGAAGGTACATTTCACGTTTATTTCCCTTGTTGGTTGATCTTGTGAGAAGTGAACACAGCTCAAGAGAAGTATTGCCTATTTTGAGTGATATGTTTCAAACTTGTATAGGACCAATAATTGTTGAGTCATAATTTAGAATTTTTTTGGTATAAATGAGTCCGCCCAACCCCACCCCACCCAACACCCCCAAGGTCCCTGTCTAGGACTTCTTTCACCACCACCATCTTATGATAGCTTAAATATCACCAATACCAAAATTTTGTACCTAAATAGATTTTGTAGAATGTGTTACAGATGTAAAAGCGAACACTTTAGAGTCCACATATTAGCCAGAGTTTGTCCATGAACTTGTGATGCTTGTTAATTTTAATAATTGCCTCGTTTCTTCCATTGCTAAATGTATTCTCGAACTGTCGTCATTTTTTTGAACTTTTAATTGATTGAACTGTAGAGTTGGATACATATGCGTAGAAATGTTCTTTTGATTCTTTTTCATTCTTGATTGTATTCTATGTGCCATCAAATACCAGTTGTTAGATAATGGCTTTATCCCAAACATGATCCCCAGTGCTGGCAACTATGGCTTTCGTCGTACTGATCTCCAGGTTGCTGAGTTGCATTGTAACAATACTGACAGCTCAAAACACACATGAAATTTCGACCTTTGAAATAATTGAAATGAGTAATTGAGCAAGTACCTTTTCCAAGTTCATATGGCCCTTTGATTATGGTTGAAACCGCTGTTATGCTTATAATCATTTTGGCTTTGTATTATAACTACAATCCAAATGGCACATACTAGCTATAACTAGAACCTTAATTACATTAAAATACACTGCCCGTCCCACTCCTTACTGTCTATGCTATACATTAGACCTTTGTCATATCATACCGCAATTGCAGTGATTTGATTTTTGTACTGTTTATATACTTTACTTTGATTGTCTTTGGTAATTTATATGAACTTCTTACGACTTTTATTTATAAATGAATTGATAGATGATTTAATCGTCAAAGTTGTACTCAGAATTTACTAATCGTAAAATTTAAAAAGGTTACAACTAAAATAGAACAAATGAATTAAATCCTAATCAATATTTTAGCCTTTTGTATTTCACTCTTTCACCATGCTAATGCTTGAGAATCATTGAGGGAGCATGTTTACCCCACTATTTACTTTTAGATGGGCAATTTGTGGTAGAGGAAGTATTAAATACTGTTTCGGATCAACATATAGTGCTAATTTTTCAACGATATATCTAGGTTTTGGTTACACATCTTTATTCTGTTTTTTTTTTTTTTTTTGTTCAATCAACAGAATCCTATTCAAATCATAATCAAAAACGTTTTTGTTCCGAAATAATATTTTCATTATATAGATCACTTTTTAAATTTAATTACAGGATTACAGGAAAGTACTTTAAAATAATACTTTCAAAAGGATAAGAATGGGGATGTAAACTAAAACTTAGCGGAAAATAACTTGACTCTTTTATGCAGTTCTGAAAACTCTCAAAAAGAATTTTGAGGCTGTTTGGTTGAACTTTTTGGAATGGATTGGGCTATTTGGTTTTATTTGTTTGGTTGGGCTATTTAAATTTGTAATCTCATACTTGGGGATTCTAACTCCATCCCATTCCATTGGAATCTCATACCCACCTCCCTCCTAAAGATTCATAATCCATACTACCACTCAAGTATAATAATCCATTCCATGGTTAAACCAAACAATTTTAAATTGATATGGGATATAGAATCCATACCACTTAAGTATGAGAATCCATACCAATTCATTCCATAAACCTTCTTATACTTGTACCCGAATAAGTTACAACGGCATCACATATGGGGGGGAGAGGGTTCAAATATACGGAGTATATAGACTATATATACAATGCACAACCCTTTGATTTTCGTCGTTATGTCAAGATCTCACTAGTTCTCATACTCAAATTTGAAATTATGGAGTAGAATATAAGAAAAACACTCAATTAAAACTCCCAAATTATTTTAAAAAACTTACCAAAGGAATCATTCAGTTTATCTTCCTTCATTTTCAATTCAATTTGGAATTTACTATATGATGCTACCGTCCAAGCACAGCACATGTAGTCGATGCAGACCAAAAATCAAAGACTGTAACATAACACAGGTTACGACTTACAACACATTACGACTTATTTGAAGATCTAGTTGCACCGGACACTTGGCTGTTAGTCATCAATTTCTCTGCCTACAGATCCAAGATTCCCTCAAATAAAATATCAAGATTCTCTAGATCATGTTGAGTTCAAGTATCATTTTTAAGTTGCTTAACTATAGATTTTAAGTTAGTGTAATCATTTTCTAATAGCCATCATTAAGCAGATTTCATATTTGACCTAAAATTCACTCATAGAGCGCTCGTAAGTAAACGCTATATTTCTTATATAAAGTATATAATTTCGAGGTTTTTGTTTCGCACTCTTAGGACTTTAATCAATTAATATAAACAACTTTAATTTCCTCAAAAGAAAAATATCAATAACTTTAGCAAAAATAAAATAGTGAGAAATTATCATAAAAAGTAATGTGCAACTATGAATCTTAGCTACTACGTATTATGGTTAGTTAAAGTGTTGTGCATCCGTGCGTGGATGATAGTCAATATCTGAGATCAAATCCTATGTATTGAGATTACTAATAAAGTAGTGTGACATCTAGCAACCTAGGGCAATAACAAGTACGTAGCTACTTCCTTGATAGCATAGGTGTCGTGATGTGCCTTGCCAATAATTTTATAATGGAGTTTAAATTAATGTACTTCGTATTCTAATTGTTTCGAGTCATTGGCACTAAACCACATTTGGATCTTCTATAATTCTATTTAAAAATGGGTTAGGATTGGAACCTTGATGATCACATCATAACCTAATAGATACATAGCATATTCTAATTCAAATGTATAAAAGCATATCGCATCAAATCACTCCATGTACTCCATCGCTTAAATCTATCATCCATGAATTTGAATAGTCATAATCAAACACTTACCAAATTTTAAATTGTTAAATGTGTTAATATTGATGTAAAATTTATCATATAATTAATATATGCAATTTTTTTCCCCCTTTTGGATTGGCAAAAAGGAGGTTAAGGTATACGATAGATATTTTATTTAATTAATTTTATTTAGGTCTTAATTCACTAGGACATTGCAAATTACAAATGAAAGAGGAGGATTCGAACTACTCATGTAACTTATCATACATAGTCTTGTCATTAGATTGATGGCGTCGTGTTGAATCATTGGTACTATGTTTCCAAGAAGATCTCATCCATGTATTATTTCCAAAACATTTCTCCACCGCGTAAAACATGAAAGTTGAGAATATCTTTCATGTCATTTTTAGAAAGTGGTTGAACTCTTATGTCCAAATCAGTTCGAGGGCATTGAGGAAAACGTGAATTTTGTCACTAAAAATGACATAAAAATCGTGAAAGACGCAATCATACTGGTCAAAACTATAATTAGCAATCAAATTAAAAAAAGACAATTGTGATTAGAAGTAGCTCCAAATGAAGTTTAATTTTCCAAATAGAAATCGAGTAGACAGCATGACATAATCAACATGCTAATTCGCTCATTGTTATTTCAATATTTCGGTACGAATTTACGAGATCACATCATAATATTCCGAATTTGATAGATTGTCATAATTGAATATTAAACTTAATAGTTAATATTTGTGTGAAAACAACTAGAATCAAATAGGTATCAAAAATCAATTGAAATTTGTGAGAAAACAACTAGAATCAATATCAAGATTATTATTATTTTATTATTATTATTATTATTGAAGAAAATCAACAACAAGATTTGAAACGCAATGCTTTAAAAGATATAGTCGAGAGAAAAAGGCCATAAGTTTAAATGTTAAGTTAATAATCCGCTTAGATTTAGATAAAATGTTAAGATAAATACACATAGGTAAAATAAGAATGACAAGCATTTTTGTTTAGTATGTTGTTCGTTGATTAAGGAATTAGCTTAATTCCCCCTTACAAAGAAAAACACTTATTAGGTCAAATAAGGTGAGTAGAACAACAACTTTGACGCAAATTGGTGGCTAGGTGGTATAGAATGAGGTGCGGTGGTGGTGGTGATGCAATTGGTGTCTACAGGATAATAGAGAAGGCAAGGAGGGAAAGGTAAATGGTTGGGACAAGGAGCAAAGATAACTCGAGGTTTTACATGAATCGAGTTTGGCCGAGTTTTAGTTAATTTGAAGTTGCTCGAGCAAAAATTCTTATTCGACTTATTGGCTCGATAGAATTTGGTTTATTTGAGCTTTGTTCACATACATGCTCAGTTGCATTTCAAATTTGAGTTCGAGATTGACTGAGTTTAAATCGAATTAGATAAAATAATTGAGTTTCAAGTACCTCGACCATCCATTTAATTTACTTGGACAAATATTCATGTGTAACAAACATTTTAATTTCATTAAAAGGCATACATAGATACTAAAGTAGTTTTAAAACGTCAATTATTATTTCTAGTTTCAACAACCTTACAAGCAAACATGAAGTTATGTTGTTCATTTTATTTACTCAAATTCATTTAATTTATTTATATTAACGACCTTAAAATTTTTGCTCCAACACCGATCTTGTTCATTCACTACTCACGAGTAGTTCACGGAACATCATTTCATTAACACCCCTAGCTAGATAATTAATCTACAACTAATATTCAAATCGTCGTTTATAATAGAGACTTTTTCTTAATTAAGGGACTTTCTTCGAACCACACTCTCTAATAACTCTCTTGCCCTCATAAGATCGAAGAGCCAAGTTTATTCAAACTATAGGCAATCAAAATTGAATGTTACTCATAACTTTACAAGACTTCTTCTAATACACTCTCTGACTCTGAATCTCATGCATAATGCATTAAGTAGATTAGCAAGTGATGACTAGTAAGACAAAAATCTTCGTACCATATTGAATAATTGCTACAAAATTTTAGTCTTTGATTGATATTTAACACAAATTTAATCTAATCATTGTATGGTTTTATTTTCCTTTAGTTTCTACTTTTAAGGGTTTATATTTTTCTACTACATAAGTACTATTGATTCATATTTATTTTTGTCACTATTTGACTCTTCTTTAATATGATAATATCATAGCACTTTGTCAATCAAATTGCTAGCCTTCGCCACATGATTTGGAATTTTGACCAACGACTTTCTCTTATGAAAAATCATGAACTTACATTAGGTATCTAAGAAAAAGCCATCAATTTGTTTGAATGTTTGATTATGCACTAGATTTTGGTGAACAAAACGGTGCGATTACGATGATGTACTATGTAGTGTTTGATTCCTATGAATTTTTTAGTTCTATTAATAGAATTTTCTTATTTTACTAATAGTACTTTTACTAAGTTAAGACAATATCTACAAATTAGATATGAATAGATTTCAATTTATCTCATAGAAAAAATGGTGATATCTTGAATTGCTATGTCGTTAATGGTAGAATATATTGATAATTAATTTGTAAAACTGACTTATTCAAGGTTTTGCTATGTAATACGGAGTACTATCTCTAATCTTCACCTTATTTTTATTACTTTAATATTTTCATTTTTATTACTTGTGTAGTAGAAAATATTAAATTAGTGATTAAACATGTGCATAGTAGAACTTTGTAAAATGACAAATGGGACAAACAATAGCAAACAAACAAAGAATATCTTATGAAAATACAAGGCTTGCATCATAAGCAGATTGATATATTGGGCAAATATATATATTTGACTAATTAATACTCGTATGTACTCCGTAGTATATATTTGTATTTATGTAATTATATGATTTGATGTGCATCACTTAAATACTTAATTAATTGCTTCCCAAATAATCCTTAAGACGTGGTAAATCCGATATGAATATTAAGCCAAAATTTGGTGGTTAACCATTAATCATTTTATCCAGCTTTGGCAGATTTGTAATGAGTTGCTGAAAATGACATTCTACTCTATAGACGTGTTTTATTATATTTGATCAACTACAGAATCTACAAGAATATTTCCCGCCATATAATGTATACGTGTGGAATCATACATGTATTCCGTATACTTGTATTATTTATAATTTATGTGATTGAAAATAATTTTATTTGTTGGGATATATAATTTATGTTATCAATAATACATTATACTGTATTATATTTCATAGTAAATAGTCTTCCTTTTGTCCATTGATTAAACGTAAATTGTATAAACATTATATATTAAGGATTTAAGGACACATTTAAATTAAATATACATACATTAATGATATAGAGTCCAAAATGCCTGCTTAAATCATTATATATTTTTTTGATATAATTATCAAGATATTCTTGAGTGTAATGCTGGTATTTGTTTCTTATCGATTGCAATATATTGTTTTTATATGAAGTATAGTTCAACTGATATAAAATAAGGGTATATAAATTCAGAATTTATACACAGAATACGTACTACCTAATCGGATACGTTATAACTAGTGTCAAAAAATAATACGAAGTAATGAACTTTATCTTATAGGCGTATTAGGTCAAGCAAAAGCTAGGAAGCAAGTTATAAGGAAAATTTTTAATGAGCGAGTTTGCTTCTTTGACCATGTGTAATTATTCCATTGGTTGTTGGAGGGATTAGGGCACGTAACGACCAACCACTGAGTAGCAAAGAGATTACCCATATAACTTACGAAACTCTAATCTTTAATACTTATTATACTTGCTTGTTAGGATCTAAATAAACTTTTCCTCCCGTATCCCGTGTCAACCAAACACGTATTAACAACAATACAAGATACATGTGCACAATATAACATAAATTTCTATAAAAACAAACATAAAAGTCTTATATATATAATCCGTGCATAATAATCTAATCAAGAAATATTATTATAGTTGTCAATATATTTTACGTACTTTATTATAAATCTCCACTTCACATGAATTAAATTATATTGTTTGGGTGAACATTGAAACTCCATGACAAGTTTTATTTAAGGGATAGATAGTTGCTAAATACTTCAACTTACAATACTCACATCAATCAAACAATAATCTCGTACTTACTAAAAAAATTATTCTCTCATAAATTAAAATACTCCTTAGAGTATATACAAAAGTACTCTTAAGAAAAATCCATATTATACTAAATATTACTTCATATGAAGTGTCTTAAAATGTACTCATACATTATAAATTATTATACTTCATTCATGATTATTACACAAATCCTGCTTATACCTACATATTATTCTCTATTTTATGTGTCATACTGCTTATATCTACATATTATTCTCTATTTTATGTGTCATACTCGTACCATAATATGACAATTTTTATACGATAAGATGTGTTATTTTACGGAGTTACCATTGTGACAAGAATATTAAAATCCAATAAAAAGGAAAGTATTAGATTAGACTATGATGTTTTTGTCTTTTTATCATTTTTTTTTTTTTTTTTACAACTTTCTATGTTTATTTAACTTGTCTGTCTTGAATCTTCGCATGTTTCCCTCAAAAAATCTTCTCATGTCTAATTTCCAACAAAGTGCGCTTCACTCTTTCTTCCGCCCTTCACTTTAGAACATCACCAACCATGATCCAAATAATCTCGTCACCCCCCCCCCCCCACCCAACAAAATTTATACTTCTACAATGTATACTTTTGTACTAGTGTAAACATATTGAAATTAGTGACGGATCCAGGAAAAATATTTAACGGGGTTAAAATACATTTAATAAATTTTAATGCGGTCATTTGATTAAAAATATAAGTAATTTTTATAGGAAAAAAAATTAATTCAATAAGAATTTTTTTTTCATATTCAAGTGGGGTCATAGCCTTGCATCCGCCACTGATTGGAATATAAGATATAATTCTTTTGACAAATAAAAGAAGTAACCTATTATTTTAAATTTCTATCCCAAAGCATAATATAAATATTAAATACTCCATTTCGTATAACGGTAAAAATTAATTAATTATAAGATATTGAGACGAATTTAATAAAATTCCACATGATTATGATTTTCCTTGCTTGCGTATGTATCATAATTTATGTAGTTAAAGAGAATAGTATAAATTAAATAATGCATAAGTGCAAATGTTGCAATATTAAAAATAAATAAATAAATAAATAAAAAATAATAAAAAAAAAAAGAAAAAGAAATATGGTTATGTCTTGCAATATTAAAAAAAAAAAAAAAAAAAAAAAAAAAAAAAAAAAAATTGAAAGAAATATGATTATGTCTCACATGGTGGCTTACCTAGTTTATTAGGGTATGCATATAGTAAGTGATAACAAATAAAAATAAAAAAAATAAAAGAATAAATATGGTAAAAGTAATTGTACAATTTGAAAAGTAAAATTTCAATTTTGATTAATATTTTACATTGTAGATTTGTAGGCGCATGACCTAATGCCTGTAATTTGTTATTCCATAAAAAATATATATACTGCTCGATCGTATCATCTTCTTGCCATAACAAATTGACAAAAACTGAAGTTTTGTCATATTTGGTGTGCATGGAAATTTTGTCATAGTTGGTGTACGTGCATGGTAATTTTTTTCTTGGAGCTTAGATTTCATTTGCACCAAGTAGCACAAAGTTAAAGTGTGAGGACTATTTATAAGAATATAGTATCAAGTAAGTTAAGACTTGACTTTTTCTTCAAAAAAAAAAAAAAAAGTTAAGACTTGACTTTCTTAGTAATAAGATTCAATCTATATCTTTACTTAATTTTAAAGATGTGGGGTTCAGAATTTATCAAAGAAAGGTTTTTGAAGGTGGGAGTTTCTATAATTTTTTTTTACTTCCGTTGTATATTCTACCGTAAATATTGAAAAATACAAAACTTGGGGTTTGAAGTAATGTCAAAGTCAGATTCCTAGCTAACTAAAATGTAGATCAGTATAATTTGTTGTTAATCAAAGAAAAATTAGAAACAATATATCAATAATGCATGCTAGTAAGAATAGTTTAATAAGATCCAAGATCATGAGTTCATGACAATGTATTATATATTTATGTTCTATATGGTTTGACTAGATTTTTTTTATATGGTATGTTTTCAAGGGAAAACACATGTGTAAATCAAGTTTATTTTATTTTTTATTAATTAAAAGAGATATAAGAAAAGGAAAATGATAATCATAATGGAAATGGAAGTGGAAGGAAGAAGCTAGATAGATAAGAAGTAGAGAGATAATGTGGTTTTTCTTCCTTCCAAAAGATAATAATATTGTTCACCCCTTGCAAAATGTAATACTTCAATTTGTATTACGAAGTATTATTCATCTTGAAAGATGGTATGGATGGGGATAGGGACGTGGAATCAATTAATGTACGTACCACATAGGCACATACCACATCAAGTCAAATAAAAACCTCCTTTAACCAAAACTACAATCATTATACGTAGTACAATTTCTCATCCCATCTTCTATATTTTTTGTTTCATACTCCCTTCATTTACTAAAGTATTCTATTTTTATACTTTTTTCACTATTTACATACATCACTTTGATCGTTAATGCTTTTACTTTGCACATATGATTAAATAAACTTAGTCATACATGTAATTACTTGTTAGAACTGTCTCAGATCTCTCAATGTTTAGTTTGTGAATACCAATTTCTCATAGGTTAATTATAGTCATCGATAATTAAAGTTATCATTGGTCAAAATTTCACATCCACAAATATACCAACCCTTGCCGCCGAGACACTAAAGACAACCCATCGGAGTAGCTTTAATCAATTAATTATGCATTCCAATTATATCTTTAACATATATATAAAAAAAAATCCCAAAAATCAGTTAGTTAAACAAATTTGAATTCACACTATCATACTTCCTTCAATCTATTAATATTAAACAATGGACTTTTTGTACTATTCATCATTCTTGTTTGACCATATAATATAATTTATACGTTAAGTAGAATACTTTCACAATATCAACTTTTTATAATTTTTACTCTTACACAATTATAGATATTTAGCATTTAAAATATGTTTTAATATGCGTAATTTCATCCTTGTTGCAATATTAATAAAACGGAGTAAGTATACAGTAATATGACTACTATCACTATTGATGGACCAATTTACTCATAAACATTACACACTACCTAAGCACGTGCAAATAATACAACATTAACAATTGGCACAATATTACCACCCTCGAGTCTCACGTGCCACTTCCCCCTTCTCCCTCGTTCTTCCTCCACCCATAAACCCCTATAAATTCTCCCCCTTTTTCTCTTTCTCCCCCCAAACTAAATGACTAAACCCATTTCTCCCTTTTTTTTTTTTTTTTTTCTTCTTCTTAATTCTAAATCAAAATAAATAAATAAAAAAAACCTAACTTCTCTAACTTCCTCAATTCCCACTTTTCCAATTTTACCCTTTTCTCTCTCCTCTTCATTTTCCGGTGATGGATGTCCGGCGACGACAACCACCACCGCCACCGGCGTCGGCGAATTTGAAACAACTTCGCCGGAAAAATTTCGCCGGAGATGAGTCGCCGAAAGCTTCCGACGCTTTACCTCTTCCTCTTTACATCACTAATGGCGTTTTTTCTAACCCTATTTTTTGGGGTTGTTTACTTTCTTCTTCAACGATGGAGGGAGAAGATCAGAAATTCTACCCCTCTTCATGTTGTTTCTCTTTCCGAAATTTCTGCTATTGTTGCTTTTTTAGCTTCATTCATTTATCTTCTAGGGTTCTTCGGAATCGATTTTGTTCAGTCGTTTATTTCACCCAGATCATCTTATGATGATGATGAGGAAGTTATTGAAGAAGTGAGTAATGAACAGCAGATTCTCAAAGAGGATAAGCGAATTCCTTGCGGAATTCCGATTCCTTTACCTGAGAAAAAATTGGAGGTTCATCAATTACCCAAAACCCTAGATCTTACCCCAGAAGATGAAGAAATTGTTCAATCTGTTGTTAAAGGTTCGACACCTTCGTATTCGTTGGAATCGAAGCTTGGTGATTGTTTCCGAGCTGCGAAGATTAGGAGAGAAGCGCTTCAGAGGACTACAGGACGATCAATTGTAGGGTTGCCATTAGATGGGTTCGATTATGAATCGATTTTAGGACAATGCTGCGAAATGCCGGTTGGATTTATCCAGATTCCGGTGGGAATTGCCGGGCCATTGTTGCTAGATGGGATTGAGTATTCGGTACCGATGGCAACGACAGAGGGATGCTTGGTTGCGAGTACTAATCGAGGGTGTAAGGCAATTATGATGTCTGGTGGTGCAGCTAGTGTGATTTTGAAGGATGGGATGACTAGAGCTCCTGTTGTTAGGTTTGGATCAGCTAGAAGAGCTGCTGACCTTAAGTTCTTTCTGGAAGATCCTGCTAATTTCGAAACCATTTCTCTTGTTTTCAACAAGTAAGTCCTTTGATTTTGGGATTTGATTTTGATTTTGATTTTTGCTTTGTTCACTTTTTTTGTGTGGGTAGTTTTTGTTGCTTTTCATCTGATAATGATTGACATCCAGCTAACTATTTAGGAAATTCAAAATGTTTTGATGGTAAATGTTGAATAATGTTGACTATGATGATGTTGATGTTTTTATGTGTTTCAAATTAAATTATGGAAAAATATCTGATTTTTATTTTACTATATTCTTATTTTTATATCCAATCTTAGATTATGGATGAAAGATTTAAACTTTTTGATTTCCATTTTATGTGGATTATTAGCCAATTTTTGGGAATTGGGATCATTTTATTTTTTTTTGAATTTTGTATATGATGATCTTTGATTGTAACTTTGGGCTGATATTTGTGTTATTTGTTGGGTAAAAATAGGTCAAGTAGATTTGCAAGGCTTCAGGAGGTTAAGTGTGCTATTGCTGGAAAGAACTTGTATGTTAGGTTTACTTGCAGAACTGGTGATGCTATGGGAATGAACATGGTTTCTAAAGGTGTTCAAAATGTGTTGGAGTTTCTCCAGAGTGATTTCCCTGACATGGATGTTATTGGCATCTCTGGTGAGCTTATAATTGTTTTGTAACGAGTCGTTATCGTTAATTATATTGGTTTATCATTGATTTGGATTGAACTTACAATTGTTTAGGGAAATTTAGTAGTAAAACTTAAGTTGGGACCTTTTGCAAATGTTTAGGAAACTATTGCTCAGACAAGAAGCCAGCTGCCGTAAACTGGATTGAAGGAAGAGGAAAGTCTGTTGTTTGTGAGGCTGTCATCAAGGAAGACATTGTGAAGAAGGTCCTTAAGACCGATGTAGCTTCCCTTGTAGAGCTTAACATGCTCAAGAATCTTACTGGGTCTGCTGTGGCGGGATCGCTTGGTGGATTCAATGCTCATGCTGCCAACATCGTGTCTGCCATTTACATTGCCACTGGTCAAGATCCAGCACAAAACGTTGAGAGTTCTCAATGTATTACCATGATGGAAGCCGTTAATGACGGCAAGGATTTACATATCTCTGTTAGCATGCCCTCTATTGAGGTAATTGGACTGCTTCATTTATCCATTTCTGTCTGTTTTATGCATATTGCTAAGCTATGTAACGTTATGATATTTCTGATTGATTGTCTGCTATTGGTTCTATCTATTACATTTAAAGGATATTCATTAAATGACTTTACACCAAACTGAACTATGATGGTCCATTGATTTTACACCAATCCAAATTTGAAACTTCAGTCATTTCTATAGATGTAAAACTCAACGCGTATGAGGTGAAACTATTCATGTGCTTGATTTGTCTAGATGCATGCCACGCCATTAGTTGAGCTGTATGTTTTGGAGTATCGGTGGAATTCAAGCTGTAGTGCTCATAAAGGACCACCTTTCTTCAAAAGATTTTTGTTTGCGGTGGAATTAGAGTGATGGTAGGGCAACATTCTTTGTAAAAAGTATGAACGTTTGGTTTAGTTGTGGTTAATTCTCGAGTTTGCCAGACTGCATCACATGTGACAATGCCGACTTGCTAGTGCTATCAAAGTTTTGTGTGGCATCTTTGCGGGTCTACACTAAGATTTTCGTTGCATGTGTCTATGGGGCCATAAATGTACTGTCGATTTGGTCCTTCCCTTTCAATTTAATGACCACGTTTTGATTTTTGTGGTAAAAATTTCATGGTAATTTGCATCGTTGTTATGTAGTATTACCTTGGAACTTTCCTGATACTTACCACTTCTTACTGGTATCAGGTTGGAACAGTGGGAGGCGGTACCCAACTAGCTTCTCAATCAGCTTGCCTTAACTTGCTGGGAGTCAAGGGTGCAAACAGGGAGACTGCTGGAGGAAACGCCAGACTTTTGGCCACTGTTGTTGCCGGATCTGTTCTTGCCGGGGAGCTCTCTTTGATGTCTGCAATTGCTGCCGGGCAACTTGTTAGAAGTCACATGAAATACAATCGATCAAGTAGAGATATGTCTAAAGTTGCCTCTTCCTAAAAAGGCTGCTTTGACATTATCAGAACCTTCAAACTCCTGATCTAGCCGAAAGATCAGTGAGAAAGACCGCATTGAGAGGTCAAAAATGGGAAAGAGAGAAAGAATGGAGGAGAGACCGCGAGTGATCAGCTTTAGCAATCCTTGTACTAGATTAGAGATGTTTCCTCTTCTCTCTTTTCTAGCTCTTGTGTAAAATGGGGAGAAGGGATGTAAGCTTGTGTTGGGTTTCTTTTTTTTTCTTTTTTTCTTGACAGATTACTGCATAGTTCATCATCTTTGATTGAACTTTTAGTTTGCATGTGTTTCAGAAATAAGAAAAAATGTCTATAATTAATTTTATTTATTAACTACTCTATTTTTGTTCTGTATATTCTTCTTTCTTTCCTCCTATTCAGTAGAGGCAGGGCAAGTTCTGGTTGAAATAATAAACGTTCATTCTCAACTCTGTTCTTGTCTATTTTGCATTATTACTATTGAACTCTTAAATTTAAGTCTATTAATTTCTTTCAAATTATTACAATAATAATATTACAAGAAATAATCATGAATGAAATAATATATTTGAATGAAATAATATCAATAATACTTGTATTACGTATCTTATTGTATGGTTTAAATTCAAAGTGTTTTTCACTAATTGGTGAGTACTTAATAAGCTCATTATTCACTTTGTCAAAAAATAGAAAGTTCATTGTTTACTTTTACTGCTAGACGTGCAGATATAAAAGTGTCAAAAACATGTATTGATATACAACTATAATCTAACAAGACTTTTTAAGAAGTGAGCACCAATATACTACGACTTTAAGAGTACATAAAAAGGCATATGCCAATATTTTTAAACCTTTTTCCGACTTTAAATTTATCATGAGTTATAAAATTAGACAGAAAGTCCTTAAATACGATTTTACGAGACTAACAAATTCCAAAATAGTGATAGCATGGTGCACAACTACTACTATATATTCATATTCTACAATCATTACAAATTGTATATCAATGCTAATAGTGATGTATTTGATACTTAATTGAAAAACAATCTTAAGACTTCAACTCTTGGCTGTTACTTAGCTGGGGGAGTGGGTGTGATAGCACGAATCAAAAGTTTCAATAAAAAAAAGAAGGAAGAAGTCGATAAAGTTTTGGTAATCACGTTACATTAATAGCAGGGATTCTCTGGCTAGAAGTTGTCATATTAGTGAGCTTAATCACAATAATTAGTTTTTTGTCCAGGGTTTCCTAATGTGGGCCATTGTGATTATATATACTAATTCTACGCTAATCTTGATCTATAATTATCGTTGGATGGCGAAAGAAAGGCACACACTTAGTGGGGTGTGGAATCATTCATAAGGAAGAGACTAGATCCATCTATGAAATTATTTATTTTCTAGTTATTATTATTGGAGCTATAAGGTTAGTAGGTTACTACTTATATTAATTTTCTAATGTTATACTAGTAATAACATTAATAAGGTTATTAGGAACATAATAACTACTCCGTAAGTAGTTTTGTATGGTAATGATAAAATTAATTAATGAATAGTCATAAAACTTAATAAGGTGGACTCGTTCATAACCAAAGCTAAAATTGTTTATATAGAACATTAATTGACCATTATTTCATGTTACTTTGATTACAATTTTTTTCAACTATATATGGAGTTTATTTGTATATTGCAGACGTGAATTGAACAATATGTCAATATGTATTATTGGACTAAACAATCCCATATGGACGAGGCCATGATAGGGCAAACGAAAACCTAAATAAATTAAAGACAGAGGGACAGAGGGTAATACATGCTTTATTTTAACTTATTTTATTACTAATTAATATATACATAAAATAAATAAAAAAAAAAAATGTCAAATTTTCAAACTATCAAATTCAATTATAAGTATGATTATTATATATAAATAAACTTATGTCTATATATATTGAGAAACATGCATGTGCAATTATGATGAGCTAACAACTCTTCAATATGAACTCCTTCATTGAATAGGGATTATTAATTAGGGACGAAAGAAGACTTTTTTTCTTCTTCTTTGAACTGAAGGAACAAAAATTCAATTAGTGTCCAAATTCTTGTGGAGGACCTTGCTTATTCGCAAGATAGTACCAATTTGATACACATTTTTCTTCCTTGATAACTCACCCTTTAGTGCCCATCAATGCCAAGGAAAAAGGCAATTAACTTTTTGACAACTGATATTAAACTAACTTATGTACGCTCTTTCGGTCTCCAGTCTCTTCAAATTAGTGAGGCAGTCACACACAATCTATGAGTGAAATGATTATTACGAGTATTTTACAAATTTATAAGTTACAAGTTTAGAATAATTCTTACACAAATATTTATATATGGCTAGTCACGCCGTGTGGCTGGAATTACTCGAGTTACTTGGTCAGCAGTTACTCGAATTATTCGGTCAGGGGTTACTTAAGGGGTTACTCGAGAGGTTAGGTCAGGGGTTACTCGGTCAGGGGTTACTCGATCAGGAATAACTCGAGTAACTCTTGACCGAGTAACCCTTCATGTAACCCCCTAAAAAAAATGGTACATCACAAAAAAAAAAAAAAAACAAAAAATGACCCTTGAGTTTTGGCAAAACACGTAAAAGTCATAGTCAATCATCTCGAAGATGACAAATATAGGCATTTTATTAGAGGAAATTACCCCCAAAAATATGGAGTATAGTAAGGAAAATTGTGCGAGTGTGACACTATTGTTATCCTTTTTCGCCGACCACCATGCAAATTCTTCTCGCCTAAAATAAGCCAAGACGAAAACCCAATTTGCACTAACCAATTCTACAACAAAAACAATACGAATTACTAAGTATTAATTTTTATACGACCATGTATGCTGTATGTCCGAATAATCATGTGTTACATCATGGGCTTTTGGCTCCCAAAATGCATAAATATCATGTGTTTAGTTTATCAAGTTTTACATCATGGGCTTTTTTGGTCCTAAAACATATCATGTGTTACATCATGGGCTTTTCCATTTCATTCACAAGGAATTCTAAAGTTGTACAAGTTGTAATTAATGGTAAAAATAGAGGGAGGAAGACTACAATAGTAGGGTGTAACACATTGTAGGTATGATATAGCCATATAGGTATGAATATAGCCATATAGGTATGATATAAAAATTACTAGGAAAGGTCGTTATAATAGAAAAAGGATTTTTAGAGGGCGAGAGGATGCATAAGACAATTTTAAGTAGATGATGGTAAGACTGATAACACAACACTTTTAGTGATAAATTATTGACTAATGTATATGAAGTACTAGTCTATGGTAAAATGACTAGATGTGAGCTATACTAACAAGTGACTTTAAATCCTTAATTCCTACTACAAATAACATAGAAAAACAGACCAATAATGAATTATATTTGTTTGTTTCAAACATATAAGACACATCTACTAAAAAATTGCAGCACAAGAATTTCCGACTTGTGTACAACGACCTTTCAAAGGTGTTTAAAGTTATATACTTTAGCATTTTTATATGTTCATGGAAATATGGAATGATTTATTTTGATGCTTCAACTAGAATGGTAAATATTTTTGGTGTTTTAAAACACAGATTGTGGGTTAAACAATTCGACGGAATAACTTGTAATACGATTAAAAAAAAAAAAAACCAACAAAAATAATAGTCCCGGCGGGGCTCGAACCCGCGACCTTCGGCTCATAAGACCAACGCTCTAACCAACTGAGCTACGGGACTTATTGTTGTGTAATTAAGTAAAGTAATTTTATTTAGACATGAAATAAATCAGCTTTGTTGTAGTGGGCTTTAAAAGGAAGGCTTTGTGCACAAGCCCAAGCAGATTCCCAAAGTACAAAACCAAGTCTGGCAACTCCCCTGCAAAAGTAAAAAGCCCATCATATGTTTTCTCGCCTTTTTCTCTTTCCTACACCAACCACACTGTTATGTTTTACAGAAATTCAGCCATTTTTACGGAGTTTATGTTTTTTTCGAATTAATGTTAATTGCAATTGTCCATATGATACAAATATTAAGGATTTAAGGTATACATTTATACATTATATAGTATAGCTCCGTTGCAATTTAAAAAATATTGCAATTATAATTAGACGGAGCAACCTAATAAAGTATTAAAATGCTCCTCCAAACAAAATATCTGACACTTTTGTTACGGTGTATGTATATTATCTTACCTCTAACTTGTAAGGTATTTTCTTCCTTTCCAAATGTACAATAACTAACGTTTGCCACAATATATTTGAAGGTCAGATTTCAACTTTTTGGCTTGCTTATAGAGTTTTAAATCACGAGATGCATAAAAAACTTACTATTTTAATACTACGTACGAAAGTTGTTTAATGAGTTGCAATATCAACGAACTTTAATTTATTATCGTTAAAAAATCAATTACTGCAAAGTACGAAATTAAAAATTCCTATCCACCACACAAAGGAAACCCAAGATCATCCAATAACACTCACTTGTGAGTATTGCAAAAAGCTGTGTATACAACTCGATCAAAAAGCTTCAATAATACGGAGTATGGTAACACATTTTTGGTAGTTTTCTTCTTTACCTTAGAAATAACTAAAGAAAATTGCCAATTTAGGACAACAATAAAGTAACTAAAAACGACCCTTTAAAAAGTGTAGTGGGAATATTAGATGTTCGTTTAAAGAGACAACGGTCGTTTTATGAACATGCAGTTAAGTTTTCCTTGATGACCGTGTTATTTTTACAGCCATTGATAAAATAAAATTAGATATTCGATGCTCCATTTTTACCCATTTTATGTTGTTGGATACAATGGACCCTCCACTAACCGCATATTCTTGCTTCCATATTTTGGGACATTCTTGTTCCTGCTGTTTTATTTTTGCTATAGTTCCAATGTTTTCTTTAACTCGTTTGACTGATATATTTTACCACTGCTTTTTTCTCTTTTTGTGTTGTTATTGTTTTTGAAATTTGGATTAAGCTATTTAGAGAATCGTTCAGTTGTGAATAAGAGAGGTTGTTACGTTTTGATATCACTTAATTCATTGAGCGAGCAATTTGCTAGCTACGAGTATATATATGAAGTATGTATAAGAATTTTCATGCGATCCTAGCTACTATACTATAACGAACATAATTTCATAGCTTTAAAAAAGTCTCTTCAATAACATTAAAATTCACAAAAAATTAGAAATTACGTGAGTACTCTATTTGAAGATTGAAGACATCGGCTTTTTTTAAAATTATAATCTTACAAATGTAATCCACATTAAAATTATGTTATCATGTTATACATATACTCATTATTTACTTATATATATCTAAATAAAATTAAAGCGTTAAATGTATAATGCATCAAGAAGTATGTGATTAATAGAGAATAAATTCATTAAACCAAACAATGACGAAATTAATCCATCAACATATGATACCAATGCATGGGCAGTCGTCGGACAAACACTAGTATACTTCATATTTGTACTAAATTTACTTGTACTTTAGAAGCCTAAATTTACATGTACTTTCGAAGCCATAACACTTGTGCTTTATTAAAGCCTTAATTTGAGGACAACACAATCATTTTTCGGCTAGTTGTGCACCAATTAAAGCTATAATTAATGATATGCTTTAATGGATTAGATTAATTAATCTACAAATTCTATAACTAATGATATATTATTATTATTATTATTATTATTATATGGTCAATTTTCTTTCAGCATAAGGTCACTAGCATGCATGATGCGTCTAATTAATTATATATTCACTTGATTAAGTAACCTAATCAAACTAATGCTCATATTATAGGTTAAGAACTAATTTAAGAACTTTTTGTCATCTTATCTTATTTTACTTGTTACCTTTCTCTAAGGTGATCCACCTGCCTACCTTAGACACAATATAAATTAGTTTATTGAGTTCGTGTAATCTTGAATTGTGATTGGAAATATTTAAATTTATGCCATAGATAAGGAGAGCTAGAGGCTGTCACTTTCTACACAATACAGCTAATTCGATCAGCCTCTTTACTTTTTATATGTATGCGACTATGCGTTGGTTCATTCCACTATTTAACCTTGGATTTTCCACTTAATTTTTTGTACTCGTAATATATTTTTTTTTTTACATTTTAAATTAGTGAGTAGTAAAAATATTTTACGTAAGAACAATAGTTTTCCATGAAATCTATTGATTTTACTTTCTCACACTTTCTACAAATTTTATTCCACGTAAGTTTTAATGTCAAATGAACAAGTACTTAATGCTGTAATAAAAATGCTAACAATAATACGACCACTAAGTATAAATGTCAAGTGATACCACACAAAGAGGTTTTTAACCATCCTTAACTTTGACATTAATGTAATTAAATAATTAAACAATCGGCTCACTATTATTATGAAATTATATATCCTAGCGAATAATTACTACTATTATAAGTATATATATATGACAAAAGAGCTAAATCATGCTCACCTTTTTGGTGGCTCAAGAAAGGGCACTTGTAATTTTGATTGGACATCATGTGACTTCCTTCTTGGCTTTCTGAGTTATGCATCTCCACTGTTATGATACTCGTATGATACAATTGGCCTTCATTCCACCCATTTAACTTGCTTCGTCACTAACCCATATTGACGTTATCCTATAAGAGTAAGGAGTATCTGTTCAATGTTTTGGCAAAATTCCAGCTTCTTTTGTTCGAAATTAGTTATTACATTACTATTGTAACTTCAATGTTAATAAATTGTCTCATATATGGATGATATAATGTGTTGAATTTTATGTACATACTTTTACTTTATTAACTTATTGTGTATGGTATATATTGATTCTTAATTTTTATACAAAAATTTAACTTTCTAAGAAAAATAAAATTTGGTTCCATTATTTTTCTAGGCCAATCCAAGTTAAGAAATGTCATTTACATTGGAGTCCTTTGAATGATGAAATTTTTTTGCAAGGAAACTGTTGATAGAGAGGTGCGTGTCATGATGAACATCAAATATAATAATACGAATCAAATCCATGCAGCTTAAAAAAATAATCCCCAAATGCAAGAAGAAAAGCATAAGTTAAAGGTAAGATTAATTTAATAGAGTAAAATATATATTGAGTACATATTTCATATTGTTTAATTTAAACCTTATTATTAAGTGGGGAATAATTATCCATCAACAATAATAGAATGTGATCTTGTGGTCATTTGAGGAGACAATTATAACTTGAGGGAGAAAAGCAAAGTACCATTGTACGAATACATTTTAAAGAAGCGAGTTGAGTCATTGTGGAAACTAGTACGAAGTAATTAAATACTTCATACTTTATATTTTACTAAAGTTGACGCTGAATTATAATTAAGTTGACGCTGAATTATCATTAATTAATTATAAGTTTATTAATCATATATATAATGTACTTCGTAATTCATAAACATATGTATACAAACTCGCAAACTATTGCATAGTAAGGTATACAATATATATGAAAATTTAAAAATCTGATGTTGATTTCATAAACTCCGATATTGACTTGCACGGCCTTATACGTGACCTCTAAATAATAACTCCATTTATTCAGCCATTTTCCTCATATCTATTCCCTTCTTCTCTCATTTCTCCCAAAATAATTAATACAAATGAATTCAGTACATATTTACGCTCTTATTTGTACGGAAAAATTGTTAAAATAATCTCAACTTTTATCGATTTGCTCATAATAATTCCAACTATGGATTATTTTTAAATAATCCGAACTTTTGAGGTCATTAACTTTTATTGGACCCAAGTGACCGATAACCTGTAAAAGAAGTAAAATTTGTTTTTTGGGTTTAAGGTACACATGTCACTACGTAATTAGTTGAAAAAAATAATAATAATAATATAAAAAAAAAAAAAGGAAAGAAAACCCAGCCCCCCACCCACGACCACAGTATCACCACCCACTACCACCATTTTCTCAGCCCCGCTGCCATCCCCTCCACCCGCCGGCAACGCTGCCCCCACCCCAGCTATTGGAATCCCCCTCTCCACAACCTACCCGCCGAAACATGTTCTTCTTCCTTGTTGTCGCTGGAAAACGGACTCCGAATCCTGTTCACGGCGGTGAAGGATCTGTTAGGAGATGTCGGTCAGTTATCGACTGAGAATCGAACCGATGACGACATAGTAGTAGTAGCCGCCATTGTTGGTACAGAGGAGAGAGAAAGCGAGTTTTTTCAACGGGGGTGGTGAGGACTGCATTGCCAGCGGGTAGGGGCCGGGGATGGCAGCAAGGACTACCCGTGGAAATGGCCATGGGTGGGGACTGCACTGCCGACGGCTGGGGGAAGGCGGCAGGGGTTGCCGGCGGAAACAACCATGGGTGGAGGTGGGTTACGTATGTACGGACGTACTGTGGGGGCTGGGATTTTTTTTTTTTTTTTTCTTAAAAAGTTTTCGGATTTTTTTTACCATATACCACTGAGTTTAACATAAATGTCACAACATGTCATTTCCGTTAACTCAGTTAGTCATTAACGTTAATTGTACCACGTGGCAGCTTTTAATTGGTTCTAATCAATATTATTTATTTAATTAATTAACTTTAGAAAAATTATTTTAAAAAATAAAATAAAAATTAAACACCACCAATACAAGCCACCGCCACCCCTGGCCGACGACAATCCCGACCCCAGACACTTCCTAGCTTGCTGGCGACTACCCTCCTCCCCCGCCGGCAACAACACCGACCCCAGCCAGCACCTTATCCGAAAACCATAACACGAAACCACCACAAAACAACCATGAAACCGCCACAAAACCGCCGCCTAACTTGCTGAAAGTACCACCACGAGACCGCCGCAAAACCACCACAAAACCGCCGCCTAACTTGCTGAAAACCACCACCACGAAGCCCTAAAACACCAGAATCGAAACCCTAGATTTGGGATTTAGGGTTTCGGCGTACGTGGTGGTTTAGTGGGGTGGATATGGCACCGGGACGGGGCGAATTCGTTCACCAACGTGGGGGAGGGGGTTTGGGCACGGGCATGGTGGTTAGGGGAGGGTTTTCCTGGGAGCGGGCATGGTGGTTAGGGGAGGGTTTTCGTGGGAGATGCGGCACGGCGGTTCAGGGGAAGAGCGCCGACGGGGGGTTTTGGTCGAATCCCGTGCCGACAGGAGGGGTTCTGGTCGAATTCGTGCCGGCGGGGGATGTCAGGATAGGGTGGTGGCTGGCTGGGGACGTTGGTGGTGGCTGTTTTTTTTCTTCTTTTTTTTTTATATCTTTATTTAAGTAATTAATTAGATAATATTAATAAGAGCCAATAAGTGACAACCACGTGGCACAATTAACCTTAATTACTAACGGAGTTAACGGCAGCCTAACGACAGTTACCAAAAAAGGCATTTTGTATTAATGTACATTAACTGAGTGGTATTTGGTGTATTAGAAAGTTTGTTGTGGTATATGGTGAAAATTCTGAAAAGTTTTTTTTTTTTAATTTTTTTAATTTCTCAGCCAATCGCGTGGTGATACGTGTCCTTTAACCTGCTGTAATAGGTTGGGTAACCGCCGTTGGACCCATTATAAGCGAATGACCCCTAAAGTTTGAATTATTTAAAAATAATTCATAGTTGGGATTATTTTAAACAAATCGACAAAAATGAAAATTATTTTTATCAATTTTTATATTTTTACAAGCCTTTTATAAATTTTCACGAGTTTAAATTAATTTATTCGAGCAATTTTACGGTGCATGATTCTATGTACTATGATGATGAGTATGATCACAATATGGAGGCCATGTGCTTAGATAAAAATAACTTCTTTAAGAGCTTAATGGGCCATTTGATTTCTTTAATCTTAATTATATTTAATCTTATTAATTTGTCCCAATTATATTTAAGATGTCTAATTATATGGCCTTTATGCTCTTATTAAAGCTCCGATCCACTAACATTTTTGTTTCCTCGTGATTGAACAATGTTACGGCATTGGCATTTAACAAATTATTAATCACCAATTATATATATGAAGAAAAAAATTAGTTTAAGGCCATGGTTTAGTTTCATTAGTTATTCACTTATTTGCACTTCCTTTATTTTTTTTTTTATAAATTTCGTTTAATAATTTGATTTTTTTTTGTTGTTATAAAGAATATCGGTATTTAATTAGGAAAAACAAATTGAGACTGAGGTTTCTTTTAATAAGTTAAGAGCAGAGGAGGACCTTTCACCGGGGCCATTTAGGGTTCGGCCCCTGGTAAATTATTATGATTACTTAATTAATGAAGTTAAATAACCTTATTTTACTTATAAAATATTAGGATATAGCGATTAGTTTTGAGTGAGAGGTAAAAAGATTTAAATCTCGACCCCTCTAATATTGTTGGCCAAGATCCGCCACTAGTTAAGAGGAGTATATTAAATGGAGCACGTACTCAAACTTACAAATAAAAAAAATATGTCAATAATAATCAATATAGTATCAATCGATCTATTCAGATCATCTATATATAATAATTCATCTATAAGAATGTTTTAGGTTGATGTTAGTTTCTTGAATAAGTATTGTCCACTTTTCTTATCTTATTTAATAAAAAAAATCCATTCCACACTTATAAAACTAGCTAGTAAAAAATCTGGTAAGGTATAGAAAAGTTTCTAAGCAAAGTATGATTTACATTTTCTTATATATATATATATATATATAATATATATATATATATATATATATATATATATATACTTTATTCCTCTGTTTCTTTATAATTGTAAGTTTGCAACATACTATAAAAGGAAGATTTTTATGGTGAAAATTGTACTATTACTTTTATTTAAAGCACATGACCAACTTGATTATACTCGTAACAACCTCTTAAACCCATTTTAAGTGTTATATCACGTGATGTTCACTTATCTTAAATACCGTGATAAAGCGTGTGTTGCAACTACTCCCTTTGTGTTTAAATAAGTGTTACAGTTTGATCAACCACGCATACCGAAACATAATTTTGACCATTAATTTATCTAATTATATGTTAGTGAAATGATAGGAAAATTGATATTATAAAAGTATACATAATAACGAATCCAACAATGTATTGTACAATAACATTAGGTTTCTATATATTAGTAAACTAATCAATAGTTTTTGAATAATGAAAAAAGTCAAACTGTAACACATATTAAAATACGGAATGATTATAAAGAAAAGGAAAAAGTATATATATATATATATATATATATATTTTTACTTTTATAACTGTAATAAGAAAATAAAAAAAGAAAAAAAAAAAGAAAATAATTAACCCAATAGCAGAAAACCTGCAATAAACTAATCACGTCTGCAACAGCAACAGTGAGAAGCATAGCTAGACTGAAATGCTTGTGGAAGCAGTAATAATAAGGAAGAAGAATAATGGTGGTTGGCCAAGTTCCGATGTTCCTTATCATCCCCAAGCTTCACGTGTAATCTTTGTGCTACAATCTATACCGTCAATTTGCTTCATTTTTTATTCATATTTCTTTCGTTCTCTTTTAACTTGAAATAGTCTAACAAATTTATACATATTTTTTTAATTATCGATTTCTTTTGACTTATTTATGTTAGGAAAAAAAAATAAAATTACATGTATATTAACAAATGCAAAATACTCGATATTTTTTTTTTTTATGAAAAAAATGCCCAAATATCATAATAAAAGGAGGAGAAAGTATATGTTTTAAATAAAGCCTTTTTAATTTTTTAATTTCTTACTTTAAACATCTTTGTTTTCAATAATTATTGTACTTATTTTAAATTCATATCAAACTATTTGATTATTAACTATCAATTTCTTCGTTTTCCTAGGATACTTCAACTTTTTTGGATTTGATTGGACATCTTGTTCCCTGTAGGCAAGCCAATTTAACAAAACCCTAGTTGCCACCTCCCCATGGTGGACCTTATGACACAAACCACAACTATTGTCTTTGCCAAGAGCTGCTATCCAAATTCCAAAATGAGGTTTGATTGATTAATAAATATAGATGAATAATGTACTCTGGTATTGGGATTTAGTCCATTAAAGTGAATAAAAAATTATATTCGTAGTAATATAGTTAATAAATTAAAACGTGAATTTTTAAGTGAATTGAAAGTGAAAGATGAGAATTATGCTCATACGAAGTATACAATATCATTAAGGAATGGAAATATTAATGTTAGAATTCATCTAATAGTACATTTAATGCTTCTAAGTTATGATTTTATTCCTTGGATTATTATTATTATTATTATTATTATTATTATTATTATTATTATTATTAAAAAACATTAATTTCAAGACCTCAATTTATTTACCTTATTTTAACTTATTTTATTTATACTTATAATAGTACAGGAAATAAAGCTCACATAAATTTAGATAATTTATACTTCGTACGTCGTGATTATTGTACTCTAGCTAGATTTGTATGTGTTGGGAAAGATCACAAATAATCTTGCAGCGAGAATAATATTTACTTTCCCTTTGTGTATAAACAAAATAGGTAACAATTATATCTATATAACATAATAGATTAACTCACAAAACGTTTATAAACTATAAACTAATATTCGATGGTATACTCTCAAATTTAAATTCACTACTACTAGAAATAGGCCGTTTTCTGACGGACCTAAATTCCGTCGAAAAATTCGAATTTTCCGACGGAATTAGGATCAGTCAGAAAGTTCCGTCGGAAAAGATAAGTTACGACGGAAAATCCCTCGGAATTCTTGCGACGGAATTAAATTCCCTCGAAACTAAAAGCTTCCAACGAAATATTCCGTCAGAAAATATCTTCCGACGAAATATTCCGCCGGAAGCATTTAGTTCCGACGAAATATTCCGTCGGAAGCATTTAGTTCTGACGGAATTTAATTCCGTCGCAAGAATTAGAGCATAACCCCTTTAACCACCTTTACCAGTCAAACCCTAAAACCAACGCCCTTCCCCCTTCTTTTCATCCTTTCTAATTTATCGTCTCTCTCTCTCTCCTCCTCTCTCTTTCTCTTTCTCTCTCTCTCCTTCTCCAGTTCTCCTTCTCTTCCTCTACGCCCCTTCTTTCTTCTCTCTCCTCCTCCTTCTCTTCTCCCTCTCCTTCTCCTTCTCTTCCTCTACGCCCCTTCTGTTTCTCCTCTTCCTCTACGCCCCTTCTTTCTTCTATTTCCTCATTTATTCTCTTTCTTGATTTTTTTTCCGGCGGGTGGTGTGACGGCGCAGTGTGACGACGGTGTTATACGTTTCAAAGTTATAGAAATTAATGGTTATTTTGGTCAAATTCGACCATGAAAAGTCTAGATCTAGACTTTTCATGGTCAAATTTGGCCTATTTAAACCAAATTCAAGAATTCCAAGCCAATTTCGGTTATTAAGGTAAGTTTTTTGAGTCTTTAATTTGTTTTTTTTTGTGTGTTTTTTCTATATATTTTCGGTGTTGCTGTGGTGGGTGTGGATGTGGTGGCTGGTACCGTGGTTGCTGTGGATGTTTTTCGCGTCTTTAATTGCGTTTTTTTGTTTTTTAATCGTGGTGGGTGGATCGGTGGGCCGTGGTGGGTGGTTTTAGATCTGGGGTTTTGTTTAGGAGGGTTAGGGTAAGGTAGTGGGGTGTGTTAAGGTGGTGGGTTTGGTTAGGTTAGGGTTAGGAGGTGGGTTTGGGTGGAATACGGGTTAGGGTGGTGGGGAGGGGATACGGAGCAGGTGGTTTGGTTGGAAAATGGGTTGTTGGACTGGTGGTTTGGTGGGTGGGTTCGGGTTAGGGGTAAGGGTTTCGGGTTAGGGGACTGTGGGTTAAGGTGGGTGGTGTGGGTGGGCAGGGGGTATGGGTGGGTGGGGGCAGGGGGTGGGCTGGTGGTGGGGATGGTGGGTGGGCCTTTTTTATAATTTTTTTTTATTAACTTTTTCGACGGAATTTTCCGTCAGATGGAAGTAGATTTCGACGAAAAATTCCGTCGGAAGAGGTATATTCGACGGAAATTTCCGTCGAAAGAGGTATATATTCCGACAGAATCTTTTCCGTCGGAAAATTGCGATGGACTCTCGATTAAAGTCAAAAACAGCGCCGATAGAAATAAATTCGTCGAAAATTCCGTTGGAAACTAGCCTTCCGACGGTCGAATTTCCGACGAAGGTTTTTACGACAGACGGATTCCGACGGAATTCCGTCGAAAGGCTAGTTTCCGACGGAATTTCCGATGATTCCGACGGATTTTGTCCGTCGGAATCAAGCTGTTTTCTAGTAGTGATTGTACTTCTGTTTATCAAAATAATGTGATACAAATTCAATCTCAATTTTCAATTAACAAATAATCTGATTACATATTTATAATCAGCCTATATCTAATAACTAATGATGCAAATTATCGTTATATAATTTGTCATTGATTATTTCTTATTTTGCTACTACTCTCCTTCTTTTCTCTTCTTTCTTGTAAATTCTCCTTTATTTATTTTTAGCAAATTCTAATAATAAGGAGGAATATTATCCAACAGTATGTAAGAAGATTGTTATATTATTTTTCTTTTTAAAGAAAAGGTAAATAAGAAGTTAGAATAGTTTTCTCTTAACACTATACCCTAACTTATTAGAATAAATAAATAAAATCATTACCATCTTTAAACGGATCAGTATCTTAAATTGTTGTTGTATACTTGTATTTAGCAAGAGGTGCCTAGATTTTCTTGTAATACAATTACATGCATATATCAAGTTGACCTTTTTGATGCTACCTGGCAATTGCATATTTACATATGGATAAAATCTGGTTTCAGGAAAAAACAAAAATTTTATGGATAAATATCAAAATGCAAAAAAACAATCATCAAGTTTTGAACGCCAACCTTTTGTCTCTTGTGAATTTTGCTTGTTTTGTTGCGCAGCCACCCGCTTAGGTAGATGGATTCATTAATACGACTTTTTCACCATATATCACTGAGTTTTAATTTAATTTATAATATATCA